>NC_009044.1:1202267-1803401 GCF_000209165.1 Scheffersomyces stipitis CBS 6054
TCCACGAGCATAACCAGACCCCGTATATCGAGTCATACAATCTTGCTCGGGAGAAATCCATAGACAAACTAGAGGAGGGAATACCGTTGACACACATTCAGGGCTTCACCACCATAGGAAAGCTCTACTCCATAAGATATGAAGCTGTTCTCAAGGTGAAGCTCATTAATTCCAAAGATATTGAAATACATTTGCCTATAACGGTAAGTCCGTTTGATAGAATCAGTAGCAGTTATTTGCTCCAGTGGATCTTGAAGGAGTGTGAATATGCCCGTGGTCGTTTCGGTAGAAACTTAACAGACCTTGTGACAACGGCGAAGTACAAGGATTTGGTGGATCACTTAGAGCGTCTCAGTGCTCCACCGTTGGCTTATAGAAACAACAGAAGCCAGTGGCAGAGACTTGGGTATACTGTTGATGGATACGGAAACAGCAAGAAAATTGTAGCTGACGCAGCTCAAATAGAATAGATGGTAATGACGTCGAGATTGTTACGAAACATAATGATAGCTTAGAATAATTACAATGTAGTATAATTGATAACGGATCATGAATCATTCAGAGTTTACAGAAGAGTACAACAATTGACTTAAAATGGAAACTTCTCCTTATGGAAAGACAAACATTTGATTTTAGTTAAGTTTATACAATTCTATAACAGTCTAGTTTAAAGTACTCTAACCATTAATCTGGTTCTTGATAAAATCGTCCAACCAGCTGAAATCCAAGTCATCAGAATAGAAGTCCTCATCTTCCATATTTGACTGTAAGAAGCTCTGGTTTATTATATTTTCGGAGTCCAGTTCGAATGGCAACAACAGCGTTGGATTTTGCAAAGGCGTCGAATCTGTCACTGAGGAGCTGAGATTGTCAGACATTGGACTTGAAACCAACAGTAAATCCAATGGGTCTGTTGAATTTAACACTGCAGCCGTCTCGTTGTCCTGTGCTATATTCAACATTTTCTTACGGGCTAAGTTCTTTTTCGTCTCTATTATGGGCACGGGAAGGAGATTTGTAGGGTTCTGCTTTATCTCTTTGCATTTTAGATAGAACTTCCGGGGTGTCATATTGGTGTAGTTTTTGAACTGTCTACATAGATGGAATTTAGATATTTGGAGCTGTGCTGTCAAGACATCCAAGACAAAAGGCTTAGAAGCACTGGCGGTCTTGAAAATGGCTGTGCAAGCTCTGATAATCAATTCCCTCGTGGTGTTGCTGCCCCTTTCCACATTAGGTTTGCATCTTTTGCACGGCTTGAAGTTCATGGCTCTTGCTTCATCTGAATTTTTACAGAAGCTGACGTTCTTCCGCAATGCCAACCTTGAATAGCAAGTAGGACGAGAGTATATTTTCGTACTAAGCACGCAGTAAACAAATTCGCCTTCTGCTCGGGGGTCTCGGTTTACAAGTGCTTGCCATTTTTCATCGTCCGTGTCAAACATGATAGATGTAGTATCATGAAGAATTTTTTTAGTAGGTATGTGAATTGAGGTCTTAGTGGTGACCAATAGTTAATTTCGTGTTCAAATTTTCAGTGTACACTTCCTACTTTTAGAAATCAAATCTATAACTTTATTCAACGTCAATGTGTCGATTGACATACTTTTTATCGTGTTCCGATGGCAGATGTTAGAAATTTTTCACGTCGTTGCCAATGCCAAATGGAAAATCTGGATTTTTGATTCGTGACTTTTTGACTTTTTGAATTTGCAACCTTTTGCAACCTAATTTTGCGCTTCTAGGTTTGCGCTTTGAATATGTATGAGCGTGAGCTACCTCCAGCTTCTCTTTCGGCTGCAAAGGCTCTGTTTGCTGGCTGTTCAAGTTTTAATCTTGAGGACTTACAATAAACTCGATGGTATTATAAGAAGAAGAGTATTGTACTTTTATAATTTAACGCGAATTTATTGCTTTCAATGTCTAATTAATGCACGCGAACGGAGCATGCTGCCTGCTTAACTATGAGTCTTAAAGTGAGACTTTGTGGGAGAGTAAAATAAGAACTATGACTAATTTGAGACCATTTACGATTCTAACTTTTTTTTTCAGTTGGCTGATTGCCGAAGGATCTAGAAACATCTACTCTCTGAACACGGCTGTTTCTTTCTGTGTCCGTTCTCTTGGCAGTCGACATTATTATTAGAAATTATTATTGTAATCCAACTCTTTGCTCTGGCTCAAAATCTCAGTTGTCCCGTCCGAATCAATTTCTACACAAAGTCGCACTTTATCCTCATACAGATTTTCTAGATTAGAGTCTGCTGCTGTTGGGCTCTGAATGAACTGGATCGTATTCTTTTGGTGGTACCGTATTGTTTTGTTCAATTGCTGTAATTTCGTATATCGGACGGAATCAGGAGCCGTAAGTCATAGTCATAAATCATAAATCATAAACGTTACTCATTGATCCTACACAGCCACTTGGGAGTTACTAAGCAATTCCAGTTCACAGATCTTGATTTTAGTAACATTCACGACGAATCAGTCATTTCAGAAAGCATCCATTCTCGTAGTCAATTCTGCGTCATTTATCCTATTCGTCTTATTATTGCACCAACATGAATTCACCGCCTGCGTATGCTCCCACCACCGCCACATCCTTCACGATCTCTTCACTTAACGATGCCAAATACCACGAAGAAGTAACCAAGTCATCGTTAATAAAGTCTTCCATTCACAAATCAACATATGATGCACTTGCAGAGATCTTCTCCATACTTCCAACTTTGGATATGTTGGAGAACTCGTATGTTAAAGATTACATCACAGACAAAGAAAAGTTCACCAAGACTTCTTACAGACTCATACACCAGTACCAGATCATCGTCAAAGGCTTCTTGGACGACACACAAAAGCTAGAGATGCTCCGTGAAGTTCTTGCCATGCCAGACTTGCTGGACGATTTGTCAAATTTCTTACCTCGTTTCGCTGATAAGTTCAATCTCAATACTCCGAAAGCCATAAAACGTCTTCAAGTAGGTATACCAGCCACCATAGAACAGATGAGTAGTCAAGTAGACAGCTCCAGCCATCCAGGAACAACCGGACTTGCCAGCATAGGAACAACCACTATCCCTACATCTTCCAGCGCCACTTTACTTGTACAGATCACAGCCAACTTTCTCACTGTTATGGATGCCTTGAAGTTGAACTACAGGACTAAAGAACAATTGCATCCGCTTCTAAGCGATTTGGTGGTCAATCTCAACGACTTGGTAGAAAATGGTAACCACAAGGAGTTTGATTTCCAAGGAAAATCAAAGTTGATCACATGGTTGATCAAGTTGAATAATTTGGGTGACAGCCAGGAGTTGTCAAGCGAAGATGCTGATTCGTTCTTTGAGGATTTGGATTCGGGATACAAGGCATTCTATGATTCGTTAGAGCATTTGTAGGCCATGTACCATGTATTGCACCTCTACAACAATGCTGATCTAATCGTATAGTATACTGTGCCACACTACATACATATGCATATATCATATACATATACATATACATCTCTCTTAAAATCTTTCGTATTTCTACATTGAGTTTCTTTGTTTATATCTTTATACCTATTTGAGTATATCTACAATTACATCAACACAATTCATTTGCAGAATATGTATTATCTAGATAATGGAGTCGATCTGTTCGGCATAGTTCAAGACGTTGTGGATAACATTAGAATTGTCAGCATTCAATACAGTCTCGTTCTTGTCGAAGTAGATGATGCCATTTTCGAACTTCCAGTTTTCCACTTCCAATTCCTCCAGTAATTCTTTTTCGAACACAGCGTCAGACTGTTCTTGCGGGAAGTACAACAAGTTCTTGCAGTTGTTTATAGGGATAGACTCGTAGGTCTTTTCGATTGACTTGGCAATCTCGAATCTCAACGCCTGGATCAAGGTGTCGATGAAATGGGCAAACTCCTGGCAGGGTAAGTTTTTATCCTCTTTCAATAACTTCCAGATCTTGTTGTAGTTACCCTCCATCAAGTTACGCTCCAAGTTAATTGGGAACTGCAAGTACTTGTCGTTTTCTATGTCGTCATGGTTGGAGTTGTAAATGACTTCTAGCTCGGTGTGGAACTTCGAAATCAATCCCTGGGACAACAAGTACAAGAGATACAACGACTTGATCTTGGTGGCATCGGAGTTTGCATGTTTCTTGGAGCTGGGATGCAATTGGATGTTGGCATAGAACGGTTTCAACTGGGCTACGAAGTTCTCAAAGCTCTGGTAGTTATTGGACAAAAGCGACAGCAAAGCTCCAATCTCCAATATCCTCTGTGCAATCTTCAAGTCGTTCACCTGGTCTTTGGTTTGAGAATTGGAGGCTACGGGAACAAGAAGGTTATGCTTGATGAGCTCGATCTTGATTGGGGGCAAAATGTTTTGGCATTGGCTGTAGTCTCCACGTTCAAACGACAGGTACAACTCGGCAGTAAGCTTTTGTAAGGACATGGTTGTAATAGTTATAGTTGTGGATGGTGGCAGTTAAACAATAACTTAGATATGCTGTGGATAGAGGTGTTGTTGTAGCTGTGGGTGAGTTTTAGTTGTCTATAATTCAAAATACACAATCTATAATATATGACAGTGTCTTAAATGTATGTTATATGTTATATTATACGTTATGACCATGAGTGACACGTATTAATACACGATATACAATATAATATATTAATAACGACTGAATTGAGTAGACTGGTTTATCAAAAGAACTTCTGGAGTTTCGTCTACATTGCCACCTTTGTTCAAAATGGGATCAGCGTCAGGTGCCCTTAGACATGTGTTCTGTGTCACGTGTTAGAATAATGTCGAAAATTGAAATAAACATGTCGTATAATGTCGTCCTGAGGGATTTCACTAGACCAGCTCCCGCAGTCTGTCTTAATACTTAAGCCTAAGTAAGAGACACAGTATACAGGATCCAAATATTAACATAATATTATAATTTTTCAGTGCTCTTCGCCTATCTCGAAATATATAAAATCATCTTTACTGGATTCTACCATTTCCCACGTTGAACTTACACTTCTCCAGAACTCATAGCCGAACTGTGTAGTTCTCGCATATTCGTATTGTCACTGTTCGCTTATCCGCTTTTCGCAGCACCATTCCCTCCATCCATTCTTATCGCATCTCAGAATTTTTCACATAGCAAATCATGAAGTTTTTAACTACCAACTTTGTCAAATGTGCCGTCAAAGGATGTCAATCTTCTACTGAATCATTCCCTTTGAAATATTCAGACTGCCAGTTGGTGCAAGAAGAACAAGAATATAACCCAGAATTTCTCGTACATATGTTGGAAAGACTAGACTGGAACGCTGTTATACAAGTAGCCAGAGACTTGGGCAACGATTCGTTACCTCCAACTAAGCCTGACAGCTTGGACCCAATCATGGAAGAAGACCAGGCTGTCTTGAAAGACTTGCATACCTTGTTGGTGGAAACTCAAATAGTCGAAGGACGTATGACGTGCAACAACTGCCAGCACGTCTACCACATCAAAAACTCCATCCCTAACTTCTTGCTCCCTCCTCATTTGTGCTAGCGAGTGTGTTGTACTATAGAATGCTCAATATGGCCAATAAATGCTAATCTTGTAAAATGGTAGAGTAGTTGGATGTAGAAAGTCACGTGAGCTGTAATGTTAGATGAAATAAATGGCTACACTAACAGCAAGTAGTAGCTGAGATGAAGCAAAAGATTCTTCAACATAGTGTGTTGTAAGTAGAGAGAAGGTATTACGAATTGTAGAAGAACGCTTTGTATGTCCAATTTATAGTTTCTGAATTTTTTTGTTAATTTACCAAAATAACTAAAAACATTAAAAAATCTCCTAATGAAAACGCACCCACTATCGTCCTCAAAACTACGGCAAGAACCGCGGCCACAGCAAGCCCATATTGACATCTTCAAGCTCCAGCCTATTGCAACCATTTAGGGGTCAGATCAGATAAGCAGATCACATGATATCATCAAATTCCGAGACCTGCACATACGACACAACTCCGACTACTCTTCCTGGTGGGGAGATTTATCAGATATACTTCGAGACAGTTTGAAGAAACAATTCAGATCTTTTATTTACAACACAGCCTGAGCAGCTTAGTTGGACACAAGTTGATAATCTGTAGCGTTTGTGGCTCGGTTCCGTTTTTCTTTTTTCTACTTGTTGCAGTCGCCTGCCTGCCCTTCTCTCTCTCCACATACACTCTTAGCACCAACACGACCGAGTCCTTAGTGGTATGACGATTTCTCGTGTTCTACCCAAAGATCGAGGTGCCAGCATTGGGGAAGCTTCGACTGGCATCTTGGATTGGGCTGCTTGAGAGATCCGTAACGCTTGCGCTTCTTTTGTTTTATATTTGATTTGTTCCGTGGCTTAGCATACAAGACTTACTATTAATAGTAAGCGGTCTGTACTGAAGTATTTGACTCCTCATTCTTTCTTCTTCGTACACGGCACGATTCTTCACCACGGAGAATTTACGAACGCTTAGAAGACATCTCGCTGTTCCTTACTTTTTCCGTTGTTGCGATATCATAGTCGACGTCGTAGCTATAGTCGTCGTATCATCACCAGTGTCTCTACTGCCATCTCTGCTTCTCGCTGGCGGTGAAATTTGTTTTAGTCTTGGGCTCTTTTCTGTGCTGCTTTGATTTACAATCAAGTGAGTACAGCCCATCGACAGTTGTGCACACCATTACTACGCCTTTGCCATTCCATACGATATTCAGAAGTTATTCATAAGGTCAAAATACCATAGGATCACTACAGTCTTCGTAACTTCAGCAGTTCACATCTTCATCTTCATATCATATTGTCATTTTTCAGTCTTTATGTCTGATTGCACTTCATACTATGGCCAATTCTCCACTTAAAAACTCGCCCGAAATCCCGTTTGTGGACTTGGGAAACGGCGATATTGCGAACACATATCTGCTCCAGATATCGCCGAAGCTCAAGCCAGAAGACGACATCGCAGCTGGCTCTGCGGTTCCAACGTCTCGCTCAGCCTCGCGCAACAGGGCCAGGTCCATCTCCATATCGAAATTTCTATTTAACAAAGAAGCCCTGGCACCAGCTGCTCTCGATACTCGAGATTTACCCATCAGTAACAAGTCTAACGACAACAATAGTAACAGCAATAACGGCCAAAATAACAGCAACAACATAATCAATGGTTCCACGGCTTCTTTTGTAGAGCACGACGATTTGAAACCACAGAACAGTTTGTCCAAATTGAAGAGCTTTTTCCGTCTCTCGTCAGCATCTTTGCCTATAAGACAACTCGATAACTCAGAGAAAAGTAGCCAACACCATTCCGCAAATACTTCCAACTCTTCAGGTACACCTACCATTTACTCTAAGGGAAGCGAAAATGGGGAGGAGGGAAACTCGGAAATAGAGGTAGCTTTGAAAAATGGACAAACTGCCGAGACTCAAACTCATCAAAAACCAGTTCAAACTACTTCTCTGGCTGATTTCACTATAGGTAGAAAGAGATCGGTTTCCAGCCCAGCTTGTTCTCCTAGAAATCGCAATCGCAGTGGGTCAGTAAACCAAGTGATCCCAGAACGTCGTCAACCTTCAGCTGCGGAATCGGATCGTACGCTTCCTGCCGTTATCACCAATTATCCATCTTCACCAACTTCTTCTAAACACCGTGAGAGTCCTGTAGTTTCGTCGAATTTGTACTTTGCTTACCAGGGCTTACCCCCTCATCTAAAAGCGAGTGGACACGCACCATCTCAAAGACTAGACGAAGCAGCAACTCATAGTGACGACCTTTCTGTTTCCTTGAGACACAACGAGTCAATCCTCTCATTGGGTGAACAGAGCACCTTGAAGCCTCCAAAAGTCCATCAGTTATCTAAGTTTTCTAGTAGTGAAGAATCTGGCTCTGAAATAGAAGAGAAAATTGAAGAAGAGTCCGATACCCAGGAAGTGCCTGAGGTATATTCGCCAAATAGAGCTCAAGTACTGAACCAAACATCTCCAAAAACTCCTAGCAATGAGGGTAGCTCTAACGACAAGCTAGCAATACCTGTAGCCAATCTCCAGCCTCCAACATCTCCATTTCAAAGAACTTTAAGAAGAGTAGCTTCGGCACCTTTGGTGCATCGTTTGTTGAATGATTCGAAGCAAACTTCACCTTCTGCGACTCCCAGCTCCGAAGAGGAGTTCGACGTCAACAAGCATATCGGAGAATTGAAGATTACTGGAAGACCTAGAACATATACTCTGGAAAGAATGTACTCTACAGCATCTACAAAAGTAATGGATGTTCAAGTAACTCCGGATTGTTTTGAGAAAATCAGGTTACTTGGAAAAGGTGATGTAGGTAAAGTATATTTGGTTCGTGAAAAGGCATCCAACAAACTCTATGCTATGAAGATTCTAAGCAAGAAGGAAATGATCGAAAGAAATAAAATTAAGAGAGCTTTGGCAGAACAGGAAATTTTGGCTACAAGTAGCCACCCATTCATTGTTACGCTTTATCATTCGTTCCAATCGAATGACTACTTGTATTTGTGTATGGAGTATTGTATGGGAGGCGAATTTTTCCGTGCTTTACAGACTCGCGAAACTAAATCTATATCTGAAAACGATGCCAGATTCTATGCTGCAGAAGTCACAGCTGCTTTAGAGTATTTGCATTTAATGGGGTTTATCTACCGTGATTTGAAACCCGAAAATATCTTATTACATCAGTCGGGTCACATCATGTTGAGCGACTTCGATTTATCTAAGCAGAGCGAAAGCGCAAAGAATCCTGAGATTTTCTTCAACAAAAGTTCACACCTCACCTCTTCTTCTGGTAACCATAACGGCCCTGCAATCGATACCAAGGCTTGTATCGATGGCTTCAGAACCAATTCCTTTGTTGGAACAGAGGAATACATCGCTCCAGAAGTTATCAGAGGCAAGGGCCACACCAGTGCTGTTGATTGGTGGACATTAGGAATATTCATTTACGAGATGTTGTATGGTACGACTCCATTCAAGGGGTCAGATAGAAAGAAGACATTTGCAAACGTTTTGAAGAAGGAGGTGAAATTTCTTGACTCTCAGCCTGCTTCCTCTAATTGTCGAAATTTAATTAAAAAATTATTGATCAAAGATGAGGCTAAACGTTTGGGCTCTCACACTGGAGCCTCAGAAATCAAAAGTCACGCTTTTTTCAAGAACACCCAATGGGCGCTATTAAGGCACCAACAGCCACCTATGATTCCTGTGCTTACAAAGTCAACAAAAAAATACACGAGTCTCAAGGAGAGTGATGACCAGGCTTCAAATCTCTTGAATAGCGAAAACAACAGCCAGAATTCTACAACCGGTAAAAAGGACGACACAAACGACCCTTTCGCTAATTTCAGCTCGGTTACTTTGCATTATAGCGAATCTGGCAACAATGTAGAACCAAACCCCACTGTTGAATCGGTGATTCTCAATGCCCAAAATGGGGTCTACACCAGTGTTGCATATACCATGACAAATGGATCGAAAAATGCAAAACAAAAAGGATTTCTCAAAAGATAATTTTAAAGATATCGTCTTGACATTGTTCCTTATTTATAATTAGATTTAACTATTGATGTAGTCTTCTTAGCTGATAAGAATATATTGATTTTGTGCATAATGCTTTATCGTAGATCACGGATATTGCGAACGAATTTTGCACGTTTCCACTGTGCTGCGGAAATATGCAAACTTCGAAAAAAGCGATTTTCTACGCTTGGAAGATCGACCGTTTAAAAGATCGACCATAGCCTGTTGTATCAGGCATTTATCCGTTATCTCTTCATTGATAATCCGGAATCTTACCTTATCAGTAAATGCAATCCTTTATTTTTTAGTATGTAGCTGTAATCTAGTAATTCCCAATATAATATTTCAACTGAATGAGCTGGGTGCGAAAATTGCCCCTCTTTTGTATGTTAGTCCTTAAGCAAAACGGAAATGAAATGAAGAAATGATGTAGTGCTCAGAGTACCATTTAACAAGCAACCAAATCCACAATGTTCAACTTTACTGGAGAACATTGGGCGGCAACATTTTCGTCATATAAGTTGTAGAAGTCTCCTGACAAACATTGGTAGAAAGTATCAACACTACCCAATGCCAAGTTACCTTCCTTAGTGATAGACCATCCAGCAGCATAAATAGAACCAGCTTGTGGTGGAGGACCGTCGAACTGGAATTGTCTGTTGGCGACAATAGCTCCAACTCTGCCATGAGAATCTCTCAATACAGAACCTTCCAATACCATAGCCAAACTGTTGTCAGTCAAACAAGCATCTGGAGTGTCGTCGTCACCGGAAGATGCGTCAGTGGGTTGTTGAACTTGACCATCAGAAATTTGAGATGCAATAGAAACTGTGCTAGTGGTTTGGTGTTGAATTTGGCCGTCCCCGATTTGGTTGATAACTTCTGCGGAGCTTGTAGTTTGGTGTTGAATTTGTCCATCGCCGATTTGGTTAATAACTTCAGCGGCAGTAGTAGTCTGGTGCTGGATTTGTCCATCACCGATTTGGTTGATAACTTCAGCGGCAGTAGTAGTCTGATGCTGGATCTGGCCATCACCGATTTGGTTGATAACTTCAGCGGCAGTAGTAGTCTGATGTTGGATCTGGCCATCACCGATTTGGTTAATAACTTGTACAGATGGAGTTGGGGTTGGAGTGGCTAAAGTTTCAGATGTTTGCTTTTGAATTTGACCATCTCCTATTTGGTTGACAACATCTCTCTTGGCAACAGCAGAAGTTGCAGATACTTCAGAAGACGTTGTGACAGTCACAATTTGAATACCAAATGTGTGAGTGTGATCGGTAGTAGCACCTGAAGGTGGGGCGTCCGAGGGCGTCAAGGCAGTCCAAGGTTCCGAAGGAATTGTAGCAGCATAAGAAGAACCAATTAAGGCAGTAAGCAATTGAACTCTAGAGTACTTCATTGTTATAGTTGTATGTGTTATTTCAAGATTGATAAAGAAACAAGAAAAAAGTTGAAGTGATCTAACGATTTCTTGTCAATTAAATAGTGAAAATCCAAGCGGAGACCCCGGGATCATTCATGACGTTGGATGATGTTCAAAATCAAAGATCCCAGTAATCTTGCATTAAATGCTTGCCATAAAACCTCCAACGGGAAAGTGAAAGGGGTAATGATGTTGGAACAATAGAATTACTCAATCGTGCTGAGCTGGAATCAACCCAAAAATAGAAACAGATCAAGGGGTGGAGAAAATTTTTTGATTGAGTGCCAGTACTTCATTGATCTACTAAGGGGCAAATATTCTCGTGACTTTTGATCTACTCTGAATGGCTGAATATACGTACCAATTTGGTACTTTGGCCAGCTACATGGCTGGCTACACTCGAGTGCTGGTTGGCTGCAAAAGAACGTGTATATGCAGGGCGAGGAACAATATTATTTATGCAAAGAAGAAATAGAATGAAATGAAATGAAATTGGCGGCATGGATGTTGCTCTGCGGAAATAGAGAAATTGCCTCATGGAGATTATCGTGGTTCAACTCCATATGGTGGAATGGCTCTCATGGTCTCACACATAAAAGTTAAAATCTCGGCAAAACGAATACCCACAATGTGTGCAGTGTTCTTTGCCGAAAAGAGCAGGAACGTAAGATGTTTTGTTGTGATTTTATTCGCAAATTTTTCAGATCATATTAGACTAGTCTAAACGACTAGCAGAATTTCACTAAGATGCTTCTACGATTTTGAGTCTTAGCGAAAGATGGCCGACTTCTTGTGCATGGTGGAAATGTTCCACTTCTCGATTCGGTCTACCTGTTTTAGGATAGCTCCAAGTTAGTTCATACGTTGGAAAAGTTATAAAAGTTAATATTGGCCAAGTTCACCCGCATTGTGCAAATGCAGTCAGCATCCTCAAGACAGGACAATACTTCGAGAAGATAACACATGCAGACCTACAGGCAATATGGGGCGACAAGCTGCAAAGGAACTCTGGGGAAAAATGAATACGTTGGAAGGCATTGAACTCAGTTTCATTGCATGCTTCGCTTCAGTGGGCAAACTCAAGTGAAATACAAGGCAAATTTGCGGACGCAGTGCTTAGCGATTGCCGCATGGATGCAATCGGCTCCGAGAATAAAATCAAGCTGACGAATTTAGGGTGAAAGCCTCAGGAGACAATAGCATGAAAAAATAACTACAAAATTAATCAAATAAGCTTTAAACCACCTGTTGAAAGTAGACTACTGCAAGAGACTTGCCTGTCTCTAGGAAACAATAAACTCTAATATGACTGACACACAACAGGGTCAATTATAGAAAACTGTCAAGAACCGCACCTCTCCTAATGAAATCAAGCGCTATGATTACTTTTAATTTTGGATTAAGTACGAAAGTCAAAATCCTGAAAAGTTTGATAGTAACTAAACTTTTCTTATTTGCAACTACAGAATATTTGAATATATGACCTGAAAGACGCCTAGACCATTACCAGGACTCCCGTAGAAAAAATTCTTGTATGGCCCTTTGCGCCCCTCTTACAGCAGTAATTGCCTATTTACAAGAGCAATTGTTTATTTGGAGCTGCCGAACAGAGTCTGAACTGGACGTACATTTAAGTCTATTGTTTTACTTGGTGTCGGTTCAAAGCGGAAGTCGACTAACCTAGACAGACAAAATAGAACCCGAACCGTGAAACTATAGAGCAGAAAATGACTAAGAATTACATGTCAACGGTTATATTAAATAATGACATCCGCTTTGTGGAACATAGGAAAATAGTCGGATGAAATGACCTAGTAAGCAGTTATGCATGGCTACGAGAAACAATGCTCAGAAGAAAAGATGGAACCTGTCCTGCATTACCTGGAAACGTCGTAATTCGATCACAGCCTCATTTGACGCGAATGGTAGCGATTTCATATGCTGGACAGGCTAGAAGTTTTGTGATTCGCGATAAAGGAGCGGATATAGATGAAAAAGTACTTCCTGATGTGGACATCCTCTCCGTTTATGTCTAAAAGTGGTGGGGCTAAATAAGAATATTTTATTACAATACATAGGGGCATACTGTAAAATTCAGTGATCGACAAGACATAATATTTTTTATGGCAATGCGAGAGATTCTGCACATGTCTGAAATAAGCTTGCTATGCATATGCAGACAGTTGGAGGAATTGGGGGTCAGACTGTCTAGTAGGTGGTTGGATCTCCTTCAAATCTGAAATCAGTTAAAGCAGGAAGTCTCACTATACTCAGGAAGGCACCAATATTTGAGATTGAACCTCGCTATTGACGGCTAGGTGCTCATTTTCTAAGCATCTAGTTCAGCAAATAACAATATTAATGTGACCTGGCCGGAATTGTAACCATATTAATATTTTTTAATACTCTTGGTACTCCAGTTAAATAATTTATGCGTGCATGTAATAATACTGTTTTATATCACATCCATACCCAACCTTTTGGTGATTTCCGCTGTATTGGATAGGGGAAAAATGTGATTAATTGTGTTACACACAGGACAAAAATGCACTTTTGTGCATGTACTCTACATGACATCACGTTGGCTCTTGGCATGTATATATCAGTGCGTAAATACGGGTTTTTCAGCTATCGTGGGATCCACTCGACATGAATGGCGCAGGCTAAAGCTCTAGAAGGGAAACTCTTGCAATTAAAAATCCAATTTTCGTATCGTCCAAAAAGAACCGAAAACAACCAACCAAAGGAAAGCGAAGGTCATGCCTGGCCGGACGTGGTTACATCATTGAATCGACCTTCACTACACTCTAAAACTTAATTTTGGGTTTTCATATTTTTAAGCGCCTTTATTACCCCAAATTTGTGCTATCAAATTATGTACACGGCAAAACGCCGGAATAGCTTTTTTACAGATACTGAGCTGACTTCGCTAAAGAGTATACCAACAAAACGTACAGAATAAAGGCGAGGTGAAAAGGACCAGACAAGGGAATTTGTAGGTTCAACATGCATTTGCATCTAAACCGCTGTCAAGAAGTTTTTTTTTCGAAATAGAATAAGATTGCACACTAATAATGACACAAGGGTTCATATTCTGTTATGAGTCTTGGGGTATTATTCATAAATTTGGAGGCGACGGAGTCATCCGCACATGTAATGGCTTCATAGATTTAGGGTCTCGCAGATATCAATATTGCTGAGGATATTTTCTTCGTTCTCAGTTTGTGAATGTTTCCAGTGGATATGTACAATACCAACTTTTCATTTCCTCGGCACCTTCACTACACGTTTTGCAGAAGACTGGCACCATCTTCTTCGAGTCCATGATAACTCCGAGCACAGTCTACGTTCACCTAACAATGTGACGACAATTTGCTTAGTCGGTAACACACGTCTGCAGTCACAAAAAAAAAAAATACACACAAGTTCTGGGAGTTACAGAACTTGTGAACAATCGCAACACTTGTAAATCCATTAAAGACAAATGTAGGTCCAGATGCTTAATCATTCGTTTACATTGCCTTTACATCAGAAACAACGGCGAAAACTATTTTGATCCAGGTTCAAACTAAATAGACAATACAAGAAAAAGTTGTGTGCTCACTTTAAAATGTCAATATTGTCCCTGTCCTTGACAATAGTTTCGAGCTCAAAATGCAACATTGAAAGTCGCAATAATTTTCTAAGGAAACGTTATGGTTAAACTATTTTCCACATAGTGCATATTACCATTTTCTAATTTTTCGCTCGACCCATGCAAGAGTGTGTACTGATGATCTTCGCAGCTGTAACTTTTAAGTTACAGGAATATACGGAAACACCTCTCTTAATGGAACATAAGTTGCTCTGTTGGTTATCAATCTGAATACACCTCTTTATTCCGAAAATAGACGCCAGCCAGTGACAATAACGGTAGATCAGAGCCATACAGGGCAAAAAAATACTTTGTAAGGCCGAGATTAATAAAACTGGTCGGTTTGTACTTTGGACCTCGCGGAATTTCAAACAAAGCAAATTATGTGGAATAAAAAAATAGTGTATCCGGTTGCAAACTCCTGATATGCCTCTTTTCTTGTGGGCTATAAGTAGCAAATGAGACAACTATCGTCCTCAGTTGGAACAATGCAATGAGCCTATTTGTAAAAAACGTAGATTTGAAGAAACTCAGCGATGTCACTGACACAAGTAGGAAAGCGGAATTGTAGATTATTCACATGAATCATACTAAAATTCAACCTGATAAGTTGATGTCGTATGAAATTGGTATTCAAATTATTTCCTTGTATGATCAGTAGTTTGCGATTTTGTACCAGTTGGTTGAGTAGTGTTGCATACAATAGACACTTGATAGCGCTTTTGTATAGGCTTACTGACTGGGTAGATTTCCGAGGAGATTTTCGTATACGAGAATTAGCATCCCCTTTCTGACGTTCATTCTCGTCAATGCACACAAGCATCCTTGCTCGTGATAAGATTTTCTGGCAAAGCGGAGTTTCGGCTTATGTTTTGCTACTATCATATGGATAGTGTACTGTAATAGAAGCCTGTGTGCTTTGGCGTCGAGTGCACAACATATGATCAGTGCTCAATTGTAAGTATCAAATGTGGAGCTGAATTTCATCTATTTTTTGGGCATTTACTTATGTTTGCACCTCCCTCTTTTGCTGTGAAATCGACCCGAAAACTCCCAAGTATTGGTAGCTTCCAGCACATACATTGTGAGCAGACACCATATGCCCGTTTAGCATAAATAGACCAGATTTCGAGCTTATAACATCCAAAAATTGCTAAACCCTATAAGCTTTGCTAAAGTGTTGTCAACCTTATATGAAGAAACTAGGTTTTGAGTTTCTTCCCTATCCTGTACGTTGGCGGTTCATTCTGATAGGAGAGGTGCAATTACATTATTTTTGGCTCTCTATGCGCATCAGATTCTTTTTCGCCATGCTACGTAACTTCGGCGTGGCATTTCCAAATCAAGTTTATCCCTTTGTAATATACGGCATTCAATTTTTTTTTGAGAGGGGGATTTTTTGTAAGTAATTTTTGGGCGATCAATGGTTCCCTTGTAGTAACTGTATATTGCGGAATCAGTATTATTTTTATTTGAGACTGTTATTTTGACGCTGGGAGTAAAGTTCATGTATAGAAAGGAAAATATCGTTGGCTATTCTAACACGCAATTTTTTTGTTTTGTTTGTCGAGGGCTACCTGTGACAGTCCTGTCGAACAGATTCCCAGTCACAAGCCCAAGCGTCGGTCCTAACCGTGAAAGAAATTTCACGCTACAATACAAAAAAACTGCCGATTATTTAGGGTTGCACGACTGTGCTTACAATAGGAAAAATAAGGTATCAACAACAAAATTAAACTACTGGAAGCAAAAAAAAAAAATAAAAAAGTTCAAGTCCCAGATCCCTAAAAAATCTGACTTTATGTGCTCTTACATATACTTTTAATAGAGGTAGTGCCCACCGATATCTGAAAGATATCATGTAGACATATTAAGACACACCTATCCATACAAGCTTACAATTCAATTCTAATTCTTGTGTTTTTCCAAAGATTTTTGTTCATTATTACACTTATGCATAGTTCCAACCCTAATTAAAGAATCCATAGATTGATCTTCACTTCAGAACTACTATTCATTCTTTTTCGACTTTTTTTCCCTTATACAGCAATTTTATCTTTATTTTTCACTAGATTACATCAATTGACATCTAACATCGTTGCAAACGGAAACACCCTTGTCCTCGAGCACCTTCTTCCACAGCCCATCTGATAGAACCAACGGCATTTTCGGCATTTGCTCGATATCTACACCATTATTTCAAGCAAGCGATCACACCCAAGTCTTGGAATTGTGATCCAACCTGTCTTTCCCTTATTGTCTGAGGCAATTGTCCCTACCCTTCTGTGAAATAATTATACACGTCTTCCACAGACACTGTCGTGGTAGTATTAAGTGGAACTGTTCAATTTTAGCCTCCACACGGTGTCTATTATCGCCTTGGAAAATTGACTTCACTATGTACTTGTAGTAGAAGGATGTCCTCCGTACCTGAACAAAATCCTGGCAGCGATAACAACACACTATCCAATTCCACAACCAAGGTCACGGCTAATCAATATCTTGATTCAAATGTCTTTGCTGCTCCACAACCAACCGCTCTGTCCGAGGCGACAAGCGCCCCGAACGAACAGACTTCATCAGCACTTGGCTACTACCCCCAGTCGCTGCAGAACACCCAACAGCCTCCAGTTCACTACATTGACCATGGGTTTCAGCAGCGAGCGACTCTTCAAATGGTACCCCAGCAGCAAAATATGAATGTACAACAATTGCTGCAACCGCCACAACAAATACAACAGCCGCCGGTACAGTTCCAGCCTCTTGTAGTACAACAGCATTATTATGCGCCTCCTCCCACAAACACGTCAGACTCGTTCTACCAACAGTCGCTTCACGACCTTTCTTCTTACGCATATGCACCCTCGGCAGTTCAGATCATGGGTTCTACTCCGGCAGTAGCTCAACCGTACCTTGTTGCGACGCAGCAGTACGACGCTTTCCAGCAACAGCAGCAAGCGCTGACGCTGCAGCCACAAGCACAAGCACAAGCACAGCTCACACAATCCTCACAATCCTCACAATCCCAGCAATTACAAACGTTGCAACAGCAACAGCAACAGCAGCAACAACTACAACAACAACAACAACAACAACAACAACAACAACAACAACAACAACAATTGCAAAAAATGGCACAGCCATCTCCATTGCTTCCTAGTAATCCCACCTACCAGGCGCCAGCTCAAGGTTCATACCAGCAAAGTAATTACATGCAATTGCTTTTGGTACCGACTCAGAAACGACAGATCTCTACACCAAATGTATTGGGCAGCTCAGTTTCTTCAATTTCTGGAGATCAATCTGCTGTCGGACTGACTAATGACCAATTGAATTATATGAACTCGTCGTTGCCGCCATTGACTCCCTACGGAAATATTTATTCAGGAAATCTCCAACAGGGTCCTCTGCAGAGGTACCAGACACTGCAACTGGGCCAACAGCCCACCGTGTCATTTCCATTAAATGCCCAGCAGCCAGTCTTGGGTCTTGGAAGTGGCCAGATGTCTGGTCAAGCACCTCCCTACGTAAAAATGGATTACGATTTCAGCGGTGCTACAGGATCTTCTTTTTCTGTAATGCCCAATGTAGACGGATCTATAACATCTGCTTCATCTTCAGCCAATGACATACCAAAAAAAGGTCGGAGAAGAAGCAGCAAGTCTTCCCACATTATGACTCCAGAGACAGCCGAGAGAAATCGATGCAGAATTTGCAACAAACAGTTCAAGAGACCTTCATCACTTCAAACCCATTACTACTCACATACGGGAGAAAAGATCTTCAAATGTCCCTGGCCCGGTTGTGGGAGATTGTTTTCTGTCAAGTCAAATATGACGAGACACTACAGACTTCACGAAAGAGATTTCAACAAACAGAACGACAAGGAACTCAACCCCACTACCTTGCCCCGGGATCTAGAGTTATATCCTTCCAAAATCCTGTCCTCTAGCAATCCTACTTCAACTACTACTACTGCTAATAATAATGCATTGGAGGGCAGCTACAATTATCAACAGCCTAACATTAAAAAACAAATACTGGAATAATCAAAATTGAAAAATCTACTGCCAACATCTTATAACCCCAGGACTACGAAAGAGCTGGTGTTGAAGAGATTTTTCTAGCCAATAGAACTATTTCCCTCAAAAAAGGTATTTACTGTCTGACAGGAAAATAGAGTAAAGACAGAAACATATCGCCTGGGGAATATACAGAATAGTCTTTCGACTACTCGAACTTAGCCCATAGCTAGGATGATAGCGACCGGCATCATTCTGCATGGGTCAAATGTATGTATCATTAGTGTATAATAATACAATAACCTGAATTATCTCTCCTAAACAACTTAGCACATAGTATTGTTTTTGTCTCGTATGAGTTCGACTTAAGCTTAACCCAGATTCACAATACACTAAGCCTAGTCAATTCTCTTTGGGCTTCGAATTCTCTCTTAACATTGGATTCTACGGAGCTAACGAACGCCCTTCCTATTCTGCTTATTTTCTTCCGGAGTTTATCAAATTTATTACATGAAACATTCTTTCCCTTTGAAGAATCATCAACGCATCCACACGATGCCAGAATCCATTGCAAGCTTTTTCTAAAATGTAAACACGAATTTCACCACCTTGCACGTATTGTCAAATGATCGTCGCTTTTCAACAATCCTCGAGGAATCCATATGATGATCACACTATTTCTTTGTTTTGTATTCCAAGAATTGATTTTTTTCTTAATCCTTGCGTTTATTTTTGGATTGTTGCCGTATTTTTGGTTGATACTTTGATGTCATCTCGTCTGCTTTTGGACCTCTCCTTTCGCTTTCTTTCAGGAAACTTACAGTATTTTTGTTGGATGTTTTCGAAACTTTCAGTTCTTCGCCTCTCCAGACTGTTGGAAATGTTACATTCAAGAGTTTTCTCGTGTGTCTATTTCCGTAACCTACCGTCTGTCCCGGCTAATGGATGATCCCCCAACAATCATGTCTTGTGAAATTCCCTTTGAACTCTCTTTAATTCTCTGTCAGAGGTTCTACAAACCGTTTTAAGAGCAGAAATCGGGAAAGTGTCTTAGACTTCTCCAATAGATGAAGATTTACAAAAATAGACTAGTGGCAAACGATGATCATTTCGTATTATCGGTCAGCACTAGCATTCCCTATATTTTTGGTGGCCAGAGCTTCAAGTATTTTGGTGCTGAAAATTAAGAGTTTGTGTAGATTCCGAGGTTATGAACTTTCGGCAGTTGTTCAAAACAACTGTAGATCTCTGAAATTCCGCTGGGGCGCCGTACAAAAAAGAAACTAAAAAAACCTATATAAAATTTGCAGTGTGCAATATAAACTTGTAGAATACTATTATTAATCGTTGGGTCCGGAGCTCATACCATCTCATCGCCTCTTATAACCGTCATCCTTCGTCAAAAACCTGATTGCTAATAATGGTGCTCCTCCTAATCAAGGCTTCACTCCAGTTTCCAAGTGCGACAAGAAGGTGAAGAAAAGTCGTTGTTCCCGCATTTATCCGTGAATTCGTTGTTCTATAAGGAACGAATGTAGAACGTTCAAAGAAATATGCTTAATATTGCAGATTGGGGATTGTGCTACTGTCAAGAAGTGATTCAATTCTGTTGCTAGGGAGTTTTTTCGGCAAAATAAAATATTTGAATATCGGATATCGAGAACTGATTCTAACGTCTTTTATTGAAAATTGCAATTTAACGGCCACGAACAAATAGCGAAAGTCTTCTTGAACTTCTAATTAAATATAAGAGTATTTGCAATATTGAAGTCGTCGCTTTGATGTTGCATTATTGACCACACATATTTTAAATTGACATTGCGATAATGCTGAAGAAAGAAAAAGAATCAGCAGTTCTAAGCCATTCCTTCTGTTGAACATTATCAGAACCAGCATAAGTCAAATTCTAATTTGAATGTTCTTGTTCGATGAATTGACATTGTTCAGCAATGCCTGGTCATTAGAAGAGTGCTCAATAATGGAACACATATCAAACGAGGTGAGTCCTAAAAGAAAAGCCTGTTCGATTCTTTTATGCAACCAATTGATATCGATGTCGTGGGTTCTCAAGATATTAAGACACAGCATACCGACTATCAATTATCAATAAAATCATTCAATTTCATTAGAATGCTTTTGATCTTCCATCTATAACAGAACAATCGTCAAACAAAATTCCAATTCTTCCTATCAGATACAAGTGCTACTATTGGGGAATTATAAATTTATCAAACCCAGTTTCTTCAACCAATAATTATTTTGTTCACCTTTGAAAAGCTGATTGGTTTGAAATAGGAGATTAGGTCACTTTAAGTGCCATTGAATTGCTTTGGAATATATGTGAAGCAATATATCAAGAACAATTAATCAAAAATATCAAATTCTTGCAAACGGTATCATTATAATTGTTTCAGAGTGATCCATTGGATAGCCATCTGATTTTTATTTGAAAGTATTCGAACGAGATACAATGATGATACAAAGATGAAATCATTAGACACTGTACCAATTTAATAAGTCTTCAATCCGGAGTCTTGAGCCAATTGATTAATTTAGAAATTCAAGATATATTGAAGAGACTATTGGTTACTAACATATCTAATACACTGGACCAATAATTCTCCAAAAAATAATTGGTTGTCTTCAATCAAATTAACCAAGATATCATTACATACAAATGAAAATAAACAACGTCGGTGGTGATTGTTTTTGATTGACTTGATGATTGAATAATTCATTTTTGAAATTTCTTATCGCGATGGTCTTCTCATCAACAAGCACTCTTCATTGGTTATTATTTCAATTAAATGTGATTTCAAAGTATTCATGATTGAACAGACATCATTGTTGAACTTAAATCGTCAATTGAATTCACAGAATTGTATCCTAACGGAATACAGAAAAACCTTCCAAAGAAGAAATAGAATTTGAAAATTACAAGCAATTGATTTCAAATTAATTCAAGTCTTCGACATCAATTTCTAGACAGACAGAATTCTACCGAAATTATTCCGTCTTCAGTGACTGTTGGGGTATTTTTGAACACGTCGTTGTACCATTCAAAAATAAATAAATGTTCATAATGTCAACCAGTAAACGAATCCAAGAAGGCTGAAGAAGTCTTAAACTCTATATTCTAAATTATGGAGCTCGAATTACCTGACATTGAATGCCATTTAGGAAAACGGAATTGCCAGAGTACGATTTGTGTACCATGATGTCAAGGAAGTTTGACATGGGAGTGTCATACTAGCGTTCGGTCTATTTACTAGTAATATGTTTCATTATTGGCAAGTTTTTGAAAGTGGGTTGAAACCGAAGGAAACTACAGAAAGCAAACCCACATACCTGGCCCTATGGAGATTTTGGTGTAGTGCTGGTAAAATATATTAGAATATTCTATGCATTGGAATTGGAAACTTGACAGAGAGAGAGTCGGTCGACGAAACCAATGGCATCCTTGTTTGATAACGGAACTTCCCGACACCACTTTAAAAAATTGGGGGAATAGGCGGTTCCGAGCGTACAGCGGCATGTTTTGTTGGTTTCCACTTTGAGAAATATCGTCGGGACTACTATCTTGAAATAGTGGAAGATCTGCGAATCACATATTGGAATAATTCCAGCAGGTGTGGATGGCATATGTAGTGGCATAAGAAGGAAAATAAAAATGTTGCATATAATAATAGGGAGGCAGACGCTTGGTCTATACCTTAAATTATGGCTGGCAATATTTGTGTCGCAGCCAGACACTACCTGGCCCTATTTTGTTTTCAATTATGGAACTTCACAGATGTGTTACTTTTAATTACACATCCTATTGTGAACGCCTGTTCGTGTTCATCCCGGCATTTAGGGGGTTGCATATTGACGTTTTCGGAAGAAAAAAGTCGAATTAAACTTTATGCACCTAGCGATCCCTTTTGTTACACACGGAAATACAGAAGTTCCAACAATGTCGCTGGCAAGCACAGTATTCCGAACGCGCCTCGAGAGTAGGGCTTAGTGGTGTTTGACACTCAATTATCATCAGGGCATACTGTTGATTCGCGCCGCTGTTTACAGGAAGTAACTGGTGCAGACTCCAATGCAGTGGCGTAAGGCGGACTTAGTTTCAGGGGCCTGAAGGTATATGCCAGCGAAGGCTTCAGGTGTTTGAAGGTGCTGGTTCAAGGCGAACGTCGCCTGAGCAAATACGAGTTGAGGCAACTGCTTGCAAACCAAACTTTTTGAACGCTGTCAGTTTTCTATTTCCGCACCTCTCTTATTGGAAATCCGCTTCCAAGCAGCGTCTGGTATGGTGTCCAAGAATTACGTCACCGGCTGCGACACAAACCGCTGGTGTATCAGCACAGAAACCTTCCAAACTTCGACGGAGTCGCTTGTCAAAGTATTCTTTGGTAGTAGACATGACAAATCGCATTGTTCGTTGCGCCTTTCGATAAAGTCCGTTGTCAAAATCAAAAGCCGCTTATCACGGATTTGTGTTCAGGAGCAACTGAAACTGGACGGAACAATCTCGATCTGTCAGAAAGAGCCTAGGAGAATTGCCATGTATTTTACATTTCCCTTTAAGACTTGGTGTCATTGTTAAGTAATAACGAAGCTGTACCACAGAAGTAGGTTGTTCAGAACCAAATAGATTTGCGCAAATGGGATCTCGCAGCGCATTTGCAAACTAAAAAGTTCAGTTTAGTCAATGCTGAAAATACGCTCCCAATTTTGATTGAACCCTCATTGTATTGTGGCTGTCAACCCTGACTTGCAACCTCTCGGTCATTAGTGAGTGTCGGGCTATGGCACCAACGGCCGAAAATAACGGATAAATAGAAGTATACAGTATATGGACTCGAATTCCTGTCCGTCATCTATCACGTGACAAATATCACTTCTGTAGTCGCTGCATCTGGCACACGTCAAAATACACGTGATTCTCAACCAACCACAGCCAGTCTTTTGTAAAAATTGTTGACTAACAAAATACAGATAGATATGCTTGCAGATTTGCACCATTTAAATCCTACAAGAACTGGACCAAAATGGCTGGACACATTGCCAAATATCTCCGTCATGCACCTGTAGCCAAACCCCACGTTGACTTGAAGATCAAATGGGCTTCCAAGTTGTTGGGGGGTACCATGTGGTTTTACATTTTCTACAGAATCAAGGAAGATGGACCTGTAATGTTTGGCCAAAAGTTGCCATTTGAACATTAGAAATTGTACAAAAACAAGCAAGAATGCTCTATGGAGTTTTCTCATCGCTGGAATTGGTCTTTTGAGAAGATTTCTTGAATGTTCTAATTCTGGTACGCATAATATAGCCATAATAGTTATCATCAAGCTGAGCATTGTATGCCACATTGGCTCTGTCGGGTCTACGATCTATTTCATTACGTTTCATATCATAAAGGTAATACACGTTCTTTTATTGGAGTCTATGGACCATTTGGAATGTAGTCTGTAGATAGTATATAAGATTAAGAAATAATTAGAATCTGACATAAACCAGAAAGTTGATGGTATCAGATAGTAAGTCAGATACCATTCAAATATTAATTGAATTTTAACATAATACAAGGTATCTTCATAATCTGATAGTTCTATTCATTCAAATTATCGAATTTATGCCTAATTTCAACTTAATCTATGATTAGACTGAACTTGAAATCATGAAGAGTCTCTTATCAATGATGTCGTAGGTTTAGACTTCTTCAATAAGATTAGACTGAATGCTGAAATGCCATAGACTGTTCTTCTTTATGATAGTGATCGTCATTGATGGTACAATTAATTTTCTTCGATTCAGAGCAGAGATCCCATCTATAGTACAAGCTTTGATTAAGGTCTGCCACGGCCACGGAACTTGTTCCCGCGGAACGAATTACCTCTTCCTCCGCCGCCACGTATTCCTCGAGACGAGCCGTTACCTTTACCTCTTGATCTGGAACTGCCTCTGTAGAACCTTGTTGAGTTGATAAACTGTTTGGTTCTCTCGTAGTCTTCTATATTATCCTCATCTCTGAGTTCGTCCTCGTCTAGTTCAGCGTCTGGATCCAAATCGCCAGATGCTCTTAGTAATGGTTTCTTGATGCCTGTTTTGGGCGAGTACTCTATGCCTGAGAAACTGGAGTTGGCCCTGTCGTACTGGTCTTCGCTGAAGCTAGCATCATGTGAAGTATCATAGTAACCACTATCCTCTTCGAGTACGTCGCTTTCTCCTGCGGAATTTTTGTTTTCCTGAACCTTGAAGTTGAAATTGAACCCTTGACTATTTGAATGGTCTAGCTTGAAGTTCCCAGCCTTATCTAGCTTGAAGATCATTACATTATACTCGTGGGGAGACAGACGAATGCTGGCATGAGGCGTCGAGAGATGGTCACAGAGGTTGAAGTGCCACAAGTTGTAGTAGGCCTGGAAGTAGAAATCGTTAATCTTCTTCAATATACGCTTGTTGGTTGCAAGGTCTTCTTCAAATTCTTGCTGTAAACTTAACGGAATGATTTTGTCAATTGAATCGTTGATGGAAATGGGGATTTTGTCGAAAAGACTGAGGCCTACTTCTATTAGGTTTCGAAGCGTTTCTCGCTGTGCTGTGATGGGAACTTCGTTGGATACCAATAACTCCAACAATTCATCTTTTATGATGAGCCACAACTCGCCAAGAATCATACGAAGACGAGAAAATTTGGACCGGTAGTTCTCGATATACCCAGCTGAACCTCCCATACTATCTACAAAACTCATACCGTTCCCCATAACTGGATACCTGAAATGTAAGCCTTGACTAATGGTGAAGTCAGCACCGGTAATGATCGCCAAATGCTCCAATAGAGGCATCTTAATTACGGGAGCATGGCTCACAAAGATATTGATCGTACCAGAAGATGTAGGCGAATTAGATGTAGGATCATAAGTGCTGGTGTTCATGAAGTTGATGTACAATTCCGCTACTTGGATCAACGTGATCCACAACTCGCCAACTTTACCGCTACAGGAAGCGTAATTGAGGTTGCCATTGTCAAAGAGACTGTGGATCTTGAGAGTTCCCCCAATTCCGTACAATCTGATGTTAGGTTGCGACTCAAGAGGAGTAACGATCTCCCAGTTGTGGGTATGGTCAATCAAGAACAAGTTCGAAACTACATACTCCTTGCTGTGGATCTTTTCTACGATTTTAGGGTCATCAAGGGGACCAAAAATGGTGTAAACGGGGCAGGGGAACCGAAATTCGCCTTTCAAGTACATCGAGAATTGACTTATGGAGTTGTGCGATTCAGCGAGCTTCAGCCGAAACTGGTGGAACTCGTCGTTTTGTGCACCATTAGTGCTGGAATATGCATTGGAGTTGGTGCTGGAATTGTTATTGCTGCTTGAAGTATAAGAAGTAGAATTGATGTTGGAATTGGAGATGGAGTTGGAGATGGTACTGATGTTGTTGAGTTCTTCTACGATTTCTGGCTCTAGCACTTCCAGAAACGCCACAATCTGCTTCAAATAGCTGAGGTCTTTATACTCGTCAATGGTGTCGTTGTCCCAGAACCCGAAATTGCCTGTGTGGATAATAGCATCTATAGGATTCCCTTTCTGGAGCTCCTGGTTATAGAGCTCGGGAATGGCATGGAGATTGCCCTGGATATCGGAGATAGTCAATATCCGGTACGAATCGGTCATCAAAGGGGCGCTTAAAGTTGAACTGTTGATGTAATTGAATAATAACACTCAAAAGTGTTGATACTGAAAGTACCAATGAAAAGTATCTATGAAAAATGTAATCTTGGATGAATAGCAAACTGAAACGATACTCTTGAAGTTAAGATATCCTCGTGGCCTCAGCTACACGATGGCAAGCTACTGATACTATGGAGACTCTCAACCGAATCGTATGGATACGCAATAGAATGGGATACCGTGAAGAGCTGGTTATGGAGTCATAATTGGCTTATTGTGGTGTTAAGGAACAGGACCTTGAGATGTCGTGGGGAGACAAAAGGCGATAGAGAGAAATAGCGAGAAAAGGTGTCGCGAGAAATAGCGAGAGAAACAAGATCTAGTGAGGATCAGGACGCGCAAATAGGGAGGGAGAGGCTGACCAGATATTTCTGGCTAAGAGATCAGACTAAGACATCTTTCTACAATAAGCGCAGTTCGTGCAAAGTAGCATAAAGTGGAGCATTACATATAAAGTTATCATACTAAGTGGTCCTATCTTTTGCCCTTGTACTACTGCTACTGGTTTAAGGGACCCATAAAATCATGCCATTCTCAGGATCTGGAGGATCTCGCTAACTCGGGCAAGATTCGCGGATTTTTCCACTAAGGAAGGCTCGCTATCAGAGTCAGCTAGGTCCCCTAAACAGCACCGGATGAGTTGAAAAAACCGCCAAAATAAAGCCAAAATTCCGGTCGTGACAACCTCTACAAACACGTTACCTACCTATTCTATCGATGCGTACTATTTACATCTTCAAATCGGCTCACATCTGCGTTAGTTCCCCTATCCCGTCTTGCCAGACGCTGATATCCCCACAACATTCGATACCTGCAGATGGCTCCCACAGCGAAGTATCTAAATCTTTGTCTCCTGAGTGAAATTCCATATTTACCATTTTCCAGCATCCTTTAGCAACCAGTAGCTTTATCGAGAAGATAGTCCTTCGGAGTTCGTGTCAAAGGCTTGTAGGATACCCATCAAAAGAGCATTTACGCGTTTTTTTGTGAAACCTGACTTTCGTCACTGCCAGGGCATATCTCTCTATCGGAATCCTCAGAGCCATTATAGAGAATCGAAGATTCAAGATTATCGTATCATTAGCAATACCAATTCCATTTCAACTTGTTTAAGTAGTTCAATTCGCCCGCGATAGCCATTTTTCATTTACCAGACACATTTTTCATTCTACATTATCGATCTCATCATACTATTCACATCGCCGTCACTACCAGTATTCTTCACATCTTCCTCCACGACTATTGCAACCCATCACCAGCAAAAGATTCTTATCGCTTCATAATTTCTTCGATATCGTCATCGTATTCCTCGTTATTTGAATACATTCATTTTCATTTTCGTAACATTTTCATTTGTTTACTTATTTATCCTCATTCCACAATGCAAATATGCTAGAGCCACAGCAACGTCTAAGAAATGCCGTAATCGAGGGAAATCTACCCATAGCCCGAAGGCTCATGAGCCGGTTTCCCGAGCTCTGGCTAAATGTCGATTCTGGTCATAATGGCTGGTCCAATCTCCATTACGCGGCCTATAACGGAAATTATCTTATCTGTTTTCATTTGATATCCTACATCAACAACCATTTAGGCTCACTTCAAAGCCAGTACACGCTGCTAGATTTGCTCACATTTGACGAGCTCACAGTACTTCACTTAGCAGTCGTAAATCACCATTCACAAACGCTTCATTATCTCCTACAGGAGTTTCCAGGCAGGCTCTGGCTCAATTTTGCAGGGGGAAAGTTGAAGCAAACACCTCTTCATTACTGCTGCATTCACGGATTCACAGAAGGAGTTAATTTACTCATGGATTACGGTGCAAATTGGGAGTTACAGGACGTAAACGGTGATACTTGTCTACACTTGTGCTTTCAGTATGGCCATTTTGAGTGTATCCGTGCCATATACAAGTTTGTTGTTCTAAACTACAAAGATAAAGAAAAGTCTCTGGCCAAACTCACTGAGTTTGAAAAAATGAAAAACAAAAAAGGCTGGGTCGGCCAGGACTACTCATCCAGTTTCGATTTATTAAGCCAGTATAAGCTGCTAAAACGTGAACTCTTTGCACTTAACTTCGATTTTCAGGAGTCAATTGCTCTTACTGATATCAGTTCATCCAACTCTTCATTCTTGAACTTGCCAAATCGGTCACAAACGTCTCTTACTGAGAATAAGATCTTATCTAGCCCAATTGTTCCTGTTTCTCAGTCTCTGTTAAAGACAACAGAAGAGGATCCAGAGACTCCTACAACCTCAGATTACCCCGTGTTTCCTACAATTTCGTCTACACAGCCTTCAGTTACAAAGGTAGGTGCTCGAGCTCATTCTCAGTCACTTCCAGGATCTGCAACAGTTCCAGAATTCACTTCTACTAAACAGAAATCTGCAGCAAACAGATCTAGATCAAACACAACATATACCTACAAACCACCTAACCCCATAAACACCAATAGCATGGTCGTATCACCGAGAACTGCCCTACCACCAAACACTCCCAAAGTCAGCAAAGCACCTTCGTTGAAATCTGTAACAATATCGCCTTCTATCAGAAACAACCAGGACGTTCCCACTTCGCCACAATCTGCGCTCTCTAGTAACTCCTCTACGAATAATTCTCCTATTAACCACAGTAATGGTGGAGGGACAAGGAAAAAGAGCCATTCGTTTTCGAAACCCAGTGGTTCATACCAATTGACGTCAATGAATGTGTCATCTATTGAAGAAAACGACCAATGGCCCATAATCGCATCGAATATAGCATCACAGCTGCCTCAGGACCTCAAGCTAGTTCCGGTACAAGAGATGATAATACCAGCCAAAACTGGATATGTTGCTGATATTTCTGGAACTGCTACCCCAACATCGATTCTGCACCCGGAAAAACTGCGTAGATCGTCGTCAGCTTCGTCTATTGCTGCGAAATTGGCCTTTAACAGCAGCAGAAGTTCGCTAGAAACGCTGAACAGTCCTCGAAGACGGCCCTCGCTTTCTATTTCCACCAATGACGTTATGCACTCCAGTGCTAGTAGTAAAAGTCGAAGCAGAAGTGGAAGCGACGAGAGATCGCCGCATCATTTACGGAAGACAAAATCGTCGGGTAAGCTACCCTCGGCGCTGTTAACTCCTACGGTGGAAAAGCAGGGAGGGTCTCTTGATTCTTCTTCATACAACAACAGCTCGACTTCGGTCAATCTTGAAAGCGGGCGCAGAGCCAACATCAATAGTATTAGTTTCAGCAGGATAAGGTAGGAAGGATAGAATATGAAAGCGTAAGGAAACGCAATAAATCTAATCTAGCCATCAGTAAAGAAGAAGAAGCAGCAGTAGTAGTAGTAGTAGTAGTAGTAGTAGTAGTAGTGGAGGAAAAGCAAAAGAAAGGTAGAACAGAAAATCATTGAGTAAAAACGGATTATCCAGGTATTTCATGGTGATTGCAAATTGTTCAGAGTCGCATAAAAAGTGTCGCAAAAAGTGGCACAAAAATGAGCAAGCGCGTCTTTATTGTACTTCCATATCAGATCAAGAATTTGAAAAACTAAAGAGCCTCTACTTCCGTACCTTAATCAACTTGATCGCTAGCCCTAATCTAGTATCACGGATACGATGTCGTATCGCTCGAAGCAGGCTTCTATCAGTCGGTTTTTCAAATCAACAAAATCGAATAATTCTGCGAAAAATGAGCCTGCCGTACAGCATATCCCGAAGAAGACAGGGGTGATGCTGAAATTTTCATACAACAACAAAGAAAACGTAGTTGAAGGTGGTAAAGACACAGAGGGACCACACATAGTTGGATCTCATGTGGAATTACCAGGACAATCAGTCAACTCAGTTGTTAATTCAGATTCCATAGTGGTGAATAGCAATCTGGAAATTGATCCAAAAATCTCTAGTGTTCTGAAAAGAAAGCCTGACATAGATATACAGCTGAAAACGACAAAAAAGAGATCCAAGACTTTGACCCCTCTCGAGAAGCAAATTCGTGAATTGCGCGAAAGTCACAAAGACAAAGTGCTAGTAATACAAATAGGGTACAAGTACAAGATGTTTGGTGATGATGCCAAACTTGGATCTAAAATATTGGACATTATGTATATCAGAGGTGGAGATGATGGAACCAGAGATGAATTTTCGTATTGTTCTTTTCCTGACTTCAAATTGCATATCAATCTCAAGCGGCTTCTTACCCATGGGCTCAAGATAGGCGTAGTCAAACAATTGGAGTCCGCCATTGTAAAGACTGTAGAAAAGTCGTCAAAGTCTTCTGATTTGATGAAAAGAGAAATTACAGGAGTTTACACGAGAGGAACGTATATGGGAGACGAATATGTTCAATCTTCTGGTAATTCAGCAGATACAGAGTCTCCGTATTACATCATTTGCATAAATGAGATTAATCAGAAAGAACTATCTATGGTAGCAGTTCAACCAAAGACAGGAGATATCGTACAAGACACTTTTAAAGACGGTCTCAATAGAGACGAATTGGAAACACGGCTCATGTATCTCAATCCTAGTGAGGTTATTGTACTTAGTAGCGAACAGCCGAGTGTAGAGACCTTGAAAACAATAAGGCTTGTAGCCAGTGACGTCCAATTACTTCCCAGAAAGAGAAAGGGAGAAGATGAAGTATTCAATGGACTCATTGAGTTCTTTGACTCAATAGATAACGGCAAGTACAAACATTTGGGAGACTACTTTTCGGTTAATTTCTCCAAACACATTCAATCGTGCTTTTATGAACTTATTAATTACCTTCTGGAATTCAAGTTGAGTAATGTTTTCACCATTCCTGACAATATTAGCAACTTTACAAACTCAAGAAAATACATGGTTTTGCCAAATAATACCCTCTATGCCTTGGAAATCTTCCAAAACTATACTAATCCCGCAAGCCAAAAGGGAACATTGATATGGTTGCTTAATCATACGAGAACGAGGTTTGGCAATAGATTGCTCAACAAATGGGTATCAAAACCTTTAATTGAAAAAGAGAAAATAGAAGAAAGATTGCTTGCAATTGAAGATTTGACAGGAGATTTTAACAACGTTGTAGATGCCCTCAAGATTCAATTGGATAAAATGGGCAAATCGCTTGATTTAGAGGAGTTGCTCATGAAGACTCACTATGCAGCAACATATAATTTAGACAAGATCAACAGAAGAGATATCTACAATATGTTAGATTGTTTCCAGAGCGTACTCGAATCAATGAATAGATTTGAAAAAGGGATTACCGAATTTTCCAAAACCAAAAAGTCACCGTTATTGACGAATATACTTCTAGAGCTTCTGGAAATGTCCAAAACTACAGTCGTTTCCAATTTGTTGAACAAAATAAACCGTTCCTATGTAATGAACGAGTCAAAAGATCCCGAGGAACAAGTGACACAGTTTTTCAACCTTGACAATCATAACTGGGAGGATATAAGATCTGAGTTCTCCGAACTAGATAAGATTGAAAAATTATTTGAAGAAGAATTATTAAATATTAGACGGGTGCTAAAACGACCACAATTACAATACATTACAAACAACAAGGAGCCTTACTTGATTGAGGTAAGAAACGGAAAGCAGGTAGATGAGCTACCAACAGATTTTCATCGTATCAATGGAACAACCACTGTTTCTAGATTCAGATCAGAGAGGACTGCGCAATTGTATATCAAGAAGCAATATCACAAGGAAAAACTTCTTGTCAATTGTAACGTAGCATTCAATGATTTCTTGAAGGAAATAGATGAACAATATGAGTTCTTCAGTAAGATCGTCAAAAACTTGTCTGTCTTCGACTGTTTATTATCTCTCACAGCAGCAAGTTTAGCATCCAAGAATACTCGTCCAATTTTGGTGGATCAGCAGTTAATTGAAGTTCAGAAAGGTCGTAATCCGATTATTGAATCATTGCACAACAGGAACGACTATGTACCTAATGATATCGACATATGTTATGACAATAAGGTCTTGATCATCACCGGACCAAATATGGGAGGTAAGTCTTCGTATGTCAAACAAGTTGCCCTACTTGTTATTATGCTGCAGATTGGCTGTTATATTCCTTGTGACAGGGCCACTTTAGGAGTATTTGACTCTATTTTTATTCGTATGGGAGCTAGCGACAACATCTTGAAGGGTAATTCTACATTCATGAATGAGATGTTAGAGTGTAGTAATATCATTCATGGAATATCCAATAAGTCGTTGGTAATTCTTGACGAAATCGGAAGAGGTACTGGAACAAGTGACGGGATTGCTTTAGCGTATTCAATTCTTCGTTACTTAATAGAATCTCCACTACGGCCATTGGTATTGTTCATTACACATTATCCTTCCCTTCATGTGCTTGAAGATTCCTTCCCTACCGTCGTGACTAACTACCATATGGGCTTTCAACAAATCCATAAAGACGATAACGATTTTCCTGAAATCATATTCTTGTACAACTTGGTCAAAGGAGTTATCAATAATCTGTATGGGTTGAATGTAGCGAAATTGGCAGGTTTACCAGTATCGGTAATTTCTGGTGCTCATAGAGTCAGCGAGCTGCTCAAGTATAAAGTAGAGATTCAGCAGAAGGAACAATTTACTATGAAGTTCGGCTCTATATTACAGATGTTGAAGAAGGACGAGATAAACTCCAACAATATTCTCGAGCTTGAAAATCTATTTCTGTACATCTGAACTAATTAGTTAAGCACACAAGTGAAAAAAATCTATACACGTCTTGTTAAAACTTTCAGGATTATCCAAGTAAATGTGATGCCCCGCATCTTCGATAATTTTAAAGTCTGAAATCTCTGGGTTTATTTCCTTTAGTTTATCATGAATATATAACCCACCCTTTTGGTTCATCCAATCCTTGTCGCCATATACCCATAAACTTTTAACTAATGTTTCGTTCAAATACTCGACTAGACCACGATCACAGAGAGGTAAACGAGCCAAGATCTCATGGTTAATGAATTTGGTAATGGCTATTTCTCCTGAGCCCTGGTATTGGTTGAAAATGGAATATGAATAACTGTGAAGTTTAAGAATTAAGTCTAGGGAAGAATTAGACTTTACCGAAGCTGCTGAGGACTCCAGATACGAGCGTTTTATATTCGCATTAGTGACTAGAGTATCGACATCCTCGTCTACAGCCTCATCCTCATTAGTCTTAAGGTTTCTAAATCGTTTATAGGACCAATAGGATAATATTTTTGAGTAGAAGGGTCCGAAATTTTGGAGAATTTGGAACGGTGATTTGTTGTATTTCCATATCTTCTCGAGAATGTAATTTTTGGGAAACTTAGGCTGTCCCAAGCTCTCCCAAAGTGACCTAAGTTCATCTGTCACTACATCTTCTTCGTCAAAATCGACAATTTCTCTGAAAGGATCGATTTCGTCTCCATGATAATTCTTCTGGTGCTTTTTGTTATTAAGCAAACTATTATAACTTGACTCCGTGCCCATAGGACTGACAGCTATAAATTCGTCTACTACTTTATCCAGTGCCTTATTATATTTCATCAAGTAGCAGCAGGACAAGTACGCACCCATGGAATGGCCCACTAGTTTGAATTTTTTGATTCCACGTTTCTTTCTCCAGCACTCTAGTTTATCAATAAACCAGTTTTCGATATCTACAATCTGTTTAATCTTTTCTGCTTTAGTTTTTGGCTCTGTCAAGAACTCTTTAGGGAAAGTAGGTCTAGAGGAATTTCCAAAGCCAGGCAAGTCGATGACGTGTAGACGAAGCCCTGGTTGAGATTTGAGCAACGGTTCGACATTCTTGACAAAATACCCCAAGGCTGCCATATACCCATGGATAATTACGAGATGAGTTTCCGTCACAGATGGGTCTGTATTATTAACTAGATAGAGCTCATGAATGGAGACATCTTCGTCGATTTCAATATCAAGAAGTTCAGCATAAAGCGGAACGTTCCTGGTATGTGGTTCCTCATCTTGCACTTCATTTTCTGGCTGTCGTCCTTTTTCTTCTGCATTCTTTTCCTCTATAGGCTCTTCTATGTAGATGTCGTCCAGAAGAATGGCCCGAAAAAGATCGTACTCGATGACAGTATTCTTGAAGCGTGCCTTTCGAACAGCTTCCAGCATCTGGCTACATGATGTCAGATGTCTCATGAGTTGAGAACAAGAAGACCACCAGTCACGAAAGGACATACTTAAGGGAATGGAATTGATTTCCATGGAACTGGAAGCACTGGTCGATTCGCTGGCACTCATGGACCTAGGCTTCGTGCTCTCAGGCTGCCCCATAGTAGAAATTGCATCTTTGATCAACGAAGTCATCTTCAGCAGTTTTCATGGAGAAAATGAAAAGAAAAGTAGCACAAAATGATTCAATTCGAGTATTACGAAATCAGGGATCAAAATCCTTATCACGGAGCGTTACCTTATCAGTCACGTGGTCATCAAATAAGATAAGAACAGTAAGAGATGTAGCGAATGGTGTGAATGAAGTGTGGTGGGAATAACTGGCAAAGTCGTGGATAGCGAGAAAGTGATTAGAAGGGACTGATCTTGTTGGACACGTTTGTTTTTTTTTGAAATTGGTTTCTTTCGACAATTTTCAGTTTCTGAAGTAGCTTCCGTCTTTGTGGAGTCAACGGCTGAATCTCGCTTAGAAGGTTCCGCCGCTGCTACATAGCCGAATCAGACAACAGAAATGGCAGAGGTGTTTAGAAAAAGAATAGTGTAAGATTCAGAAGAACCTCGAATGAAGTATTGGACTTCGAAAAATGTAACCAAAGTGAATTGTAAAAGAAAAAGAATAGAATATTATGCTTTTGGATAAACAAATCTGGTAGATTTTGCCATCTCAGTATCCCAAAATAAATGAGATGGAAGTTTCAATTACTTGAATTCTAGAGAGTAAAAACTCCTCTATGATATCCGAAAACATACTACTATTAATTCATTATTAGGATTGATCTATATACTCACTATAGACGTCTATTAAAAAGAAGTGAAACCCATAAAAAGAAAAATCAACAAACACAAAAACTACAAGAATAATGCACGAATATCATATCAATGCTGGTTCTTGTTGTCGAATTCTGTGTAAGCAGGAGGGGCACCAGACGACGAACCTTCTGTGACAGCACCATATTGAGGTTGAGGGGTTTCTACACATAAGGGCTGGTTGACGATTGGCTTTTGGGCTTGCTGGCGTTGTGGTTGCTGTTCGCAGTGCTGGTGAATATGCACATGGTGATCAGAACCTCTGGGCGTCTGGTTTTCCAAGTCGCTCCTATATACATAGAACACCTTCGTTTCAGAGCTGTAAGGCGGATATTTGGCGATGATGTACCACGAGTGGATCAAACCAGGGAAATAGCCTAGGATACATAATAAGATGTTAATGAGCGAATCTGACGAACAGAAACCTCTTCTAATCCATACCGGCAAGGGAGGGAATAAGACCGAAAGAACGATCATCACACAGTCGGAAATACAGTAGCACATGGTGGAGTGATGCGATGTGGTGTAAATGTTGTGCAACGTTATGTAATTAAGTACTAGTGATGAGTAATTAGCAACTAGTAGATATGAGTGATGAGTTTGATACTAGCAGGGATAAGTGGTCGATATACTAGTACTGACGAGTTATAGAACGACAATTGAAGTTGCTATTAGCCTATAACTATTAATAAAGAAGAATCAAAAACGATGTTGATCTTTTAATTCTGCTTGTGCAAAGATGGCAATTATATGCGTATGAAAAGACAATTAACTGACTACGTAGTAATTAGTAGTCTTAGTTTGAATTAATGATGATGATATGACAACAACGACGGTCTTGTTCTCTTAGCGACGATGTTATAATTGTCAAATAAATAGTAGATTCAGAATGTCTATGAAATTAAACTGGAGATCATCTGCTAATTAAATGAATTCCGGCAGATTTCTTCTTCTTATATAGGAGTGATTTTCTGTTGATCACACTTTTTCTTTTTAACAACCGGTGCGCCGGTCGCAACTGAAGCTGACTTTGGGTCATACAGTCATATGATTTGTTGCGCATGATATTAGTCACATGCACTTTTAGTATGACGGCAAAAGATTGAAGATCGATATCAAAGTCAAAAGCAAGATTCGACTACACTTTTTTGCCAGAGTTCGCCAAAGTTCGCTTCCATCTCCATTACGTAATGTCGTCGCTTTCGTTCAATGTCTCGTACAATTCCATTACGAAAAAAGTGACTGTTCCGAGATCCAATACTGTTCAACAGCTCATTGCCGTGAGTTTGGACAAGTTTTCTATCAATTCAGGCAAGTATGGGGGCCAATTATACCACAACAATAAATTGCTAGAATCGTCTTTATCGCTTCGTCTCGCAAATTTGATTAACAACTCCAAATTGACGCTTAAAACGACGAATTTGGCTGCATCTGCTCAGCAAATCAATGTAAAATTGATGATTTCCAGCGATTCTGAAGGTACAAAACAGATTATCAATAAAGTGGACAGTAATGCAACTCTTCTTGAGTTATTGCAGCAATTTGAAACGAGCGAAAATATCCAATTGTTGACGAAACCAAGTCAATTGGGTATTTTGAGTGTGACGTATCCTTCTGATAGCTACTCTTCTACCAGATTAGGTTCGCTTGTAGGTAATGTGTCGAATGTAGTAATCAGATTCAACTACACTATGGGTGTAGATACAGCAAAATTGAAACAGCAGGAACAGCAGGAATCAGTAAAGTTGCAATTGAAACAACAGCAAGAAAGGATCGCTAGACAGAGAGAGGAAGAAAGAGCCAAGGCACAAAAAGAATTAGAATTACAGAAACAGCAAGAGCAAGATCAGGCATTGAAGGAAGAGGAGGAAGAGGAAGAGACTCCGGAACCTACTGAAAGTATCATAGAAACAAAAGAGAAGCCTTCAATTCCTTCTTCTACTATTAATGCTGATTCTATATTAGAAAAAGAATCGTACCAATTTCAGACTCCACAAATTGAGGAAACTCCGCTACTCTTTGTACCCGGCAACTCCAATTCTGCCTTATATGAGAATCCAGATGAAGATTACGAGATGACGGTATCTCAGGCAAAGACGTACCAGCAGCTAATCCAAAATTCTGGAAAGAAGAGAAAAGCCAAGCAAATCAATAAACCTGTGAGGCTCTTAATTAGAGTCAAATTTCCAGATCGGTCTATTTTACAGATTAATTTTGTAAATGATGTCGACACCATAAAGTTGGGACATTTGGTTAAGAAAATCGATGGCTTGTTGAAACCAGAATATATCAATCATTATAATATTAAGGCGGGATACCCCCCACAAACGATTCCATTGAACTTTGAAAACAACAATACGTTTTTGGTAGATATTCCCGATTTTCAGAGCGAGAGAATCGTGTTAATCTGGGAGCTCTCGGACGGTGCACCTAGTAAGAATGGACCGTTCTTGAATGAGCAGCTTATTGAGGATGTTAAGACATCAACGGATTTACCTGAAGTAGTTCTTGAAAGTCATAGGGGAGAATTACCTGATGATGCGCATACTAAAACAAGAACTTCTGGACAAGGATCTGAGGCCAAATCAGAGAGTAAGGGTAAACTAGTTCCTAAGTGGTTGAAGTTTAAGTGAAGTTTAAGTGAAAAGAGTAAAATGAATGTTTATGAACAGATCAATAATGAGAGAAGGAGGACACGACGCAACAACCTTAAGATAACAATAATTGTTAAATTGCTGAAAACGAAAGTCTGTAGAAATGTTCATTCTAGTTACTTATGCCTTTCACGTTCGCCAAATAAACGCCAACTATGTAGTCTAAACTTTGATCTCCGACAGGAAGCATGTTTTGAAGTCATCATGAAATATTGCCGTGCAGTTTACCTTGTACCGTTCTAGAGTCTACGTAAGGAAAGAATTGACGGTGTAACCTTGACATTAAACAGTCACAGAAGGCCGTAGAAATTCTAAACAATACATAACGAGAAATCGGTTCCAAGCAGAGTGTATAGCGAAAAGTCAAGAGAATGTGAAATTTACGAACTTTTTGCAATTCGAATCGCCCAAATAGGCAGGAGGCGAGTTCCGCTTGTATTAATCGTAACTGGAAAGTGGTTCCATGCAATTCCTCATTCGCTGGCACAAATTGGACTAGACACAGATAAAGCTCCAATTAGTATGGTTACCATGGTTCCTTTAGGGCCAGTTGCCTAAACCAGCAACAGTGAAAATTTTTGCCGCGGTGATCTCACTGTTCACACTCCTAGCCCGGTACCGGTGTCCACTGCAAAAGCAATGACCTCCCCTCCGGTATTGCCAGTCTACAACCAATATACGATACGGCGGAATGAGGAAATAGCGATATACGTTTTGGGAAGGTAAAATTGGGACTGCTTTTTCAATTGAATTTTTCAGTTTACAATTCCAATCTTATCTTTATCTTCTTCTGTGTTTGTGATTTCGTGTTTGAGAGCAATAAAATGCTACCTATCTACACTATTAGCAGCACGTTGGAGAGGTGCACAGAGGGGGAAACCCTGTGAGAAATGAGTCATAAAAATGGAACTTCTATGGTGTTTGTATGAAGGGAAATGGCACTATATGAAGGGAAAACGCTCTATATGAAGGGAAGGGCTGTCTGTATGAAGGTGGATCTGGGATTCATTAGTAATAAAGAGTATGAGGTTTACGCGTGAAATTTATTTTCAACAATTAGCGCACCTGTACTGCAGCGCAATGGAAGTGAAAGTAAAGCCGCTGCGTAAAACTCGGACCTCTAAAGAGGAGAACCGAAAATTTTTATTCTGCCCTTCTCAGTTATAAAAGTAGTGCGATTCCTTCGACCGCTGAAATTGTAGATACACTTTTCTTCTTCTTCTTATCAACAACAACTTTATAACAAACACATATTTACCTTTATTATTATCCCTTCCCCTAGTTTTTTGATTCCAAAGAATTTCAAAATGTGTGCTTAAACCTATTTCCCCTAGCGTTTGTTATATACCCCCTGAAAATTATTTTATTACATTAGTTAATTAAAATAAATTACATTAGTTTTATCAATCTTAGATATAAAACCAATCGAGTTGTTTCCATCCAATCTGTCCACCATGTATTCGTGATACCAGTTTTTACCGTCCAATATGACGTCTCCGTTTATACGAGCTTATCTACTGCCCTAGTCTAAAAATTTGAATTTTTACAAGTCCAGTTTACATCCAGTTACACCAGAATATCCCACTACGTTTCAGTTTTTAAAATTGTCCCCTGCTACATATACACAAGTTACATTAACAATGTCCGCTTCTACTACTATTCCTATGATCATGTCTGCTGATTCCATGTTTGAATCTGCAGATATGTTTATTCCCCACAACGAGCAAGTCGCCAACCCCTTCGAAGAAGAGGTTGCCGCAATCAGTCGCAAGAATGCTGAACTCGACTTGAGTTCGGCCTTGCCAAATGAGAGACAGTCAGAGACGTCTCCATTTAACATCCATTCAGCCGTGTTGGACTCCGTGTTCTCCAACGTGTTGGATGAGCATGACAACATCCAAGACCATACTCCTATGTTTGACGAACTCGACTTCATAGTCGATGGAGCCAAGGTCAACCTGAAGGATGACTGGGTGTCCTTGTTTGGCCCTGCTGCCGACTCGGATGCACAGATAATCTCTTTAGATGCAGACATTGAAGACAGCTTGGTCAAGAAGGAAGATTTGGACGATGCCCTTTTGGACTTGTCTGTTCCTTCGGTTGCACCAGTAACCGAGGCTAGCAGTCCTGCTCCTAGCTTTTCCACAATCGCTACAAGCACTACTGCTGCTACCAAGAGGTTGTACAGTGAAGTTGAAGATACTTTCGAGTTCTCATACAAGAAGCCCGAACAGTCGCAGCTAATCACTCCCAACCCCTCTTCAAACTTGCCTACTCCACTTTTGGATTCCCATAGTAAGAGTAGAACAAGTGCTCCTTCAAAGAAGGTCGACCATTTGGGTTGTGTCACTTACTCCAAAAAGCAAAGAACACAGCCTTTGGTTCCTATTGATATCGACGATAGTGCCGACCCTATCACTCTCAAGCGTGCTAAGAACACTGAGGCTGCTAGAAGGTCTCGTGCTAGAAAGATGGAAAGAATGAACCAATTGGAGACCAAGGTAGAAGAGTTAATCCATGAAAAGTCCACCTTGGAATTGGAGGTACTCAGATTGAAGGAGATGTTGTTGGCCAACGGCATTAAGCCATAGGCATTGTGAATTTAATTGATTTCAGTTCTTGTCTTGCTTTAACTTTAAAAAATAGTTATTTCATATATATTTGAAAACCAAAAAAAAATGATTGTTAATATATGAAAATAATAAAATCGGGAATACGTAATAGTTAAAGTTTCACAAATACCCTTGTAGTCGGTCTGCAAAACGATTTTCAGAAAGACTACAAAACTGCATGAATGGAGTTTGTCCTTCAACATAATGCACTCGGGAACTGTTCCAATGGAGCGACCCTTCTAGAAAAGAAAGACTTCACCCCATTCGGACACCTCCGCGATCTTCTTCCTATAGCACGTTACAGTGCACTGCTTGGTGTCGGCTGTGACATAAGTATAGTATGGTTTTCAACTGGAAAACCCAAATGGTTCAGTGCCTTTCTCCATCGGAGCTCCACGGCAGCCAATTAAGCTTTGGTGATTTTTCACAGCCTTACAACTCTACCAATATAGATAGCCTTTATCGTCTGCAGGAGAGGGGATCTCGGACTGAAATTTAATACCGGAGCTTATGATGTTGCCAAGCACATACGAGTTTGTAGAAGATAATTATATGGATACGTCGTTAGCATTCTGTATGAGTGGAAATTAGTTAGCGTTCTCCGCTTGTAATTAGAGACGCTATAGGGTGTAAAATATCACTGTTAAGGCAAATTGAACAGAAAATATACACTCTGATAGGCATGTACAGGACAAGACAGTAATAAGGTCCCTCCAAATATCAGCTTCTCTTCTTGTCTGGCCAATAGGATGAAGGGATTGGGAAATTAGACCATTAGTGTTGCGGTGCTGGTGTTTCTGATAGATTCACTTTTCCGGTATCTAAATGCGTTAAATATTTTCCGTGATATTTTTAATAGCACTAATAATATAATAGAGTTGATTTTTAGCGCCAGAATCTGGAGTATTGGCCTAGGAAGAAGAGATTGGATTAGTACAGCTCACTAGTATATCGAAAACCCCATGCCTCTGCAAAGTCATGATAGTCATTCCGCCGTTTCGAGCGATATTACAATGACCCCGTCGGATCGATGCACTTTTGACATACACTTACGAAAGCAAAATACGAAAAAGAAAAGAAACCGTGAGCCCGTCACGTACTAAAGTTCGCTGTTTAATTTAAGATGTAGCAGTAGCAGTCGTAGAGGTATAGTAGCGTAAGTAGGCGTGGCTGTAGCACGAGTTGTCTGACTTCAGTGGGAGTGTACTCCCATAGCCGTTGGATTGGCCATAAATGCCATTTGGAACAGGCAAGAAACAGCGGGTTTTCGACAGAAACGTCCGATGGTAATTTCCACGATAAATTAGATTTTGACTCGTTCCATGCACGCGATGCATCACCAGATTTGAGCAGAAAGAAGAGTGAGATGCCCGCTGCGAAGGCTGAAGCTAGGGATTGCGTCGGGGAGCCAATGGCTAGCAGAACTACGATTGGGAGAAACTATTATGGTTATTGGTGACATATACGAGCCGAAGGGATGCAGAATATGGTTATTGTTGGTGAGATCCCATTTCTCCTCTAGCCAGAAAATATCGTTCCATCATCAGCGATAAGCCTGAAGAAGCAGTAGTGAAGCCAGGATAATTGGCACTACACTACTTGTACATATCCAAGTCCTGTACCCAGACTAGCATCGCAGCGTTCGTATTGTAAGGGGGGTGGGAAACTCCAGCAGAGTACAGAATTCGGTAAGCCCCTTCGCACCAGAAATGCCTATGGAACTGCTGAAAGAATTTGCTACAGTAACATAATGAGGAACGCGAGGTAGAGAAATTGATGACCGACAAATTGATCTTTGACTCCAGCGTCTATACCGCGAGCATTTCTACAGTGATGTGGAGTACTCTGGGTTAGCGTGGATTTAGACAAACTAGTAGGGCACAAATTTTTCACAGTAGCGAGTGGAACAATGAAAATTTTCTGTGCCACTCAAGCGGCTCCCAATAAAAATACACCAGATTGGGCGTTATCTATCGCAGTTCGTAGTTTGGCCAGCGCGAGCCCAAACCGTATAAACGGCAACGGCACTGTCTTAGCAAGGCGGAGACGACCAAGCGTTGCGGTACGGGTGTGTCAGTATCACAGCACTTCTTGGCCTCGGCAGCTCTGACGAGACTTCCACTATCAGGGACCAGCGTCGGATGGGTCTTGGTATTGGATTTTGACAGTGAGAATTCGTTCCTTGCAAAATACGAAAAGGTAAAAATGAAAAAATGAATTAGCCGCCGTGGAGCTTCGAGAACACTGGGATAATAGTCAATGAACTAAATGAACATGGAAGCGCATCACAATAACGTACAAATGTACAAATACAAAACTACCAAAGCCATCTACGAAATCAATTCCAACCCCTTCTCCAGCTTATCAATTCACCCCCAAATGGATCGTCGAATTCACCTCTGTTGCGGCTATAATGCTCAATAATCGTTATCTTTGTCGTCTGCAGTCTGCTGAAATGAGCTGAAATGTCATGGACACTCCGCGGCAAGGCGATTTTACCCATAGTTAACTACGGCATCGTACACTACTGCAGGTTTCCATGTCAGTTTGGCACTGCTTTTCCTAGTAATTAGACTCGGCCATTTGTGGGTTTCTTTTGATTAATATTAGTGCATTATTTTTTATTTTTCAGATGGCATTCCACCCGTTGGAGTCCTCTGTCTATATAAGAATATCAAGATCTGGACATTTGCATCTTTTTTCACTTTTGGTACCGTGCTTGATCGAAGTGCTGAGTTTGATTCTGAACGTTTTGTGTGTTCTACCTCACGTTTGTGCTTTTGATTTTTGACTGACTGCTGTCTCATCTGTCAACGCATCCAATCTTGTGTCTGAAAAAAATAATTTTGAAATATTGGAAAGTGAAAATTTGAAAATTTTGAGCTTTCTTTCAATACCTACAACTCTCCAATAATCGCTGTAAAATGAGTTACGATCCAGAAAAGGGCCCTGCCGACTTCAAGAAGTCCACAGACTCGTTCGAAAAGTCCATCGAAGGTGGCTCCGGCACTGCTGAAGTCAGCAACGAAAACTTGGGCTTCATCAACAGATTAGCTGCTAAGTTAAATGCCGAAACCAAGGGTATTGAATTGGTCACCGATGAAGAAAAGACTGATACCTCTGTCGCTAATGTCTTTACCATGTGGTTGTCCGCTAACTTGGTCATCGCTACCTTCTCCTTGGGTACCATTGGTGTCACTGTCTTTGGACTTTCGTTCTGGACATGTGTGTTGGTCATCATCTTCTTTTCTCTCTTAGGTGCCTTCCCTGTTGCTTTCTTCTCCACCTTTGGTCCCAAGTTGGGATTGAGACAGATGATTTTGTCGAAATTTTTGGTTGGTGACTGGGCCACTAGAATTTTCTCTGTCATCAACGTTGTTGCTTGTGTCGGTTGGGGTGCTGTGAACATTATGTCATCTGCCCAATTGTTGAACATTGTTAACAACGGTGCCTGTCCTCCATGGGCCGGTTGTTTGATCTTGGTTATCTGTACTATTCTCGTTACCTTCTTTGGTTACAACGTTATTCACATGTACGAGAAATGGTCGTGGGTTCCTAACGTCGTTGTCTTCATTGCAATTATCGTTAGAATGGCCAAAGCTGGTACTTTCACCGCCGGTCACTTTGAAGGTGGTTCAACCACTGCAGGTGGTGTCTTATCTTATGGTGGTGCCATCTATGGTTTCGCAACGGGTTGGACTACTTACGCTTCAGACTACACTGTCTACCAACCAAGAAACGCTAACCCATGGAAGATCTTCTTCTACATCTACGTGGGTTTGATGCTTCCTCTCTTATTCACTTTGATCTTGGGTGCAGCCTGTGCCACCGGTACTTTGACCAACACTAGATGGAATGAGTTGTACTCGGAAAAATCCATTGGTGGTTTGGTCTACGCTATCTTGGTGGAAGATTCGTTGCACGGCTTTGGTCAATTCTTATGTGTTTTGTTGGCTCTTTCCACTGTCGCCAACAACATTCCAAACATGTATTCGCTTGCTCTTTCTGCTCAAGCTGCCTGGTCTCAATTTTCTAAGATTCCTCGTGTCTTCTGGACCGTTGCAGCCAACTTCGTCACCTTGGCTATTTGTATTCCAGCTTATTACCACTTTGAAAGTGTCATGGAAAACTTCATGAACTTGATTGCCTATTACTTGGCTATCTACCAAGCCATCGCTTTCTCTGAACATTTTATCCACAACAGAGGCAAGTTCTCTGCTTACGACTACGTGCACTTTAACGACAAAACTGTGTACCCAGTTGGCTACGCAGGTACCTTTGGTTTCTGCTGTGGTGTCGCTGGTGTCGTTCTCGGTATGGACCAAGTTTGGTACGCTGGTGTCATTGGTAGAAGAATCGGAGACTTTGGTGGTGATATTGGTTTTGAAATGGGTTTGGGTTTCGCTTTTGTCGGCTACAACCTCGCCAGACCTTTCGAAAAGAAATATATTGGACGTTAAGCTTCACTTTGCTTGACTTTATCTTCTCTTGTGATATTTATTCAATCTGTTTTTAATTCCCCCAACAGCTTGATTTATCTTAATCTTTCCTTCTTCAGTGTATTTATAGAACATTCAATATTTTAATCAAAATATTCATATCGATATCACGGTAACTACATGAGCATACAGTATTTTATCTATGCCACTAAACTCTAAGACTTTAACATCGTGTCATATTCATTATAATGCTATATACATATTAGTTCGACTATTTACATGTCACCGAAGTTCAACATCTTCTCATAGGCTAACACTTTGCCTTCGAGACCAAACTTCGTCAATGCAAGGAAGATTTCTCGTTTAAGCGACGAGTCAATATGTTCTCCATTGGACGTAAGGTACTTATCCAAATGTGGCATCAACCACATCATCCGGCCCAAGTCGTCGGACTTACGTGACGCTCGTATGAGTATCTTGAAGAGGTCGTTGTCGAAAATGCGAGACTCAACCACTTCTCTGTCTTCTATCATGAGCGACTGATTCAAGATCTTGTCCGGTCTGCTTCCGAAGCTAAGAACCACCTTCAAGGCTTCGTTTTCAGCATCGTCTACAGAGTGAACTACGAGTTTGTTGAAGAGTGAGTCAAGGTACTGAAACTGGCCCAACTCGATACAAGCCCTCATACCCAGATACACCGTTTCCTTGGATACATATATGGGCGAGTCAGAAGCAAACACCACAGGGGCGATCCCCAACTGCCGCAGTTGCAGACGGAAGAAACGAGACTTCGACATGAGATCAGCCAAGTAGCTTCGGTTTACGACCTTCTCGTGTTTTGCAACTTCGTCTAACCTAAAGAATGATAGCATCTGTTTTAATGTTTCTACATCAGACCGCGGGACCTGGTACCTTAGTAGACTATCAAGTATCGAAGGTGTTTGCTCAATCAAATGCTGGAAATGCAAAGCAGAAAGTTTGCAGCCGTTCAACACCGTCGATTTGTGTGAGAATCTGGGTAATGTCTGATATACAAGGGTTTGGTAGTGGTATAACTGTAGGTCGCCTAACTTGTCTAGCAACAATTTGAAAATACCGTAGCTGGGGATGTTACTCTTGCTTGTTAACAAAGTTCGGGTAATGCCCAAAATCAAGTCGATATGTCTCAACTCGTCATTCTTGTTGAAAGACTCAAAATTCCTCTTCAATCCTTTGAGAAACTCTGTATCATTGACTCGAGGATTGTTGAATTGCAAGTAGTTCGTTGCCAAAACAGATTTGATCAAATCAGAATGGTCGTAGTTGAGATGCTGGGAAGATTTGTAGTACTGGAAAAATGCCCTATATGATTCAATGGAATTGAAATTGTCTGAACTACGCAAACTCTCAACTAAATCAGTCACACTGGCAAAGTCGAGGCCCTGGAAGAACTCCTGGTAATTGTTAGGACTAGAAGAATTGGTTTTGTAGAGAGGCGTTAGTTGCTTGATGATCTCGATCTTCTCAGGACTGTCCTTTAGGTTTCGAAGTAAATGGATATACAATGAGCTTCTACGCTGTGTACTATCAGTATTTGGCAAGAGCATGTGTTTGATGTTAATTTCAATCAAAACTGAGTTGACAAATGAATGAACCAAGAGAAGAAGCGAATTCTTCATCTGCGCATTGTAGTAGCTCAAATAAGCAACTCCAAGTTTCTTTTTAAGCTGTTCATACGAACTTATGCTCTCTACAGTTCTCTCGCTAGCCATTGATGAATTGGTACTTCCATATCCATTGAACAAGGCATTGATGTTATCGTCGTCTTTAAAGATATGAACAATTTTCTTCCTGTGATCTGAGAATTTATGTGCTAATGAGTAGTTTTCCGTCATCTCCTTCGATTTTTCAGCGCTTCGCTTCTGTACTCGAAGAATTCGTTTATTGTCATTACGTTCTTTTATTGCATCTTTCTTTAAGACTATTCTGCCGGGAGAAAGAGGCCGTTGAGGCTGTGGATCAGAGTCGTTCTCCACCTTTTCCAAGTCGAACTCCCCCAAGTTTTCATTACAATTCTTCAAACTGTACATTCTCAATTGTACAAGCATTCCAACATTCGTGGAAAGAAATAGCAAGTGCCAGGGGTGAGAAAACGACGACCAGAAACTTGGTGAATTTCGTCGTATAGCCACATTGCGTTGAAGAATGTGGAGTTTGCGATAGCTCGATCGGGAGACTGCACGCACAGTACCCGAGTTTATGAGCAGAAACATCACCGCAAGGGTTGGACTAGACTGGAGTGTTTCGGCATGCAATATCAAATTGCAAAAAGTTGAAAATATATGAAAAGTGGTTCGGTTTGAAAAATTGATATTATCGCGTGACTACATCCACGTGATTCTTATCGTAACGGACACCAAATCACATAATCAACTCATAAACCAGCGCCAGTATTATAAATAACAGTATACTGTACTGTATTGTGATATTGTGAATGTTCTGAAAGTACAAGTTGCTCAGTTTCATATTTTTGAAAGCACTATAGATACATAAAAGACAAGATATCTGAAATCACTATAATCTTACCACATGAGCAATTACACGTGATACACGGCCAGTTGTTCACTTGAAAAATGTCTCCACTCCGATTTTTTCAGATTGGAAAATTACTTCTTCATTGAAAAATCCCACCCTACCACCATGAAGTTTTCTGCTATCTTGTCTGCTGTTTTTGCCTCCATTGCTGCTGTTTCTGCCATTGAACCTGCCGAAGGAAGGCAACATGAAATCGCATTTATCGTTGACTACAAGATCAAGCAACAGCCAGAGTTGACTCAGGCTGATGTTGCTGAGTGGACAAACGGCGAAACCATCACTTTGCAATACCACGCACAAAACAATGAGGCCGAAGAGGTCACTATCATTGGAGTTTCCGGTACTTTCATTGAACCTTCCACTGGAAATGTCAAGGTCAACATGACTGCTGCTACTATTGGTCCTATTGTTGTGGCACCTGGCGAATCTCACGTGTTTGAACAGAACATTCCTTTGAACGTCCTTCCAGATCACTACTTGCTTGTTCCACAAGTGTATGTTGCCCATGAAGAAAAGGTGAAGCATGTTGCTATCAGGGGCCAATTGGCTACTGTTGTCGAACCTAATGTTTCTATCTTCAACCCACAATTGTTGTTCTTGGAATTGGTTTTGCTTGCTACCTTTGCTGGCTTTGGCTACTTTGTCTACGAATTCTGGGGTAAGCAATACTTCAAGGGCACTGCTCCTGTTGCCGCTAAGGTCAAGAGGGCTGCCTCTCCCTCTTCAGCTACTGCTTCTGGTAAGGCTTACGATGAATCGTGGATTCCTGAAGCTCACTTGAAGCAGAAGAAGACCAAGAAGGCTGCTTAAGTTAGCTACCAAGGTGTGGGATACTAGGTATCTACGCTAGGTAGGCTATCGAGCTGTATTCTTCGGTAGTGGGACGAAATCATTACGTCAGGTGACGTCACCTGGTGCTTTAATTCTATTGTCTGTTTTTAGTATTGTTAATACATTAATGTAAAACCAGAATCTATATGTAGTATAATCAGTGTGGTTTTGAAATCTTGAACTGAGATCTCGTTTTCAGAAGTTGGCGTATTCTTGTGACAGTACGGTTTATGAAACTTGGAAAGGAGCCACGCTACATTTTCTATTTGTGGAATACAATATCACTTTTTCATCTTCTCGTATATTCTTCCTAAAATGTCTGCCTTAGCAGGTCTTTTGTTTAAGCTAATTTGCTAGTAAATTTTGATCTCTATAATTACCATTTTCTGTGCGCACCGTTCTCAGCCTTTTTTTACGATTGCTCTCATGCAGTACCCAGCTAAAAGTATCTCAAACCAGACTCTCTGAAGATTGGTAATTTCCTTCTCTTTCCACTAGACAGAGCCATTGCGTCTGCTGTTCATTCTATTGCACTGTAACTTGTTCAGTTCATTATTCTCGTATCTGGCTGTGTACTCAATTTTTCAGATCATCAAAAGCAGCTCCATACACTCTACAATTGCCGTTCTGCTGCACAGCCTTTTTTTAGCCTAACAAACTCTCCAAATACAACTCAGCACTGATATAGACCATACCTTTTGAAAGAACTACAAACGTATCAATATGAAGCTATATCTCAACGAGCGGCCGCGAACGTTCCTTGTGATCAGCAATAGCTACGCACTCATCATCCGACATCCGAGACCGAAGTATCGTTCTTCAGGACTTGCTTCGCATCTTCATATTCACAATGGAGCAAACAAAAAAGATCCATCTGGGGCCAACTTCTCGAACAAAGTACTTGTAGAATTCGTACGAAAGGACGACTTGGACCTCAGCCAATTCAAAGACATCACTCCGAGCAAGACAAAGCTGCGGAAACAGATATTGGCATTCATAGGTTTGCTCAATATGAAAAGTAACATCTACTTGGGATTCATCACCAGTGAAGAAACAATAGCACTGCCGACCATAGGCGAAAAGGTGTCTCAGATTAAAACAGTTGACTTTTACTGTCTCAATAATGATGAATACGACCATCTTTTGAACAGACAATTTGACGAAGAGCCGGATGTTGCAGCTGCTATGGCTTCTCAGTTCTCGCTGATGATGTCTCCCTATTCTCAGCAATCTCAGGAACGAGACAAACTACGATCTGAGTCCCCTGCCAGTTCTGTTCGCAAGTTACTATCCAGTGGCTCTTTCTACTACTCCCGTAATTTCGATATATGCTCCAACATCCAGGAAAGAGGAATACCCGATACAGCGAATCCGAAGTTCCTGTTGATGGCAGATTCTCCATATTTCAAGCGATTCATGTGGAACTCGTTCATGAACGCCGAGCTCATAGAATTCCGTAACCGTCTATCACTCTTTGAACAGCAGCAGTTCGATTCCTCTGGTTTTCTCATCACGATGATAAGAGGCTATGCAAAAACTGTAAATGCCACTGTAAACAACGAAGACGCTTTGTTGACACTTATCTCTAAACAATCGTGCATAAAGAATGGGCCCTTGTTTGGTGACTGGGGATGTGATGATGACGGGGCTGTTTCCAACTTTGTGGAGACGGAAGTGGTGATATACACCGCTAAGTACTGTCTAGCATACGTGATAGTACGAGGCAATGTGCCCATCTATTGGGAACTAGATAATTATTTCTCAAAAAAGAACATTCTCCCCAACAAAAACAACCGGAAGATCGTATATCTGCGATCTTTTGAAGCTTCTCAACATGCTTTCACGAGGCATTTCGACAGATTGGCCAATCAGTATGGTGAAGTGCACGTACTAAGTGCTCTTTCTACGGATAAAACTACATATAAAGGAGATTTAAATCAGGCATTTGAAGAACATATAGAATCGTTCAACAGCACTGCTCCAGATCTAGACAATGGAGCCTACAATGCCCTCAGTTACAATCTAGAGTACACACGAGTACCACTAACTGTATCAATGATGAAGAAATTGGGATATGGAGCCCAGAATCCTCATGACATAGTAGCCTTGTTGGTGGAATCGATCGTAGACTATGGAGCCTTGTTTTTTGATCTTTCAAAGAAGACGTATACGGGAAAACAGTTAGGAGTGTTTCGAGTGAACTCTTTCGACAGTTTACGAAAAGCCAACTATATCTCGAAGATTATCAGTCAAGAAGTTATTGAGTTAGCATTTCGAGATATCGGCTCAACTATAGATCTTGACTTATACATCAAACATGCAAAGCTTTGGTCAGAAAATGAAGACATTCTTTCCAAACTCACGCTTAATTTCGTATCTACCAGTTCGAAATTACAATCGTCGAGTGCAACTTCTACAAAGAGTACCGTCAAGTCACATCTCACAAAGAAGTATCTCAGTGGGGTGGTTGATACAAAACCCAATGAAATGGCTATCTTAAAGCTACTTGGACGACTACAAGATCAAGTGAGCATTACCTTACATAACCCTATTCATGACTACGTAGCCAGAGAGTTGACAAAGAGAACTAAAGAGTACAGCTCGTATAAGAATATCTCGGTGTTCTCTTCTACGTTCAATGTTAACGGCACGTTTAATGATGGAGATATTAACAAATGGCTATTTCCATCTGATGCAGATGTGGACAAAGCCTACGACTTGGTATTCATAGGGATGCAAGAAATTGTAGAGCTCAATGCCTCCCAGATGGTGAATATCAATGTAGGCAACAAGTTTATGTGGGAACGTAAGATCAAGCAGGTTTTGGATACCAGCAATGCTAAAGGTCTCAAGTACGTTTCTTTGTGGAGTGGTCAGATTGGTGGTATAGCTCTCTTCCTCTTTATCAGAGAAGATGAGATCAAAAGCATTTCCAACGTAGAAGGCTCGTTCAAGAAGACTGGTTTGGGTGGAATGACAGCTAATAAAGGGGGCGTTGCTGTAAGCTTCAACTATTCGAATACAGACTTATGTTTCGTGTGTTCTCATTTCGCGGCTGGAATGAGCAACATTGAAGAAAGACATCATAACTATAAGACACTTATCAAGGGCATGTTGTTTTCTAAGAATAGAAAAATCAGAAATCACGATGGTGTTATCTGGTTAGGGGACTTTAATTTCCGGATTGGTTTACCCAACGACCAGGTGAAGCCACTTATAGAACAGAGACAGTTCACGAAATTGTTTGAGTATGATCAGTTGAACAGGCAAATGGCTAACGGTGAGAGTTTCCCCTTTTTCGATGAAATGGAAATCAAGTTTGCACCAACGTATAAATTCGATAATGGAACTACAACCTATGATACTAGTGAAAAGCAAAGAATACCTGCTTGGACAGATCGTATTTTAAACATGTCAAGAGAAAAAATCATCAAGCAATTGTACTACAATTCGTGTGAAGATGTTATCTTTTCTGATCATCGTCCAGTTTCTGCTGTTTTTAAGATTAAAGTTCACATTGTAAATCAGACAATCAAGAAAAACTTGGCCAACGAGTTGTACGACAGCTACAGAAAGAACATAGGTGATATTAACGACATCTTGAGCAACAACAGTAACGTCATGAAGTTCTTTGAAGAAGACAAGGTACTTCCACCACCAAGTTCTGAAATACAGAAATGGTGGTTGGAAGGAAAACCTGCCAAAATCAACATTTCAGAACTCAACAACGAACAGGTGGAAGATGGAGATGTCAATGTGATCAACCCAAAGCTACCACTGAACCCATTTGAAGAGTCCACGGAGCCTGAATTCATTCACAAAAGCGAGTTGTTGAAATTATTGAGCAAAGCATAGTCATAAATACATTAATGTGAGTTAGGAATCGTCTATTTTGAAGTAGTATACATAGATATCATACACCAATAGATGAAAGGCTAAAGTAAATTCTCTACGAATGAAATATTAGTTAAGTTGAATTAGCGAAATGAAATCAATTGTAACCAATTGTAACTGTGTAATGATATTTTCACAATTGTGATTTCTCTTGATATATCTAGTATTGTGTTTTATGGTTGAATGTATCTTCTTTGGATATTATAGTAGTGATATGATTTATTCGAAGTTTAATCGTTCTCTTTAGTTTCAGTTTCCTTTTCTTTTGTACTTTCTTCCGTTTCTTCTGCTTTTGATTCTTCTTCTGTTTCTTCTTCTTTTGGTTCCTCTTCTGGAACCTTGGTTATGCTTTCAGCTTCTTGTAGAATCAGATCCATTTTGGCTTCAAGACTATCCAACAATTTCTCCAACTGAGAAGCCTGTTTTTCGGCCTCAGTTATCTGCTTATATGCTTCGGCGATACTCAGAGCATCCTTTTCTTGTGTCATTTCAGTATATGTTAATCTGTAGTTTTGTTGCGTAGAAGAGTGGAAGTACAATGGAATTGTAATGTTGTCTACCAAACACAGATGATAAGGTCACGTGAATTCCTTGAATCTTGATGAAGTATTTCAGTACTGCTTGATATTCTACAAATTCTCTACCGGTTCTACTATTACGTATTTGTAGTAATCTACTCAGCGTGTCAAGTAATCATCATAATTTTTTTTGGGTGAACTAAAGAGGTGTCGTAACAATAAGACTTGAATAAATAGTATCGTCAGGGAAACTAAGATATCTAAATATCCTTGTTTCTGTGCAAGCCGTTCAAGATGGAGATGAGAGATAAGAAAGAAGCTTGCGAGACATCTTCATGGATACCCACACCCCATCTGGTGACGTTGTCGTTTTTGAGTGAGACTTCGATGTAGGTGGCTGCACGAGAATTCGAGTCTACACCCAATGAGTGTTCGTGGTAGTGCTTGACGTTTAAGTCGATGTTGAGGTGTTTGGAGAGGGCAGCATTGAAAGCCGAAAGCTGACCGTTACCCTGGCCCTTGATCTTGACGATCTTGTCATCGATCTGGATTTCGGCTTCAATTTCCTTCTGGCCCTTGGCAGGAGTCAGGATGGAGTAGTCGATCAACTTGTAGGTCTGGTCGTTGAAGTTGTCACCCTCGTAGTCAATGTAGTATTCTTGCTTGAACAAGTCACACAATTCTTCGTTGGTCAACTCCTGACCCTTGACTTCAGCACGCTGTTGAACCACCTTGGAGAAAGCCACTTGCAATCCTCTGGGCAAGTCGAGCTCCAAGTTTCTCAAGATGACCCAAGCGGAACCACCCTTACCAGACTGCGAGTTGACTCTGATGATGGCCTCGTAAGTTCTGCCAATATCCTGAGGGTCCAATGGCAAGTAGGGTAACTGCCAGTGGACATGTTTTCCTGCAGCAGCTTCGACCTTCTTCTCGTGCACATTGAAACCTTTCTTGATGGCGTCTTGGTGCGATCCACTGAAGGCACAAACGACAAGGGCACCTCCATAAGGAGCTCTTGCATGAACAGGAATCTTGTTACACTTTTCTACTACGTCGATAACAGAGTTGATATCGGAGAAGTCAAGCTTAGGTGAAACACCCTGAGTATACAAGTTGAGAGCCAAGGTGACCAAGTCAACGTTACCTGTTCTTTCTCCATTTCCAAATAAGCATCCCTCAACTCTGTCAGCACCAGCTAACTGGCCGAGCTCAGCGGCAGCAACAGAACATCCTCTGTCGTTGTGGGGATGTAACGAAATTGCGATCTTTTCTCTTTCCGAGATGTGAGTAGCAAAGTACTCGATCTGGTCGGCATATATGTTTGGAGTAGCCATTTCCACGGTAGCTGGCAAGTTGAAGATGATAGGTCTGTCTTCAGTAGGGCCCCAGGCCTCCTTGACGGCTTCGCAGACCTCTACAGCGTAGTCCATATCGGTGTCTGAAAAGGTTTCTGGCGAGAACTCAAAGTCCCACTCAGTTGCTTGTTGCTTGGGGTCATCTTTAGTCAAAGATCTGACCAACTTGGCGCATTTTACGGCAAGAGCCTTCGACTCTTCCTTGGTTAATCCAAAGACTACGTTACGGAAGCAGTCCGACGTAGCCAAGTATATGTGCACAATAGCCTTTTTGGCTCCGGTCAACGACTCTACAGTACGCTTGATCAAGTCCTCTCTACAGGGAGACAAGACCTGGACAGCAACGTCTGCTGGAGCTGTTTCCACAGCGAATCTGGTGAAGTCAAAGTCGATCTGCGATGCCGAAGGAAAGGCCACTTCGATTTCCTTGAAACCAATATCTACCAACTTCTTGAAGTACTCCTTCTTTTCAGCAATTGACATGGGATCTGGTAAGGACTGGTTTCCATCTCTCAAGTCGGTGGAAAGCCATCTAGGTGGTTTTTCAAGCGTACGAGATGGCCATTGACGATTGGGTAAATGTACAGGAGGGAAAGGCTTGTACTTTTGGGATGGATCAGCTAACATAGGCATGATGGGCGGTGAAGATGTGATCGAGATGAAGAGGATGATATTATTCAAGTCAGTCTCGGTCAAAAACTGGCACTAATGCTATTTATATATGTTTTTTATGCAAAAGTAAGAATGATCAGACTTATGAGTCAAGAGCGGAAGAATATTGAGTGAAAAATTTCGACCCCACGAACACCAAAAAAATCCGACTGAAAAGTTTCACAATGCGCAAATGATGCTATTAACTACTGCGGCACGGGTGTTTTTTCCATCTAGAATACTCCAGGTTTTCCTAAGCTGGACTGTGGACCCACCCTTACATAAGCCATCGCCTGTGTATATCTCTCCTGTACCGCTGTCAGCGACGGACCGGAGTTGGCTAAGTACCGAACCTTCAGGGAGACTTCTGAATTTGGCAGTCTGCGTAGATGGTCTCGGTTAGGAGCGGTTAGAGGATTTGGTTGCAATCGGCGGACCAACGGGTAGAGAATATTTGCACCCATACTGGAGAACTGGTTTTTTTTTTGCTGTGTATATCGCTATATTCATTTGGCTCGGAGATCAGTTCTACAGACGTAATAGGAAGTGGCTCCAGCTCTTTTGGAGATTGCTTCTATCTGGGTCATATCCTGTTGAATTTTGGGGCCCCTTTTTGGGGGACTTTCTCTGTTCTTTGTCATATACAATGGGTAACAGATGGTTCCTCTTCTGACTTTGCGTTCACCATTGGAGCGGAATAGATGGAGATTCTGGTAGAAAAGTCTGTGGATCTTGTCAATCCCGATTGATGGGATTCTTCTCTACTTTTCCTAGTATTTGGAGAAGCCTTTAATGTGTAAGACGTTACATGGACTTCGAGGACTGGCTCCCCACATCTCGCCAATATGTTGGAGTACACTGTTTCCGCCCCTTATTACTGTTTTATTGATAGGACCAGAGAAAACAAGGTAATAGTTACTTCCACTCATATTTATTCATACTCATATATTCATACTTATTTATTTATTCATTAGTTTTGTAGATTTCAACGTGCCCAGTATCAATGTGTCTAGCATAATGAGAAATCACTCTTTACCAGTCATTTCAATTCACTTGCAACTATTATACTTTCCGGAATACAGGGGACGTATAGCTCTACAAGCATTGAAGTATCCAACTTAATTCAGTTTACCTTGAATGAAAACTAAACAAATCCGTATACTCGCTTAGGCTGGTAAGGTTCTTCCAAGTACGCAAGTTCTTCATCAGTTAACTTGACACTGAGAGACTTAATAGCATCGTCAACTCTTTCTTCAGAGTTGAGACCGATGATAGGGAAAGCACCTTTGCTCAAAACCCAAGCAGAGGATATTATAGCCATGCTGACGTCACGCTTTTTGGCAACTTCTTCAACTCTGTTGATGATTTCCTTGTCGGCTTCGGTCAAGTTTTCCAAACCAAAGATCTTTTTTGCTCCATCAGTTTTGGCAGATCTGTTATGTTCGGACTCTACACCAAGAGGTCTAGCCAAGAGACCTCTGGCAATTGGTGACCATGGTATCAAACCAACCTTACCTAAGGAGTTGTCGTTACAGAATGGAATCATTTCTCTTTCTTCCTCACGGTAGATCAAGTTGTAGAAGTTTTGCATACTGATGAACTTAGCCCAGCCATTCGTTTCAGCTATGAATTGCAATTCAACGAAATCAGCAGCTCTCATAGAAGAAGCACCAATATATCTGACATCGCCATTAGAAACGACATCGTTCAAGGCTCTCATAATTTCAGCCTTTGGAGTAGACTTGTCCAATCTGTGGATCTGCAACACATCGATATAGGTTCCCAATCTTTCAACTGAACCCTTGACAGCATCGAAAATATGTTTTCTCGACAAACCTTGGTTATTAGCAAATTCATAGGATGGGTAGTCGTATTGGTTGGCCATGTTTAAAGTAGGAATATTTGTATCAATTAGGTTGTAGCACTTGGTTAAAATAACCACTTTGTCTCTTTGGATGTTGAACTTCTTCAAAAACTTACCCAAGATAACTTCCGATTGACCGTTGGAATACATGTCAGCAGTGTCAAAAGTTCTGATACCAGAGTCGTAACACTTTTTCAAGATTTTGAAGATCTTTTCTTCATCTTCCATAACCCAGTCGGCCCAAACCTTCTTTCCGTAGGACATGCATCCCACAATGATAGGAGAAATAGCCAAACCAGAGGCACCAAGCTTTTTGTATTCAATTGAAGAAGACATACTGAATGAAATTTACTGTGAATGAGTTATACTAAACAATTGAGTAGCTTTGGTCAAATGAGAGGCACTTCCCAGGAGTTTTGGGGTGGGCTCCTTATATAGTTTTCCGAATTTTTCAACCTCCAGATTTGGTACTCGGCCGATCCCAATCAAGTAATTAGTTCTTCGAAAGCTGTTTCACCGAGTTAATACCGGGGAGTCACAGCTATACAATTTGCCCCCAAAATCGTGTAGAAGAACTGGTCTCTCAGACAATTCCCAAACTCTACTAATTGATTAGTAAGCACTTAAGAGGCTGATGGGCAATCGTACAATGTTGGTTGAAAATAGGGATAATCGTAGACCCCCAAAGAACCCAAAAAATACCGCAGGGGCCGACCAGATCAAACTTTGATCAATTCTGAAGATCTTGCACACGTGAGCAACTTCTATTCCAGACGTTAATAAATCTAGAAGTAAAACTGCTACTGAAGTCGAATGGATCCACTCACTGTCAGGGAAGTTCCTGACCTCGACTATTGCATTTCATCTTCAATTATTTGGCACAAATTCGAATGCTGAAAAATTTCCCCACACACCAAAACTGTGTAGGTTATACAGCTCTGGTAACTTACTGATTTCACAAATGTGTACATCTCTCTTAGCGCCCTTCAGGTAGTTAATATCTATTTGCACTCGTTCGATATTCTTCAATTAAATATTAATTGAAGGAACAGTTCTTCAAGGGTTTCATGTATTTGTTAGCTTAGAAGTACAACAATTTATCTTAACACTATTCTTTCCCCAGTGCTAGGTTTTTCAGTTGTTAGACCAATGAATTTCCAAGACACAAAGCACGAATCTCCAGCTGACTCCTGATTGGATTCCTTACAGTTCGCCTAAAACACGAAGGAACACCTGCCCGCTTCAAAGAGATTTCCTCCGTGGGGGTAACTCATTTTCGGAAAATAAAATATATTTCCGCTGTCTACTGTGTCACTTGCAAACTTATCACTGCATCCTCCTTGCATTTGCAAATCCGTCCATCTTCTGCACAAATATGGAGTTCCTGCCTGCACGGGAGTTCGGACCGACCAACTAAATTGCTGGGGTAAATGACAAACGTATAGTGGAAGAACAAGCGGCCCAACCAAGAAAGGACTCGAGAGCAAAAGAATAATTGAAGGCTCCTTTGGTAACTACTGCAACGTCTTTCAACACAAGTCTCTAAAAATTTTGAATACCTTTTTACCTGAAGGCTTTCCATGGAAATGAATTCTTCCTGGATGAATTACAATTAAGCCCCATTGATAAACCCTGCAAGCTTTCCTATTTCACACATTAAGGCCCGATATGCATTTAGACTTTCTACAACTTTTAACTAACCAAAACTCCTGAAAATTCCAAAATCATTAGCCTAATTTCCTATTTTCACTAAATTTGGAACCTTCTTTGCAGCAGGTTATATTTTCATATTTACATGCTTTAACTAGAATGTATCTGGCATTAGTGGGGGCTTATTTATTTCTCGGCAGTTCACTTTTGACGTCTAGATTGCTATCGCTTAGCGCCAGATTTGATAAGTGCTTACCTTTAATTTTTACTATATATAAGACTTAACACTTTCATCGATTCGACAAATTGTTGAAATTGTGCTGAGCGACTTTCACCTTCGTCATGTTTAGCCTTGCTCTCAAGGTTCTCCATCTTCGAGCTGCATTTGTCTTGTTGGCAGTTGGAGACATGACTAGAAATACCCATTGTGTTTTAAAAAATGGTGGTGTTCGTTTTTCTAGGGCATTCTTGTTGAGACTCGCAAGAGGTGTTAAAAGAGTATGACAAGTGTGTGGACAGCTTATTCTATTGTCAATACTATTGTAGGATCTTGTAGAGCTGCTGAATGTATTCCCGGAATAGTTGCGAAATATGTGAAATATGGCAATTGGAAACTCGAAGACTACTATGGCAAATCGTAAAAGCTAAAGAACATTCTTCTCAATTGTGACAACATCGAAGCCAGAGACTTCAATATCTCTAGCCCAACTGTATTTTCCATGTTCAATGTAACTTGAAGTCGCACCCATATTTCTTTAAGTCATCTACCCACTTATCCATTTATTCATTTGATCACTAGCCCATATTCGTCCGTTTGTCCATTCTTCTGTTCATTTATTCAGTCCCACACAAATTCAGTTGAAGTTATTTCAGCCAATTCTAGAAACAGCTTCTTCCAGTGCTAAACCTTCATCTCAAAAAGAACCAAGTACTTCATCCTCTTTCACTACATAGCCTATATCCAGGAACAAGTATATTAATATCAATCTGTGTAAATATATATAATAAGAAGTCAGAAGACAAGACAAAAACGGCACCAAAGTACCCATTAGATGCTAGAGACACTTGCCAAGGTAAAGAAGCAAAACTAAATTTTAGTAAAACATAGTACAAAAAACAAAAACAACCATTTTCACAGTGGTTGCGAAATGTTTGCCAGGAAAAAATAGAAAGTACCACAAGAATCACATAATGCTCTTACGATATGATTCTAATGATACGATAACTCTTAACATATCCTCATGTCTAACGGGAACCGAAGTATCCACCCAAAACAGCAGCAAGAATAATTACAATAAGAACACAGATGGCAAGACACCACAACTTCTTCTTTCTGGCAGCTCTGGCAGAGGCTACAGCCTTGTTGGTGTGACCAACACCCTGTTCGATATCGTGCTGGGCATTGGCGACTTGTTCATCGATCTGTTGGATAGGTTGGTCTTGTTCAATGACCAATTCTTCCATGTCGTGGAACAACTGAGTCAATTCGGCCATGGTCTTTTCCAACTTTAACAATTCACGGTGTCTGACTTGGACTTCGTTCAAAACGGTTCTAGCCTCGCCTCTTCTGTTAGACTGCAAAAGAGCTTGTTGGAAGTACTGTTGTGTGTCTGACCCGTCTTCAACCACAGCCTTGATTTCAGCATCGCTGGCATCTGGTTTTATGATCTTATATTGTCTCTCGGCCTGAGCCTTGGTCTGTTCTCTGTTGTTGACTTCCACCAAACGGTATTCCTGGATCAAGTCCAAGAATCTCTTTCTCGAGTTCTCAGCCTGGTCGATCTTGGTCTGGTCTCTGGCGTGCGCAGCTTGGGTCTGGATGTTTTTGATTCTCTTCTTCAAGTCCAACTGTAACGACTGTGCCTCAGCAACAAGGGTATCAATCTGCTTGGAGCTGTATTCAGTGTCATCCTCGTTCAAGTCCAACTCCTGGATGAAGTTTCTCTGCTTGTTGGAGATCAAGTTGATCAAGTTTGAGTACTGGTCCAACGAGTTATTTATGTCTTGTACCTCGTTCATGAACGAGACAAAGTCATCTTCGTTGGAGCCAGACGAGTACTTGTTGTAGTTACCCATCTCGTACGAGTTCGGGTTGTTGTTGGTGTTGCTTTTCTGGTAAGGGTTGCTCATGGTGACAATGCTATGGATATAGGGGTAGAGGTATGAGAAAGTGTGAAATTAGTGATTATAATTAATGAGAATTGAGATCTGAAACCAATGAGAAAAATCAAATTCGGCGACAATTGATATTGATGGTGGTATAATTGATGACAATATTTGAAGATTGATACAGTACAATGATACAATTGTATACTGATAGAACGATTCTTGTTTATGAGAATGATATAAGTCAGAATATATCAAACAATCGCTACTTATTGTCTATGTGTTTATTCCTATCGGATACGATGGAGAGTTAGGAACAGAATCTTTCGGGCGGAATTGCACAACGGAGTCTGGACAGATGATACGACGGACTGGTGACACGAGAGCTACACTAGACGCGGTGGTGATGGACGGTGTGGCGGTAAAAAGAAGATAAACAAGAGTTGAAAATGTCAAGTTGGTGAGAAAAAAAAGGCCCTAGACGACAGGCGGTGCGCCGAAAAAATCGTTGATGAAAATAGCGAAATAATGGGAAAAGGGCACAGTGCAAGGCGCTGGAAATGGCAAAATTAGTGAGAACGTGGAAAAGGAAATGGGAGTAAAATAGTGAGAGTCAGCGAGAGCTAGGGAGAAGCAGGGAGAGAAGATGCTACCATTAATGTTGCGGCAGCTCGTACTACTTTTACAATTCTACACGAGAAAAGCGTAGAAACACCTTTGATCGTATGATATTGTATCTATTTCTTACTGTACGGTGTAGATAACATAGTGTACACTTCCTGACATTCTCCCTATAGCGTGATACGCAGATCCTCGCTGGAATCAATGTGTGTATTCTCACAATTCCGTAGATTGTTCTCGGTGTCGCACAATTCCACGAAAGATCTCAGGCACGACAGATCGTGTACTGTTTAGGTTTCGGTTTTCTACCGTGTATGATTCTAGTTCCGTGTTTGTAAGGGTCAAGGCTTGTCTACAGCATCTATGATCTCTGGGAACCGTTGTCTTTCGTCGTCTACTAGAGAATTTGCATCTTTTCGCTTTTTTTCTAGCCGGAACACTTGATTTGTAACCTGAACAGTTGTGAGTGCCATCTCTGCTCAATGAGGTAGAGTTATAATTAGAAGAGGCTGTACCTGAACGAGATGACAACAGAATATTTGGTCATCTACTCTTTCGATATCAGCCAAAATTGCATCTCGTTGGGGCTAGAAGATCCTGGAAAGTGCCTGCTTCAGATTTCAATGGCTTGAATTACCATTTCTTTGAGTAGCCTTTGCTGTTCACTGTTAACTTTTTTTTTTCACACCAAATAATTTTTCACTTTATCCGTTCACCTTTAACGAGAGAATCCTCTTTGATTCACACCTATTGTCCCTCTCGATAACTACGTCTAGTCAGTGCTCAATATTGTGCTAGCCAATTGTATTGTTTCATGTAGTATTTCTGGTAGATCTTCCCGTACCTGTTGCTTCTCTGTTTCCTAATCCGGAAGTCCCCATCTTTCAGATCAACGTCTTTATTTTGCCTTGAATTTTTCACTTTTCTATGCTCTTTCCTGCCAACATCCATAAATGTCTAGCGTAAATCATTCTAGTCCTCCTTACAGTTCTGGACTCACTCCATCATTACACCAAGCAGCAGGCCATGCTGGTTCAATGACTCTTCAGGAGGGCTCTCTCTTTGTGAAACCCACTTCTCAACAAGAATTAGACTTCTACTCCGATACCTACAATAACGATGCTGCTGACGGCGCCGATTTAGAAGAAAAGCCAGTAGGTTCTAAACTTGTTGATTGGCTCCCCGTATATATGGGGAAGCTTCATGAAAGCAATCAGAATGCGATCATACAAGGACATGCCGAAACCACTAGCGAAAATGTCAAGGGAGGCTTCTTAAACCCTCTGGATCCACTAGTGATTCAAAAATCAGTTAGTGAACTCACTACAAATGATACAGACAAAGAGTACATTGTGCTTCAGAATTTATACCATGGCTTCACCTATCCAAGTATCTTGGATATCAAGCTTGGATCGAAACTTACGGACGATTCTGTCACAGCACCAGAAAAGATTGCCAGACTACAGAAAGTCAGCGAATCAACAACAACAGGCTCTCTAAGCTTCAGAATATGTGGAATGAAGGTTTATTGTGGAAATTCAGAAAAGAAACCAACTACAGAATTGTATCCCAATATGAACCTGACTTCAGTAAATGTCATCTCTCATGATAGCGATAATTCCAATTATCTTGAGTTCAACAAGTTCTTCGGCAGATCGCTTGACAAGAGGAACATAAAACAAGGGCTACTTCTATTTTTCAACCACCACCTCCATACCATTGAGCCACACGGTAAAAAGATTCTCCAGAGACTTTTGGAATCTACTCTTAAGCGATTGCAATTGCTTTATAATTGTTTGCTAGACTATGAAATCAGGGTGTTTTCAGGTTCTCTCTTGTTTATATACGAAAACGATTTGACTAGGTGGCTAGACAGAGATGGTAAGGTTCTTGACGACGACTCGTATTATCAGGCCGATCCACTCATTTTTGAACCTCTTCTTGGTGAAGATTCAGATGAAGAGGATAGCGAAGATGAAGGAAGAGAAAGAGAGCTTCTAGCACCATTAAGTACGTTGAAGATGATAGACTTTGCCCATGCCAAGTTTGTTCATGGCCAGGGTCACGACGAGAACATTCTTGAGGGTTTAGAGAATCTTATTGAAATATTCGAATCATTAATAGATGAGGAAACCAGCAATGAATTTTAGTGCTAGGGGAAATCATTGTACCATAGTATAAAAAAGAATAGTAACTACTAATAGATGACAATAGGAATGCATTTAATACTTATAAAAAGTCTTACAATCGTATATAATATGCACTTATGTACACGTAGAAGCTTTCTACAACAACTTGGTGATCTTACCGATGGCAATGGTAGTACCCTGATCTCTCAAGGTGAATCTACCTAATTGTTGGTAATCATTATAAGTCTCGGCACAGACTGGTTCAGCAACTTCCAACACGGCAATGATCTTCATTCCCTTCTTGGCAAATGCTGGAGGCTTCTTGGACTTTCTGTTGGTTCCCTTTTCCAACTTGTGCTTCAACTGAATGAACTTAACTTCTTCAATGGCAGCATGCAAATGCATTACACACGAGAAACCGTTAGATAAGATAGACTTCAACTCGACAATGGCGATCTGAGCCTCAAACCTGGTAACAGTCTTGACTGGGTTCTTGGGTGAGGTCAATACATAACCTGGTTGCAAGTCTTCTTCTTCGACACCTCTCAATCTCAATCTTACCTGTTCTCCACTGTAGGCTGTTTCACACTCTTGTTCTGTTTCGTTGTAGACTGTCAAGACTTCTACATTGACCTTATTAGGCATCAACAATAAGGAGCCACCCTTCTTTATATGACCAGACTCAATCTTACCTTCTACTACTGTACCCATGTCCTTCATCTTTCCAGAAATTGGCAACATGAAAGGACCGTTGATCTTTCTGTTGACAGTCTCCATGTTGTCTAAGTACTCCAACAAAGCTGGTCCAGTGTACCAAGGACAATCCTTGGGGTTAACTCTGTCTTTCAAACCTGCACCAGTGTATCCGGAAACAGGCATGAACACGATGTCTTCTTTGGCATAACCAATACCCTTTAAGAACACACCCAACTTGGTGATACATTCGTTGTAACGTTCTTCAGCCCAGCCTACAGTAGGATCATCCATCTTGTTTACAACGACAATGATCTTGTTTACACCTTGAGTCTTAGCCAAAAGAGCGTGTTCTCTGGTTTGACCACCCTTCTCAAAACCAGTTTCATATTCACCCTTTCTGGCAGAAATCACCAAGATTCCTACATCGGCTTGAGAAGCACCACCAATCATCTCGGAAACATACATCTTGTGCCCTGGTGCATCCAAGATGGTGTATCTTCTCTTTTCTGTTTCGAAGTAGGCTTTACCAACTTCAATGGTCTTACCGTCGTTTCTTTCTTCCTTGTTGGTATCCATCACCCACGACAAGTACCAACCCTGTCTACCGGCATCTTTGGCCTCTCTTTCGTACTTTTCCACAGTTCTCTTGTCGACAGAACCAGTCAAGTACAAGATATTACCTCCCATTGTAGACTTACCAGCATCAACGTGGCCCATGAAGATGATGGAAACATGGTCCTTACCACCAAACAAGTCCTTAACGACTTCTTCGTCAACATCATCTTCCTGTTCCTTAGCTACAGAAGAAGCAGTGGAGATAGGAGTCGATTCCCTGGCAGATACAGAACCAGTAGAAGCTACAGGAGTAGATTCCTTTTTGACTACTTCGGTCTTCTTGACTTCCTCGGTCTTTTTGGTTTCAGTCTTGTTAGTAGTTACTTCTTCCTTGGTTTCAGCTACTGGAGTCGATTCCTTAGAAGCAGATGAAGCAGTGGTAGCAGAAGAAGTTGGGGCTGGTGAGGATTCCTTAGAAACATCATCCTTCTTGGCTCCAACCTTGATGGTGGCATTGCCCAATTTGATTCCGCTAGAAGGAGCTAACTTGAGCGTCTTCTTAACAGCTGGCTTGTTCAATGAAGATGCTTGGGCATCCTTCTGTTTCTGGAAATCTGCCAAAGACATCCCCTGGGCTGCAGGAGCACCAGAAGCGTCAACATCGACATTGTCGTACTGGTTATAGCCTCTGTTATTGTTATAGTTGTTGGCGTTGTAGCCTTGGTACCCTCCTCTACTGTTGTTATAGTTGTTGTAGTTCTGGTATCCCCCACGATTGTTATAGTTGTTGTAGCCGCCACGAGTATTCTGGTATCCTCCGCGCTGGTTGTATCCTCCGCGGTTGTTATTGTTGTAGTTTTGATACTGCTGGGGCTGCTGCTGGTACTGCTGGTAACCACCTTGGTTGTAGTTCTGCTGTTGGTTGTAGTAGTTCTGTTGCTGTTGATACTGGTCGAACTGTTGGTAGCCCCCTTGTGGAACAAAAGCCTGGGCATTACCAGGCTTGTACTGGTTCAGTTGCTGCTGGTCGTTTCCGCCAATGGAGGAGTTCTGGAGGTCCTGGGCCAACTTGTCCTGGTCGTAGTTTTCAGACATCTCTCTTTTGATTTTGGTACGGTTTTGATTTCCTGAGCTATCTGGCTGTTTGGTGCAAATTTGACGGTCGAAATTGGCTGTTACAATGACACACACGGGCTACAGTTCAATGGAGATGAGAAGAAGAAAGAGAAGAACACGTAAGGGTAGGTCCAGTAGGTTTCCACTTGGAGACGAATCACGGTGGTAGAAAAATTTTCTTCGTTGGGTCACGTGTGCTAAGATGCGTACAGAGATAGGGCGTTTAGCGGTGAATAGTGAGCTAAGTAGTAGCGAGAGCTCGTGGGAGCAGAGAAGGCTGTAGTGAGAAGGCTGTAGTGAGGTGGTGGGGAATGGGGATTCTAGGGAGAGGTCATCGCACGGAGTCTTCACGCAATCTCTCCCTATCACGTTAGAGGTCTCCCTATATCATCTCTATTCCCACTAACTCTTCCCCTAACTCTTCCCTTAACTCTTCCTTAACTTCCCAAACTCTGCACTCACTTTTGTTCTTCGTCCGCATTCTCACGCTCTCTCTCAGTGTCACCTGCTCTCGCTATCTCCCCCTCTCGCTATCTTCTGATACGCACTATCTCTCGCTATCTCCCGTCCCCATCTGTCACTGCCTATAGATCTCCTCCCCCCAGATCTCGACATCGCGACATCGAAGCAATCCCATCCACATTTTTCACCCTTCTCCTTTCTCGGGCTCGATTCTAGATATTATACCACTCTTCAAGAAACATCACTATTTTCAATTCCAAATCCATCGTACCTCTTTGTAAAGCTACTCAAACTTCAAAATGCCCATTTTTGGTGAAAAACCATATACCTCCATTTCGGTCAAAATCAATCAGTTGGCCCTGAACAAAAACGACGACATTGATGACTCCATCGAGCTCTACCTCTCGGACTTGCTCGAATTGATTAAGCTACAGCCCAATTCTGGTGCCGTGGAGGCTGCTCGTGCCGTCAGAAAAAAGATCAAGTATGGCGATACTGTTCAGGAGCAATTGCGGGCTCTTTCCATCTTGGAGTTGTTAGTATTGAACGGAGGGAAAAATGTCGGTCCCACCTTGGCTCGAGACGACAAGTTGATTGATGTGTTGAAAGGCATTTTGTCCGGTAACGGCAAGACTGGAACTGGTCTTAGTTACGATAAGGAGATTTTCGACCAAGTCCGGGCTTTGGCTATCGGCTGGAAGCTGGAATTGGCTGAATTGGATGGCTACAAGTATTTGGCTCTGCTCTGGCAGTTTGTTCCCAAGAAGCTGAAATCTCGTAGGAACACGGTTGGCCATAAATCGCCCGATTACAACCATCTGCTGAGAAATGACGATGAGTTTGAAGACAGCAATGGAAGTAATTCTAATGTGAATCGCGGTAGTAATCGTGGTAGTAGAAGATACGAAGAGGATGATTTCGATGACAACTACAACAGTGATGAGTACTCTGGTAGTTCGAGAAATAGAGCCCATTCTCGTCCACAGTCTCCACCTCTTTCGTCGTCGCCTAGAACTCCCAGATCGCCTCCTCCTAGGCCCAGAGTTGCTTCTCCTTATTCTGAATCAAATTCCAAAAAAGATAAGAAAGACAAGAAGGACAAGAAGAAAAAGAAGAGGAAGGGTATCGTCTATGCTGACGAGCAATTTGAGATTCCTCAGATCAACTACAAGATCGAGGCTCCAAGGATTAGAACGCTTATTGCCGATTGCTACACTCACACCACTGCATTGAGCAATTCGTTGTTGACTCTTCCAGCAGACATCTCTCCACACGATGATGATAAAGCAATGAAGGAGTTTGACAAATGTAGATCTATCCGCAGAAAAGTGTTACGATACTTGCAGTATGTAGGTGCTGGTGACGATGGCAACAAGTCGAAGGAAGTTTTGGCATTGGATGAAGAGTTCTTAGGCAGTTTGATTAACTCCAACGAGCAGTTGGTTGAAGTTTTTAAGAAGTTCGACTTGAAGTGTGGGTATTCGGCTGCAAATCCAGCACCCAACTACGACCAAAGAGATATAGATAATGGAGTTTCAGAATCTAGTGACGAAAGCTACTACTCTAGTGAATCAGAGAGTGAGCCTGAAGAAGAGCTGATTTCTGGGAGATTGCAAAAGGCTACGATAGAAGGCCCTTCCTCTAGAGCCAAATCGCCACCTCCACCACGCCCAGTTAAACCTTCAGCGTTGCAAAGACCACACTCCAAGCCTAAACAATTGGCCAAAACTGAGTCTACCGATACTCTTGAAGCAGATCCTTTTGGAGATACACATGCTGTTACAAGATCTGTATACGATTAGAATAAGATCCTGTACTATTAGATAGACTAACGTGTCTGACTAGATATCAAAACGTGTATTACTAGACAATTAAACATTTGATTGGACACAAGTGTAAAACCATATAGGCTAGGCTATAAAAACGTCAATGCAGTTATTTGTACATGTGATTACTGTATTTTCACTTTTTTCTTCTTAAGGGAGTTGGAGCTGATACTATAGAAGGCTGCTCCACCAAAAACTGCCACTGCTCCAACCATTCCCTCTTTAGTGAGTTCATTCTTGAACCATAAGATGCTGATAAAGAGACTTACAAATTTGCGAACTAGAAGAACTACCGTAACTGTTAAAGCTGTGGTTCTTCCTGCTAGCATGTTCACTCCTCTAATACAGACAAACTGAGTTAGCACATTTATGACTAAACTAGCCAATTGGCTGGGAACAGTAAAATGACCACCAATACTGATAGTACTTCTGTCGTTCCATACAGCGAGATACTCTGACTTTATAGTAGAAGCCACAAATACAAATAATGGTAACCCCAAGAAGTGAGAGTAAAATAAACCTTCTTGCCAGTGGTTTCCATACTGAACATAGAGCTGCTCGTTATAGAGCCCCATGAAAGAAGCAAGTACAGCGCCGACAGTAAGCAATGTGATCCCAGTAGTGAAACCTCCGTCTGAACTAGAAGAAACAACAATGGTTGGCTTTGTCTGGTTCTTGGGAAGATCTGAGGCAAACGCCGTTACTAAAGAAGTGTTTGTTGAAGTTACTTTAGCCACGCTATCGTTTTTGCCAGTATTTGGCAAAGTAGCCATTAATGTTCCTAGTGTTATAATTATACAAGCGAGAACTTGGCTTCGGGTATATCTCCTGTTTCCGTACAAATAGCCCACTATCATAGTTACTACAGTTCCGCTTGATCTGAAGATGATGTGAAAGGGCACGGTGATGTTGAATTTCCACACAAGATTGTTAAGCACTGAAGTGAAGAAAAATAGTACTACAGTGAAGAACCATTTGTGAAGTGGAATAGCTGGTTTCTTTAGGTACAAGAAGTACCAGTGAGAGTTCTTAACGTCTATATTGGCATAGTAACCAAAAATCAGAACACATAGGAACTGACTGAATGTGATGATTGTCCCCAATGATTGGTTCAGGGTGTTGTTGGCAAGAATATTTTCAAGAACGAAGACGTTGGAGCAGCATCCTCCGAATACCTGAGGTAAGATAAAGAATAGGATGTTCATATGTTGACGAATTGTTGAAAGATTATTGCCAGTGGATGATATGCTATACAAAGATGAAGACTTATGTTGGATTTAATAGAAATTTATGAAACTGTTGTACCTGATTGCTGAATAGATGTTGAATGTTAGATAGGAAGCTTTGGTATCAACTATACTGGAAAGACGATATCTGTTCATTGATCCAGCTATGGCAATATTAAAGAATTGAAAGAAGAAGTGAAGTTGTGGGACTATCTGTCATCTAGATGGAGTCTATGGTGTTGTCCTTATGCAGGGTTTCTTGTGTCTGTGCTGTCAGAAATGAGTTGGTGAAAAATCCTAAAAAGTCTATGGTTCGGAAACTGAGGCTTGATCACCGATTGTACCTGAATGTGGCACAATTGACAGTGCGGCGAGGACAGATTCGTTCTGATAATTGGCGTCAAACCACGAATACGCTATGGATTCCTGTAAGGCTATCAACTTGGAGGTTGTGACATTTGCTGGTGTCATGGCAAGTGGATGGCATAAGGCATCTGGAGATGGTACAGCTGTCCTTAGGACGAAATAATATTACAGAGTGAAAAATTATCCTATTAGTAGAGAAAGGTAAAATTACGAACCACAGCCCGTAGATTTCTGTTTGCTTTCATTTGTATTGTTAGACTGCTTGGAATATACCGTGACATTGAACTCGAGAAAAGTTCCAAGATGCCTCTGCCCTGGAGTTTATTCGTGTATTGTTGGATTAAATCGTGGAGAGAGCTCATAAGTGGAGACCAATGGGGAAATCGGTCGTGTGACTTGTACGAGCAGGTACCGAAATTGTAGTCAGGGGTTCGAAGTAACTGACCGCTGAGCTCAATTCACGAACGACCATATCAACCTAACTGCAATAAGCAAGAGCTACAACAAGTATTCTATCAGCCAATGCTTATTGTCTCCCATGATTCTCGTGGGAAAGAAGCGATATCTTTGGCTGAAAATGTGATTTTAATCGCAGTACAGATAAATCTGCAGCAGGAAACCCCGAGATAGCTAGCGAGAAATGGAATACCGAGAATTGCGTCTAGTAAATGAGTTTGTAGAAACACCGGAAGAGTTGTTCATTTCTGTAGAGTAAAGTCTGTATTGAATCACATGTATATCTTCAGTTGGCCAGGTTGAACTTGTTGGTGTTGTTTCAGTACCGCTAGCTCACGTATAGTTTCAATTGTATTGTCATTTTAGTGAACAGACACCAGCGTCTTCATGCTTATTCATGTTGCTTCCTGTCGGTATTATTTCTCGGTATTTCACTTGTCTCCGTTTTGTCTCTGTTTTGTCTCTTTGTTTGTCTCGCTAGCTCCAGCAAATTTCAGCAGGTTCCTCCCCCTTATTTCTTACTCTGAAGCACTTACTAGGATATATTTAAACAGCCGAGACTTCAGCCTAAGCCCTAGCTGATTTGTGACTACTTCTCATCAAGCTTTCTGGTAACTTCCGGTACCTTACTTGGCCTCGCTAGAACTGGTCCCTAGAATTATTTTTCACACAGGGCTACTTCCATGCCCCTGATCCTCAAATAGCCAGATTTCTCATTATTTTGCTTCTGGTGCCAGTAAATCGATATTTTCTCACTAAACTTGTCATTGTTTCCACTTTTTAGACCCACGATCAGCAGTATCGGTGGCTGCTTCCGGTATTCTTCGCACCATTTCTCGTTCTGGGTCTCCTCCCTAACAGAACTGACTTCCAGACCTCGCTGCGCGCCTGCTCGCAAAATCTCCCTATTTTCTCTCCAGACCTGTGGAGATAGGCATTTCTGGTTCTGGGTCTGCACTCCATACATGAAATAAATTCCCTTATTATTAATTACTGATTTCCTGTGATAAATTTTTCAAACTCCTGGTCACCATTTCAACTTCAATTCATAACAACAAATCTGTTTCTTCAGTATTTCATTTCTACAAGGGCCACCGCATCTGCATTGTGCTTGTAATCATATCTTCAAATTTTCAAATTATCAAATCATAGAGACTTCATCTCATCACAGCCCATTTTAATAACATAGATTATAGATCTCATCATATTATTGGTATACCACTATAAGCCCATTTCCTTAAATCGATTTTACTCCATACGTTCTAGTATATCATCTATAAGTCTGCATTCCATTCCCATTCAATACGAATCGATAGCGATATCTGATCTTCACATTCATCATATAAATAATATATCATAATGCCTAGTGGAAGTCTACCGACAGCTCCAGCACCTCAAGAGTCATCCTCGTCTAAATCCAAGTCCTTCAAAAAGTACCAGCCTCGTATCGCCAAGGCGCAGCCACAATTGCCTGCTGTAGAAGCTTTTCAGCTAGATTCAATTGTTGGAGGTCCTTTGAAGGAAGAAGCTCACCAAGTAGTCACTCAGCTTCTCAATGTCACATCCAATTTCCAGAACGATCTCCGTCTAGAAATCAGACACAAGCTTTCGATTGAACAAAGAATCCAGTTCAAGAATATAGAGATTGCTAAATTGGCCAACAGTTTAAACAAGAGCATCAGTCATAAACATAAAAAATTGGTGCGGGCTTTGACATCGACCTCTGTTGCTCTGGAAGGAAGCCATGAACCGCCCAATATGATCGACTCTGAGATCAACGACTTACTCAGAAGTTCTGTAGACGTTTCTGAAAGAATCACAAGGATCGCTTCCTCGTTGGCAAAAATCGACAAAATCGTGAATCTGCCTCTGGATCAATTGGGAAATTCCAGAGCAGAAAGTAAGAACAAGTATCCACACGTTTATCGCATAGTTCGCCGTACAGATCCGAGCAGCTACTTTGCAGATGAGGACGAGGATATAAGTCCTACGAATGAGATCAACATCGTGGAGGATTATACAAATAACAGTCGCATCATGAATGATGACGAAGATGAAGAAGAAGACGCAGATATAGATGAAGATGAAGAGGACGCTTATGAAGATGAAGATGAAGACATGGACAACGATGTTATTAACCGTCCTGTTCTTGTAATGCTGCCAGATCCACTAGGTGTGATACCGAAAGGTGTAGCCACACATCCAGAGTCTGCTTTTGTGATGCTGCCGCTGCCCGAACTGCCTAGGTCTGTTCAGCATAGGGAGCATACTAACAATATTAAAAATGCCAACTACAATATTGATAACCGTAAAAATGGTGATAAATACATCAGCATCAATAAGAATATCGATGGAAACAACATTTCAAATAATAACAATGACGCCAACAAAATCAATAATGATAACGACAGTCAGGAGATGGACCTGGAACAATTTGAACTATTCATGTCCAACAGCATCTCCAAGTATCGTGAACTTCAAGATAAAAAGTTTTCCGGATCTGATCCCTTTTCTGCCAAAGGCAAGACGGGGTCAACATCTGAGGCTATGGACGGAAGTGGAATGCTTACTCTTGAGAATGACGACTCGCGTAACATGAACAGTCTGCCTTTCCATGTCACAAGTAATCCTATCAATCTTTTGTACTCTTCTTTATTGTCCAATCCCAACTACTTGGAGGCTACTCCTTTACAGGAATCACCTTTTTCTTCTATACTAAGTGTGAAGTCGCCTGCCACGATCAAGCTGACGTTGCAAACGTCTCACTTTAAGAAGTTACGGATCAATGGTTCACCTATCACATCAGACTCGTTCAAAAAGAACAAGACTGACAATTGTGAGTGTACTCATGTTGCTGAAGGAGGTATGTCTCCATCGCGTAGGATTCTTACAGAATCGTTGCTAGACAATTTACGACTCAGTAGTGACGATGAAATATGGTACTCTTCTGGTTTGAATACGGAAACAGAAGAAGATGATGAAGAAGAAGAAGAAGAAGACAGTGATGCGGTTTCGTCAGATACTTCTGATTCTGATTCTTCTGAAGAAGAGTCAAATGCAAACATAACCAGCATCGCCAGTACGAACAAGTACTACCATACTTTGAAGTCTGAGTTGAAGAAGAAAAAGAAGAAACTCCGTGACAAAGGGACGTTGAGACATCGTAGAAGTAGAAGAAGAACGAGGAGCTTTCAATCTAAAGACTTCTCACCTACACCTAAGCATAAACCATCGCATCATATATTGAAGCCTAAGAGGTCTATTTTAAAAACTACGGTACACAGCATCAAGTCTTCAGCAGCTAACGATGCTGCTGTTAAGAAGAACGCTGCATTCACTACCGAGAACTTCGACAAGAAGTACAGCAATGGGAGAAGTGCATTGTCGGCTATCAACAAAGCCTACGACTCCAAGAGCAAAAATCTGGTCAGCGACTTTTCTGTTAGTGGAACCATCATCTCTGTCGCATCACCGACTTCTCCAATAGCCCAAGAAGCAGAGGAGGAACAGCAGTTTGACCATAATTACGAGTACGAAGGTGCCGAGGTTGTAGCATGGAATGGCCATAACAATGGAACCCATTCACCAGAGGATAATTCAGATGTACATAGCATCCGGCTGATATCCCTCTTGAAAAACTATATACATTGAATGAGTGGTAAAGTCTAATGAATGAAGATATGATGTGAAGTTACGATGCGCTGTAAGGGCGTAGTACTAATACAATGAAGAAGTGACATTACGGTCATAGTGTAGTAGTTATCACGTTGTAATCACTACTCTGAAATCATGGTGTAGAACTCATTATATTGTAGTGCTGTTGTAATGATGTGGAAGGAAGAACATTACAACGTAATAGTTTTAATGTACCGATGACGTAGTCTAATACTGAAGTAATATTGTCTGATATTGTAGTTGTTACAATCAATTATGTCGTTATTATGGTGTTTCTAAGAATGAGTTATTCTCTAATGATCTTTCAGTAATACGTTGCTACGTCTTATTCTGCTTTCTTCGTCAAAATATCCAGATATAGAAGAACCAAACAAAGACAAGTCCAAACACCGTTAGCCACATTCGCCAGGTGATGCCCGCACGCTGGCTCATCACCACCATCTTGTTGTATGTGTTCTTCAAGGTGACCTTCCCTTGTTCGAAGGTGTTTGTGATTTCATCGTTGAGTTTGATTCCCTTATTGATTTCGACTCCCATTTTCTGACCCAACGTTTTGAGCATGGCCACTTTGTGGCCCATAGATTCCATTTCGTCGTTGTTCTGAGATTCAAGAGTCAGCAAGAACGACTCGTTGTGTTTGGCTGAGACCAGCGCCGATGGCTCATATGGTGATGCTGTTCTAGAGGGTGGCGTTCTGTTTCCGTTGGGCGAGGCAAAGAGTTGGGTACGGAGATCTCGTTGGTGGGCACCAGCAGCGGAGTAACGGGAGCTCATGATTGTAATTGAAGATGTAAATAAGAATGAAGGATATTGAATTGCTTAGAGATTCAAATTATGGAAGTGTTCTGATTTGAATCGAAGTCGAGTATATTCTTGAGATCGAGATAGTTGCTTATCTTACAAGACAGGGTATTGAAATAATGAATAGACTCTGTTAGTGAAGTGTTCACATAGTTAACAGCAGAAAAAAGATGTTCATGTCAAACATGGAAATCAGAGTGTGTGAGAATCAGAATGGTGAATTAGCGAGAGAGTTTGAGTAGTACAAAAAATTAGTGACTTGTTAGTGAGGATATTAGGGTGAGTACTCGTGAGGAATATTAGCGAATAGTGAGAGATTAGTGAGAGAATTAGCGAGAAAAATAACGAGAGAATTAGCGAGAGAATTCAACAAGTGCTCTTGACAATCAAAGTTGAGAATCAGATAGTGGGCTGCGATTTTGTTTGTGGTCAGGTGACTTTCTCTGAAGATAGTATTACTAATTTCGCAATCGTTCTTAATTTTTCATTTTACATTTCATCATCTCTCTTTATCCCTGCGTTCATTTAATATTCATATTCACATGGAAGAGGCTCCTCGTTCGCTTGCCGGTGTCAGACACATCGTACTCATCCTTTCCGGAAAAGGGGGGGTTGGAAAATCGTCTGTCACCACCCAAACTGCACTTACTTTAGTAAACCATGGCTACAACGTCGGAGTACTTGACATCGACTTGACAGGGCCTTCGTTACCACGTATGTTCGGTGTGGAGTATAAACAGGTTCATCAGTCAACTGCGGGTTGGGTTCCCGTTTCCGTATATAGTAATGCCAATGATCCCATAGTAGAAGGAAAGAAACAGCGAGGATCCCTTCTGCTTATGTCGCTAGGCTTCTTGTTGGGGGACAGAAACAACTCTGTTGTATGGAGGGGACCCAAAAAGACGGCTATGATCAGACAGTTCTTGAAAGATGTAGTTTGGACAGGCGGAGATGGAAAGACCCCCTTGGACTATTTGCTTATAGATACACCTCCAGGGACTTCAGATGAGCATATAGCCATAGCGGAAGAGTTGAGATATGCCGGACCAATAGATGGAGCCATTATAGTCACAACACCTCAGCAGGTAGCCACGGCTGACGTCAGAAAAGAGATAAACTTTTGTAAAAAGGTTAACTTCAATGTCTTGGGTGTAGTCGAAAATATGAGTGGCTTCATCTGTCCTCATTGTGCGGAGTGTACCAACATCTTTCTGAGTGGAGGGGGGCAGCAGTTGTGTGAACTGTTGGACTTGACATTCTTGGGCAATATTCCTATAGATCCCACGTTTGTAGAAATGATTGAAAGTCAGGATAATGAGGAAATTCACGGCAAGAAGAAGTTGATACATTTGTACGATGACTCTGAATTGAAACCCATAATGAACTCCATCATTGATAAAGTCTTGGAGAAGAATTTACCTTCAAGAATATGATACGAGATATACGAATTAAGAAGGAAATAACGTGTAGAAGGATAGTGGACATATAATAATATTGCAACTGTATAATAGTCAATTTAGGTATGGTAGTCATAGATAGAAATTTATAGTATCAAGTTTCTAAAACTTCATTAATACACCACAACTATGAACATTACATTTAAAACAATATAAGTGAAACTAGTGTACATTAGGAAATGCAAATGATGTCTGATGCTATATGATATGCCTATTCAATACTGTTGACCTTTTTCCATTTTGTGATTCTTCTTCTCAACTCACCAGCACTCTGTTGCTGCACGTTCAACTTCTTATCCCACTTCATCTTGTCGTAGTCATCACCGTGTTTCTCGTACAAGCTTTTCAACCACTCATTTTCCCTGTCTGAAGCAGTTCTTTCTCTCTTCAACTGTGAGTTCTTTTGAGCATATTCTTCCAACTGCTTTATGACCAGAGTGTTTTCCACTTCACTGGCTTCACTATCTTTTGATACTTTCATAGTACCATAGATCACCCTAACTACTTCATTTGTATCTTCATCTCTGATCAAACGAGCTTCGCCCTCAGGAATCTGGGCTGGATCTTCGGTCTGCTCAATATCTGAGGGCTTGACTTTACTAGCACTTTTTTCTCTTTTGGCTCTTATCTCAGTCAAAGTCTCAACTTTCTGTTCTTGACCTCCGGCCATAGATCCGAGCTTGGCCCTCAATCCCAAACGCTTATAGTTCTGTTGTAATGTCAAAGATTTGTCCCAGTTAGCTGCTATGATGGGATTGGAATGGATATTGATATTTCTCTGTCTGTCTTTCAACCTTCTGGTGGCTTTCTTTATCGATGAACGGTTCATCTTTCTCTTTCTTACGGACGTCATGGTTGCTATGTGTGCCTCTCTGTATTTGGTGGTGGTCTATAGGTGTCTTTCTAAGCTGAGAAACTTCTAAATATTTCATTGTAGAGAGATGAGATCCAATTTTTTTTGCGAAGTGAATATTTTCACGTGATTCATCATGTGCTGCACAGATTTCTGACAAACTACCTTAACTATTTGAATGTTAAGCAAACCAAGAAGATCAAGGCATGAAACAGTTTCTGGAACAGACGAATTCATTTAAAATGATACAGACTGTTTTAGACTGACGTTGCTGCTAGCTAAAATTCACCTTTCCTGTTCTAAATCTTGTATTCCCTTCAACCCAACCCTCAAGTCTGTAAAAAAACTGCTTTATAGTTTCCCAAGTCCCATTTCATCATGAAGCTCTGCATCATGATCCTGCTCTCTGAATCTTTGCTGTGATCTTAATCTTCTAGATCGGAAAAATTGCCGGTATCGGTGGGCTTATTCACTTTATAGGTGCACGTGAGATCAGCCACCTCTCTTATCGCTGCAGGAGCCACTAATCGCTTCAAAGTTTGGGGTACACCCCTTCAACCGGGACTAGCCCAATTTCCCACTGGTGCCTTGGATTCTTGCAATAGGCAGAAGAATTTCAAGTGTCTCAAAGCTAGTCGATTACTTTGACAAGCAAGTAGAAGCTTATTGCAATCAAATGAAATTTGCTTCAACTTTTAGTGCTCCAATTCAGTATACCTTCGTGAACATGTTCTTCATATTAGACCACTAGATATTCTAGATAATAAGCCCACATTATTAGCAAAACGGATATCTTTCCTTTCAGTCTCATTCCAACACTTCAACTAACATACGACGTGGCATGATTATCTGTTTTATATTGCAATAAATTAAAGGCATAGTAATATAGTATCATTGAAAATGTGAAAATTTGAAAATTGAAAAATGTGAAAAATAAATATATAAAAAATAATGGATACCAAAATGAACATTTAAGAACAGATTGCAACAATGCTAGAATTGTGTCAGCAACCTGGCCAACACAAACTCAACTGGATTTGCTACGATTGCAAGTACTTTTGGTTTTGCATTTTTGCACCACTTCAAAATAAATAATGGCAACACCGGAACTTAGCCCTGTAACGGTGTCTGTTAAGCCCGTGAAAAGTTTCTGGATTTAAATTTCGCGTCGGCTATTTGCCTAATCCCGATATTTCACTATATGGTCTTCTTTTTTTGATCCAGTTCCTTCATTCGTGTGATGGTTCAGAAGCAGCTTCCGAAGAAGTTATTGGTTCGGCTCCAGAGTCTGGAAGTCCGTCTTCACCATCTCCTTCTCTTCTGAATCCTCCTCTGCCTCCTCTAAAACTGCCACGACCTCTGAAGGTACCTCTGGCTCCTCTAAAACCTCCTCTGGGACCTCTGCTTCCACGGCTACCTCTGAAGGCTCCTCTGAATCCTCCTCTGAATCCACCTCTCTTCTTGAACCCTGGCAAATTGGTTCTCTTGGCACTGACTCTTATTTCTCTGCCTCTGAATTCCTTGCCATGCAAATCCTCGATGGCTCGTTCTACACTCTCTGTCTTTTCAAATTCAACGTAGGCGTATCCCTTGGGCAATCCCGAGTAGCGATCAAATAAAATTGTCACTCTCTCAATGACTCCCACGACATGGAAGAACTCTTCCAATTGTTCAGGTGTCGATTGGTAGTCCACATTGCCCACATAGATGGAACGGCCGTCGATTTCTTCCTGCTTGGCCAATCTGGCAGCACGTTCTTCCTCGGTCTCAGGAGCACTTCTCGTGACCTCAGTGGTTTCGTCCGGTTGCTGTTGCACGGAGTCTGACTGGGCTCCAGCAACTTCCTCGGCCACTGGCTCAGCTACAGCTTCTACTGCAACTGGTTGTTCTTCGATTGCGTCACTCATGGTTTTCGTCTACCTACGGGAACGGCTACTGGCTGCTTCTGGTGCTTTTGCTCTTTAGTTCGGCTGGGTGGCTAAAACAACATGTTGGTGAAAATTTCAACATTGTGGTTTTTTTTCTCGTTCCCACTATGTTAGTTATGTGATTTTGTGAAACAGCTCGGTATACAGAAATTAGTGCTGCTACCCATTTACTCACAGTAATTTTTGTATAGTAATTTTTCATTGGTTTGACCTCTGATTTGATTGTTCCTTCGTAGTGGTGTGAATATGAATTTTCTGTTTCCTCGACTTAATCTCCGACATAATTCGCTGGTGTTTAAAAATTGCTCTATGAATCTTCTTGAATGGACTCGAGAATTCGTTTCCTCTGTACCCCACGCTTGTAGCCAACTTCCGAGTCCACTTGCGACGTCAGTATTTTTTTTTTTGGAGACAGTTCCAATTGTCAAGAGCCCCAGTATAAGCTCATTTACGGTCTCGGACTTATAACCTGGACTGAAGGCACAGTTTGAGTAGTATCAGTTACTTGATAAATAATCCACGGTCTGTGATTTGATTATATTAATTCGATATATGCAGGCGATATGGAATCAGATAATGGATTAAGAATAGATAGATACAGATAAAGAAAAAGAAAAAGGTGGAGATAAAGGCAATTGCAATTTAGAGTACATGAGAGTATATGAGAGTGAATTTTGTAGACTAAAAGTACATTAAAGTAATATTCTTTAGCTTTTATTGATTTTAACTACCGTAGTGTTTTGTTCTTATCTATTAATATATTCGTGTTATGTAGACATTACTGTATTTGAGTGTACGTTTAGGCTTCCACAAAGGCTCTGTAGGTGGTGAACTCGTTGTCATCAGAACCACTGACCAACTCGATTTCAACACCAGGAGCAACGAAGAAAACGTAGCCTGTCTTGACTTCCTTGACGTCGGAGCTGCCCTTGACAGAGATGGTACCGTTACCCTTTGTGGCGATGACGATAGAAGGACCATCAAAGCCGTCAAAGTGTTGGACCTTGCCAGCCTTCTTGTCAAAAATAGTTTGCAAAACGGCAAACTCGGCAATAGGTGGATCGTACAAGACAGACTTGACAGCTTCACCGTGAGACTTGGCAAAAGGCAAAAGTGGCATCTTCTGTTTCTCGACGGAGTCGTATGAATAAGTCAACATTTCAACCAAGTTCTTGACGTCCTTAAACTTTGGTGTGAAACCAGCTCTGACAACATTGTCGGAGGCAGCCATACATTCGATGATATCTCCCGAAATGTAGGCATGAGGGTCTTTAGCCTGCAAGAACATGGCTTCGCCGGCATTTAAGGCTACGTGGTTCAACAAGAGACAGCCACAGAATAAGCCAATGTCCTTAGGGAACTGGCCGTTCAAACGCTGAATCAACTCGGGCAATCTGGAATCAATAGCAGTGAAAAGTTCTGGTTCAGACTTTGTACGGGCAACAAGCGACTCTGCCTTGGTAGCGATTGTAGATTCGTCAGTGTTCATCAACTTTCCGAATACCTTCTGAAGTAACTTTCTGTTAGAAGCGTCTTCCTCGGAACCTACAGTGGCCAGAGGCTTCACTCCAGAAGCAAACTCAGCAACGAGCTCGGCCCCGATGATGTCATGCAACTCCGGAATAGTCTTTAGCGTCTGGACCAATTGCTCTAAAGGCTTGAAGCCACAGAAACCTTCAAACTCCGTCACAGCAATAGCCATCTCAGGCTTGTGGTTATCGTCAGGGTAATTCTTGGGGTCTGCTGCATGCAAAATGGCACCCAACTTCTTGTCGGGGTGAGCTTGAATCGACAAAACTTTTTCAATGGAAAGAACCTTGAAGAGAAATGGCAATTCCTTGTTGGAGCCAAACTTGTCAATAATCGACTGGTGCAACAACTGCTGTGGATGCGCAGAGACAAGGTCACGCAAGGTCTTGCCTTCGACGTCTGCACCTCCATCAACAGCGACAGAGGGAACCGAAGGGTGTGTACCCATCCACAATTCAGCATAAGGTTTGGAGTTGTCGATAGAGACAGAGGCATCGGAGCTGGAAGCAAACTGGGCTACTGCTGAGGTAGACCCGATTTTACCCCAGTCGTAGTTTTGGTAGCCGCAGTTGATTCTGAAGAGTGACATTGGTGAAAGAACGGATAGTCTGGTATGACTGGCTGCTAGGATGAAGATAGAGCCAGACTTTTCTAAAAACAAAAACACAAGAGCATCGGCACTATTTATATCAACCACCTGAATATATTTTTTCGTGGAAGCTCTCCCTAACTTTTCGCGCGCTGCCAGCGCGGTTCCTGAAAACGTGCTGAGATGGAATTTGACAGATAGAGTAGAATTTGGTGGATTTACCGGGAATTACTACTTAATGAGTTTTGATGGAGTTGTTGTACAAGTCTTCAATGGCCCTGTTCCTGGTTCACTTGTTAGGGCAGGCTTCGAAACTCTTTTTTTGCTGTCCTCTATAAATATCTCTATCTAATTCTCGTTGTCAGTATCTCAGTATCTCTCGCTAGAACATCTCAAAGTGACAGATATGCCATGCTGGCACGGTGCGGCTGGTATCAGCCTTAAAGGGAAAGTTTCCCCCACGCCCGTGCGGCTCATCTCTTCTCGCTGCGCGACTCGCGTCTCGATTGTAAATTCGAAGTGAACAAAAACCAACAAAAGTCGTATCACGTGAAAATCTCCATTTTTCAGCCTACCAGATCAATTGAATAGGTAATTGCTAGCTACCGTATACCTCACAGCTTTCTCTCTAATGGCTGATTGGATAGAAACGTCCTCTGGCAACCGGATCTCACGGTCCGCTCATATCTCAGGCTCGGACCGGATCGTCATAAATGGAAATGCTACTATTCATCCTGGCGTACAAATCCACGGTGATGTTCAACTTCTAGCAAACAAAAGCAGCACAGATACTACCACTGCTACTTTAGGCAAGTTCTGCTACCTCCGTCCAAACTGCCAGATCATCCCACCCGTGCTTCAGGAGTGCTCAGATCTGGACTCTACTACATACCATGGTCCTGTGACTATAGGAGCTTACACTATTATAGGAAGCAATACTGTAGTAAAGCTGGCCAATGTAGGGAACAGAGTTCTTATTGAAGACGACTGCGTTCTAGAAAACCTCTCAATAATCTATGAATGTTGCGTAATACGAAAGGGCACGGTTGTTCCTCCCAAAACAATAATTCCTCCGTACAGCGAAGTCAGTGGAGTTCCAGGGAAGGACTTTAGGATCTCAAGCTTGAATTCCTGCTACAAGAGATTGATTGAAATAGAAGCCAAAGAGCTACAGATATTAGGCTCTTGATGTTAAATTAGTTATATTGGGACATGATGTGTACTATATTAGTTAACTTGTTATATAGATTACTCCAGTACTATGGCTATAGAGCACAGTGGATAGCTGGTAGAGCTTACTGGGAATAGCTATTCATTATTATAGTGAGTAATCGCTGGATTAATCCTTTTTGGGAACGTTATTTCCTATTATGCCTCGGCTCTGTCTGGAAGCAAATCTTCTCTGTTTGACGATTCTTCTCGCTATCACTGCTATAAAGTATATGCAAGCAAAGAAGCCAATGTATCCTATGAAGCCTCTGTCATGGATCTTGTTCATGAAATTAAGTGGACCTCCATATGGACTACTCACCAACTTGGTATTGATACTGGGTCCCCGAGAAGAATCCAATAGAGAAAGAAGAACCGGCTTCAACATGTGTGGATCGTTGGTCAACTGGGCTCCCTGGGTGTTTTCGTCCCAGTAGTATCTGTTATCCTTACTGATGACAATAGAGTCACCGGGCTTGTAGTGGTCTGGGTTGAATTTGAATGCCGAGTGTTTGAACTGGTCTATCTTAGAAATATCTACGTAAGTGAACAAAACTTCACTGTTGGTGAAAAGGTGGGGGATTTCCTTCCTCATAGCAGCGATTATCTTGAGACTGTCAGCATTCAGTTGTTTCAATTTAGCTACCACTTTGTCTTTAGCTGATCTATTCTTCAAGAGATCGTCAAAGTAGAACGTTTTCTTCAAGTAGTTGTATTCGTGCGCAGCAAGAGACATGTTGAAAATTGCCTTGTTGGTGGCTACTGCGTCGTTGGAATCTATAAACGTTACTACTATCTTATCAGCTCTCTTTTCTGTCTTGTCACTGAAGTAGTATGGCAAAAGCTCTGGTGTTAATTCGTTGTATAAAGGATACTGGTTATCCTCAATAAATTCCTTGATCTTCTTTTCATTTCTGATATCTTCTGGCGCAAAGCTCTGAAAAACAGTGGTGATCAACGAATTGTCTTTGAATACCAACAAGGTAGGCTTAGAAGTCAAAGTAGTAGCCAAATGCATAGCCTTGTTGAACTGTTTATGTGGTTCGTTATGGTCGTAGTTGATGAATTGAACCAAACTTTCTGCTTGTACAAGCACATTAGACTCGATCTTGTCTTGTTTAGAAGTATACAACTTGACATTGAATGGGGACTTGGTGACATAGTCCAACAAATAAGGAAGAACGGCTCTGTCTTCTTCCGTTATCGTCTTCTCGTTGTAGTAAAACACTATAGAAACTACGCCATCCTTTGGATACGATTCCAAAGGTTCAGCTGGTAAAGATTTTCTGTAGCTCATAACATCAGCCAACCCTCTAGCAGATAACGACTCGTATTGAGAGTTCTCAAACAACCTCGTAACGAAAGACTTCATCTTGGGAATAGAGAGTTCTCCGTTGTAGTCGAATCTGATCTTTCCTGTTCTCTTAGGCAAAAACATAGCAAACTTTGGTAAATACTTAGAGTTTACTTTGGACAACTCACTGAAACCCAACAGCTTACAGATTGAAGGATTCGACTGGCAATTGAAATGGCCAGTCTTAGTTACCAGTAACACATGGTTGGACAACTTGTCCCACAATTGCTTTACTTCGTTGCAGTCATAGCAGGCTTTGTCGAACTGGCTCTTTCCCGTCGATTCAGTTGTTGTCCATTGCTTATCGGTAGCTGGAAAAAAAGTGACGAAGTGTGGTTCAGAAATGTCTCCAGCCATGATATCAAGCATAGCATCAGTGGAAATTAACTCCGAAGCACTGTCCATATCAATTTCTCCAGCATTGTACTCTGCAACAGACTTTTTCAAGTACTTGACGAAGTTCTCTGATGTTCTGGTAAGCGAACGAGGAAAGCCGTCTACGTCTTTCAGCTTACCTGGAATCAACTCTCCGGTCTTCTTATCTCTGGCTGGAGCATACAATCTCAAGTTGGGATAGTAAGCAATATCCTCTCTTTCACACAAATCTCCACTTTCTACACAGTTCACTTGTCTCATCTGGATGTTCAACTTGGCCAACTCGGGATAGATACTTTTATATGCCCTCTCCCAGATTGGAGCTAGAGCTTTACAGTGATGGCAGTAGGGTGAGTAAAACTCAATAAATGACAATTGTTTACTGGTAGAGGAGTCGAAATCAGCCATCGTCAATTGCGACGGCATTTGGATTGAATCATTGGTTTCTCCTTCCTGTTCGTCTGTCTTTTTCTTCGTATCCTCTTGCAGTTTTTCGCTGTTAGAAATCGCTGAGTCTGGCAGATTACCACTGTCATTTTTGTTGATGTTGTTGTCGTTGCTATTAGCTTTGGCATCTACAATCAATTCGGCGGGATCGCTGATTCCTCCGTCGTCTTTCTGTACTTCGTTTTCAATTTTGGGTATAGTAGCCGGGGAAGCTAGAACCACTGGCAAGGCAAGTGAAGCCACGGCCAATTTGAGGAGCCTCATTTTGATATGCCAAGTGTATCTCCAGAATATCAATTAGCCTACAAAGCGAGGTGAGGATCGAATCAGAAGAAAGAAAGTTATGAAAAACTGGAGCTACTAATTGTTTTAGAACAGCCTGGAGATATTTTCGGTTGTGTGCCCTGGCGAAATAGTCGCACGAGTTTAGGTGAAGGTCTGGAGAAATGACAAAGGGCATAATTGAAAGAGGTGGTAGTGGTAACGAATTGAGTTATTGGTGAATTGTGACTGGGGTATGCTGGGTTTAGAATAGATAGAAAAATTCATTGGTATGGAATTGATGTAAATTAATTTTGAAGAATGAAAATGAACAACAAAATCGTGAAGTTAGAGCTCATCAAGTGTGTGTGCTCCTTATTTTGTGGATGTTAGTAGATTTGAACGTCTGGTTTAATCTGGTTGCCACGTATAGTTTTCTCTGGCATTACATGTGGAGTGTCCTACGTATCCTAATGAACTAATTTCTTTCCATAATATACTGTTTTTTTGCAATTGGCATACTCCACGTATATTCTACTTCTGTCTATTCTCTTTATCCCAAATTCATACGATTCTTTCTTCGCAACCCGAATCTTTATAGAATATATTAGTGAATTTCCTACTAACGTATCCGTTATCCACTATCTTATCATATATTCCCATGGAATCTAAACATATCTAAATTTGAAGTAAATCTTGTGCGTTCTTCCTTTTTTATTCTGGTACGGACTCTAATTTCTGTCCTCTCTCAATTCTATCTACAGTTCACCATCTCTATTTCACTCTACACTGAGTACTCCACAATCTTTCTATACGTCCATTCTATATTCGTTCTAGTCTCCCAATGAATATGTATGCTATGTGCAATGCACTCTAATGAATAAATACCTCTATGCTGGATGCTCTATCAATGCTGATGCTCTATTGTTACACCTTATGGCTGATCTCCAACAAGTACGTCTTGAAGTACTCGAAACTTACCAACGTCACAGCGCTCGCGGGCACCGTCCGGAGCAAGTTGATTCCGTAACCCGCATAGAACCCTCTCAAGCCCTCTGTCTTGTATATTCTGAATATTGCTGCAGCCAACTTTCCTTTACCATTTTCTGGCTTATTGGACTTCGTCTGTATCTGCATTCTCGTACGTAAAATCTCGTGGGGATAGGTGATGGTGCTGGCAATCATCTTGGAGAGAGCCGACGCTACTATGAGACGTCCCAAAAGTGTGTTGGAATGGGTGATGTCACCACTATGCAAAAACTTTTTGAGTTTTTCGTATACGGGGAAATGAATTCCCACATGCAAAAGACCGAAGAGTGACGGAACAAGTCCAGAATAAAAGACTTTGATTCCCTCTTCGCGGTACATTTTACTGAAGGCATCTATTGTGCCCTTATAGTATGTTCTTTTGACCTTGTCAGTGCTGGCCTTAGCTTTGACACTATCGTAGATCGTATGGCCCTTTCCTGTCTGGATCATCAATCTCGTCTTGACTACCCAAATCGGATTCACAGCACAAGACGATGTTATTCCAGCAGTCAAAGCTGACAAGAAATGTGTGGCCGAGTCTCGCTCAATGCCAAGATACTGATGCAATATAGATGGATACAACTGTTTCGTGCGCTCATACACTGTGAAATAGATAGTCCACGTCGGTAAGTAACCGATGGTGATAGGAACAAGACCTCGGTAAAGTCCCCTAATACCTTCCTCTCGTACAATCGTCTTGAAAGCCCCTAAAAATCCCTTATATTTGATGGTCGTATTGGAGTCGGAACGAAGCATAGCTCCCTGTGCTTGTAAACGAGTCTTGACTACATCGAGAGGACACACAATGACTCCGGCAAGAAATCCAGATGCTGCTCCTGCCATTGTCACGATCTGATTGGCCAGACAGTGCTGAAGAAGCTGTGGTGAATTGAAGCTGAGAATGGAAAACTTACGGTGGATCTCGAAAGTCCTTTCTTTCGATCCCCGGAACTCGAGATCTTCACCTTGTACTACATCGGAGAAGTCCGGACGACCGAGATTGTGCTTTTCTCCTCTATCGGCCATGCTGGGAGATGTCGATTTGTTGCTGGTGGTGGAAATTTGGCTGTCCTGAAAATTCTGTTTTACAAAAAAGATGTGAAATTTGACGATGTTGAGTTCAGGGAAATGTGATAAAAGACCGGCTAGTTTCGGCTCAAAAACGGCACTGACTATCAGACGACTATCTACGGTCAAATTGGCTCTTATGGGCGTGCTCTAGGCAATATAAATATGGTACAAGTAGGGATACCAGCTGATTCGAGAAAGAATCCGAGTATGATTCTGGGAATTTGGCCCTCTCTTCTATCAGGATGTATTAGTGAGTGTATCCTGCAGAGAAAACAGATCGCTTACCGCTTCCCGAACTAAATTGCAACTGGAGAACAGAAGAGATGAAGAGAGATGAAAGAGAAAAGTACAGCCGGCAAATTAAGATAACCAAAAACGTAAAATTCTTACATATTCGCTATACAATTTCATCGGGGCCATTTGGAAGATAACTCTCTTACTTATCTCTTTGAAACTGCACCTCCCCTCCTCCCGAGTATTCCCCATCTATCAACCTTCTTTTCGTCTGCCTGGTCACGTGCCTTCTCGAGTCAATATCAAAATTGTCTAAATAGCCTCTCGAATTTTTCATTAAACCAACTACTCTATTTCTGTATCAATATTTATCTTTCTGTATCAATGGTCAAATTCTATCTCAAGATTTATGCCACCTTAGAGGGTGTAACCGACGTTGAGCCTGTGGATACCACCGACTCTCCCCAAGAGTATATCTTTACTATTCAATGTACAAAGTGTAGAACCACTCATGATAAGCCAGTGAACATCAACCGGTTTGAACAACATGAAATTCTGGGATCTAGAGGAGAGGCCTCGTTTGTGTTCAGATGTAAGGAATGTAAATCTGAGCATTCTGCATCTATCACGAGAACTTCTTCCAAGTTAACTGTTGACGACAAGAAGCCCGTGGCTATTTTAGAGATCGATGCCAGAGGTCTTGATTTTGAGAAGTTTCATCCTGAAGGTCGCTATGAAGCTGTAGGTGCTGAAACAGGCACAAAATTCACAGACGTAGATTTAAGTGATGACGAATGGTACGATTACGACGATAAAGCAGGTGCTGAAGTCAGCATCACTGATGTGAAATGGGAGATTTCACGTTCATAGTTTTAGCATAGAAATGAATGGTAATGTTAGCTTCAGTGTAGTATAAGTTTAGTTTGGTAATTACTTTAGATTCACTGTAGGAATTGAGATAATTCTTTCTACTTTAATTCTTTTAACGTTTACCAAGAAATTAGCTTAATTGTAGCCTATTCGTGGCTCAATGTTCAGTACTACTCCAGGCAGTTTTTACTTTGATCTTGGATCTAGTGATTCTCATTACTACAAAGATTTAAAAAATGGTGCTGTGTGAAGGTAGCTTGTGTCGGTAGTATGACTCTTGTCCCGATTGGGATTTTACGCCCGGATGACTAGGATTACTCTTGTGGGTTTCCGTAGGGTTGAACTCGGAGTTGGTTCCTTTCTCGTTAACAAGGTTCTATGACTCTTGATAGCGCGGATTTACGTCCCGATTGGGCAACTAAAAACGAAAAAGTGTCAAAATTTCGCAGCTATTCTGACTAGTTTTCAATTCACTTAGCTTGTCCAAACATATGGATAATTGTGGATAATTGTAGATTATAAATTGAATAGATATCCACTTCTTTTCTGATACTTTGTCTTCCATTTCATCATCAACTTCAATGTTAACCTACATCCTACAAGCTTCTGCTGTGTTGAAAAACGTCACTGGTCTCCAGCCAGTGGATACGATGGCGTATCCCTTTGACTACAAATTCATTGTGAAATGTACTGGTTGTAAGACCGAACACAATAACCCTGTTGAGATGAATCGTTTTGATAAATTTGAAATTACTGGATTTCGTCGAGAAGCCAACTTCTTATTCAAGTGCCGTGAATGCAGAAGAGAGAGGTATGCTACGCTTACTAGACTCCCCAACAAAATAGACCAAGACGGATGTCAAACACCAATATTGAAAATTTCCACTCATGGGATAGAGCTCTTGGAGTTTATACCAGACGACCAATTCGAGTGCCAGAGCAGTCTCTCACAAAGAGTGATCCAAGAAATCGGACTAGAAGAAGGAGAGTGGTATGACTTCGATGAGGAAGGCAATGGCGACGTTGGAATTCACGACGTCAAGTGGGAGATTGTTTTATCAAGATGAAGATATAAGTTTAGAATAGCAATAAAGTGTTGTAGTGTATTTAATTGAAATTGTAACTAACTATATCGCTAACCAGTGAGGAAATTTGCACCCTAATCGTTATCAGACGGAAAATTGAGAATTGCTCCGAGAGAATTGGCTTTTATCGTCGGACAATTCTCCTACAATTGGATTTCAAATTCTCACTGCAAATTGCAGATTTGACCATCACATTCAAAACCATTAGTTCCGAGTAGCTACCGACTCTCGATAATCCCATAGTCCCATATTCCGTCTCTGCTGTTCCTATAATGGGCTGGTATCGCTGGCATCGGTAATAAAAGTGAGCTCTGTGCAGTCAACTCCATAGGGGTCGGTGGTAAAAGCGGAACTTGAGGGATAAGATGTAGCGACGTCACTTGTGACGAAATTCTGTAAGAGTCCGATACTGAAATACCACAACAATGGATACGGAGAAAAGAAATGAGTCTAGATACGGAAGAAGCTTAGGTAGTTTTGCTGAAGTTTATTGTCGATGCCCTGCGCTCGCGATGAGCAAACTGTTTATCACAGCGAAAATTGCTACCGAGATGACATCAACTTTTCCACATTGACTTTTCCTCAATGCCTTTCCCCTCCCAGACTACAAGTGCCAGCATCCAAAGTCAGACTATTCTACGGCAATTACGGGGAAAATTCCATAAGTCGTAGTTGAGCCTCAAAAAAAATAAAATCCATTGTGCGCTATCTAGAGGAAATAGGGAATCAGGGAGTATAAATAAACGGCATCGGCTCCATGGATGAGATTCTGCAATTGAAAATGCTTTTCTGATCGTTCTGAGCTGTACTGTTCTTATAGAGTGATAGAGTCTTTGTTGTTGCGTTCTAGTATTCTTGGTTGCCTTTCTCGTTCTACCCTGTGCAGCTACCCCCTATAGCCTCTTAAGCATTTTTACGAGTACGCTATAAAATATTTCAAATATGACAGACTCCCTTAAATCCCCCAAGAAGATCGAGTTGTTCTCGAGAGACTACTACGTCGCTTGTACCGTCGGCGGTATCATAGCCTGTGGTCCTACGCATTCTGCTGTTACGCCCTTGGATTTGGTCAAATGTCGTCGTCAAGTCGATCCCAAATTGTACAAGTCCAACATCCAGGGCTGGTCCACCATCATGAAAACCCTGGGTGATTCCATTCTCACTGGTTTCGGTGCCACATTGATTGGTTATTCCTTGCAGGGTGCCGGAAAGTATGGTTTCTATGAATACTTCAAAAAGACCTATTCTGACTTGGTCGGTCCTGATATCGCCAACAAGTACAAGACTGGTATCTACTTGTCGGCTTCTGCCAGTGCTGAGTTCTTGGCCGATCTTGCATTGTGTCCTTTAGAAACAATTAAAGTCAAGACCCAAACGACAATTCCACCTTTTGCCAATTCTGTGTTTGATGGCTACTCCAAAATCACCAAGGCTGAAGGTTTCGGAGGATTGTACAAGGGTTTGGTGCCATTGTGGTTCAGACAAATTCCATACACCATGGTCAAGTTCGCTACTTTCGAGAAGACTGTTGAACAGATCTACAAGTATTTGGGTAAGCCAGTGACCTCCTACTCTCCTTTGCAACAAACTGGAGTGTCTTTCCTCGGTGGTTACATTGCCGGTATCTTCTGTGCCGTGATTTCGCACCCAGCCGATGTCATGGTGTCCAAGATCAACTCCAGTAAGAAGCCATCGGAATCAGTAGGTGCTGCATTGTCCAGAATCTATGGAGAAATCGGATTTAAAGGCGTCTGGAACGGTTTGCCTGTGAGAATTGTCATGATTGGTACTTTGACGGGTTTCCAGTGGTTGATCTACGACTCGTTCAAGGTCTATGTAGGTTTGCCCACAACTGGCCATTAGCCTTTTGTCTTTTATGTAATTTAAATTCCTCAGTATACGCCATTTGCTTCGAGTGGAAAGCACATTTACTGGATATGTATATTCTGCAATAATCTAGTACCAATTGCTCATCTAGCATTTGACTAAGTTAGCCCATAATAATATCTAGATCATCTAGTTAGATTGTTCTTGTCTCGTATAGTGTGTCAAATAATGTATAAACTCAATTATTTCATTTAGCATATATTCTTATGAATGTTCATTTGGTGTACAAACTCAAACAGTACGTACCTCATTAATTACTTCTCCAGTTTATTGTCTTGTAGATTTGCTTATTATTATAAGCATTTACTGTATGCCTGCTATTTAGATATAGACTATGAAGAACTGAATATGCTAATGCTGGTGGAAGTCTAGCTCCAAACATTCTTGAACAACTCATTATCCAAGTCGTTGGCCGAAGACGACGATCCCGTGGTTGCAGGTTGGTTCCATTTGTTGGACACAGACGAGTTCGAGTCGCTCCATTCGTTCTTCCAATCGTTGGTGGATGCAGAAACACCAGAGCCAGCGCCAGCGATGTTGCCAGAATTGCCAGAAGCTCTTTCAGATTTCTGGCTCGCAAAGGAAGTACCTTGGAAGTTGTTAAGAGAATTGAACGAGCTGGAAGAGCTGGCACCAACGTTTGCCGACTTTAAGCTGAGAGGAGGCGATGCCGGCGTGCTGCGCGAGCCCAAGTTCAAACCCAGGAGCGAGTTTCCCAAGCCGTTGATTGAAGATGGTATCTGGCCAGGGGTTTGAAGTCGAGGTTGCTGCGGAATGAAACTGGTGGAAGCAGAAGGAGAAGAGTACAACGACAAGATGGACTTCTTAAGATCCGGACGTCCGTTTATGCTTCCACCAGTGGACTGTGCTGATTGAACCGTGGCTATTGGGAATTTTAGTGAGTTGTTACTATTATTACTGTTATTACCATTGTTGTTAGCTTTTTCTGGAAGTTGAGGCTTTGGAGAAGGAGAACTGGTAAAGGCTCCAAAATCCTCTTCAAGCAAGCCGGAGTGGTTCTTCGCAGAAACCACAGGAGTAGAAACCGACAGCGACAACAAGTCAAATGAGTCGGAGATGCTCGATGTCTGGCTCGACTGTTGTGACATTTTAGAAGCCTGTGGCTGTACTGCAGTTGTACTAGTTGTACCACTAGATACCTTTATTGACAACGGATCGGGTATGTGGGATGATGCAGCCCACTTCTTGATGTCATACTTCGTTCTTATGAAGCTCTCGATCTTCAGCAGATCAGGAATGTACGAGTCCGGCAACTTTGCTTCCCAGAAAGTATTGCACTTGTCGTTCCCCCACAAGACCATATTTTCAATCTGGTCATCGGTCCAGGCATCTAGATCTACAGATTTAACCTTCAGGATGTGAGTACCCATAGATCTATGAATCCCCAGGCATCTGATACATATGAAGCAGCCCAACGACCACGACGCCCAACGTGGGTTCTTGGCAGTTTTGCAATCCGCACACGAGCGATTTGGAGTCTCCTTTAACAACTGCTTCAAAATCTGCTTATGTTTCTCAGAATGAGTTTTCTTCGACGAAGGCAACGCGTTTGATCGGTGGCTCATTACGAATGGAATGTTATGGAAACGAAGTTGGTAGTTAAAATGGAAACTGAAGTCTCTGATTCAAAAAAGAAAGGAATCACTGAAAAACCAACTGAAAAATTGTTCAACAAAAGTGTGAATCAAAATCTACAAATGTTACAAATGTGTCCAAAACTACGCGTTTTTGGTAGCAAAGAAATTCGAATAGTTAAGATGCGACTGGTAGGTCTACCGAAGCTATCTGTAACCTCGAATGTCGTCTCACTAAAAAGAAAAGATGGCTTTCTCAGGAAAAGATACCCTCACAAATCAACATTCGCTAATGGTGTTGGAGAAAAACTAATCGAGGAAATTTGATGAGACTTGCACGTGATACGGCACGTTATATGTCACATGACGTGAATAACCTGCAATGGATTTAAGCATATTCTTGCTTCTGTAGTGCCGCACATATATAATATTGTACCAAGTTTAGTATATTTTATGTATGCAAAAGCTTGAGAATAGCGAAATCTGATATATTATATAGCACTTGCAGTATAATATTCAATAGTGCAGTTAGAAGAAGATACCAACCACATTCTTTTATGATTCTCATAACCAAATAGAACATTGGTGGTATGTGTGTAGATCGTGGATGCGTAATTCTGAGGCGGTTCAAATTTTCGTCGTCGGTGATAAGAACGGGTTCCAACTCTTCTATTTTATCGCTACAACGTATCCTTCATGTAGACCCATATACAGGAATTTGTTTCTTTTGATCCTAAAGAGATTAAAAAACAGCAACAGGCTCTACGACTTGTATCTCTTTTAGTGAGAAATTGGCCGAGAAAACGAGTTGGTAATTCGATGAGGTAGATCAAGCTGAACTTATAGTGAGGATTTTGCAAGTTTCCAGCTGGGTGCATTGTCTCTCTTCAGTGTTTGGCATTTCCATTTTAGTCACGTGCCTAGTCATGTGAAGTCTCCACTTCCGCAATTTCTTCTTAAACTAATTTATCGATTGTGTCTTTTTCAAGATCTTCTTCCGCTGAAAACATCTGGTTAGAGAAGTGTAGACATCCTTTTTTCTCGTTTTTTCTGGGTATCTATACGACCGCTTTGTTGAAGGTCAGTTGTCCGTTTATTCGCTTCATTTCTGGCCGTTTCTGTTTGAGATTCAGTCTCCTGTTGACTTCTAAGTTTTCATGATCAAGTCTCGAGTTTAAGGACAAATTGGGTGAAACGCTGTACATTTATTTGAATTTGTTAGTACACAGTGCTTGGAGCTTGTTTATCTTGTTGATTTCCTTTTGTCTGGTAGGCTTTTTGGCATTGTTAAGACTGGTGAACATTTCCAGCAAGAATTGTCAGACCTTATAACACACCAGAAAATTCACCAGAATCAAACTTTTGTGAACAGAACTCATTATTTCTGTTCATATCCGTGTTTAAGTATACCCGGACCAAACCATTATACTATCATAAAAGACATTCATACCTATTGTTATCTGCTCTTTTCAGATAATTTATTTCATCTTATCTTCAACTCATCTCAGCATCATGTCTTCTATCACAACGGTGCCTTCGATATCGAAGAAAGTATCTCCGCGATTTTACACCCCAGCTGAAGTCAAGAAACACGATACTCCCGAAGATCTTTGGATGATTTTCTACAATAAAGTCTACGACGTAACATCATTTGCTGCTGACCATCCTGGAGGAGTAGAAGTGCTCTTTGATTGTGGAGGAGTTGATGCCTCCGAAGCTTTTGAAGATGTAGCTCATTCTGACGACGCTGTTAACATGTTGGCGCCGTATTTCATTGGAGATGTAGTTCCAGAAGAGCATCGCAAATATGCGAACGAGCGAAACCCAGTCACACAGTACATGAAAAGCAAAGTTATACCGTCTTCGTCTCCTAGAAGAAAGCGCAATAATAAAAAGAAAGTTGACAAAGTTTTTGTCGAGAAACTCACTGTGGTATTGTTGGTCTTTCTTGCCGTCTTGTCGTTCGCATTCTATGTCAGTCTTCAGAAGTTTAAGTGGTCGCCATAAAAGCTCAACTTTTCCAATTCTTGAACTGTGGTGCTTCACTTCTCCGCACTTCTATCGTCATTGTCATTGTCATAGACTATTTATTATTTATTGCTACTATGTTATTGTTGTTGTAGCTGCTGCTGTTGTTATCATAAGAGAGTGCCGGTTGCATAATCTAATCTAGAGGCTATACGGACTAGTTTTTGTTACCGCTACTTTTTGCTGTTGTCATCACTTCTGATTGTCATTCTTCATTTCTCTCAGCCTCATTGCATCGTCTATGTTGTATAACTTTCATTGAAACTTTATATATCTAATGGTTTAATTGAAATTTCATATTCTGTATTATACTTCCGTACAATAAAGCACTGCACTAAAATGGAATTGGCTGCGAGTTAGAGAATTTCTACTCATTAAAGGTAATTCCAGCTTCCAACTTTGACATTCAACATTATTCTAGTTCAGAGTACGTGCTCTTGACGGCCTTAGTACGGGGCACGGCTTCGCGATATTAATACCTGAACGTAGGTACAAAAAATTAACACTCAAAAATTAATGAGCAATTAAATACGAAAATATCAATACAATTAATTCAATCTATACCAAATAAAACACTTCCAAATGGATACTCTTGATTGAAAGTATCAAACAGCAAAAAGTAAGCCCGATGCGGGGGTCGAACCCGCAACCTTTTGATGTCTAACATAAGAGTCAAACGCTCTACCGATTGAGCTAACCAGGCAGGAGAAATAGCCCGATGCGGGGGTCGAACCCGCAACCTTTTGATGTCTAACTTAAGAGTCAAACGCTCTACCGATTGAGCTAACCAGGCATTTCTTGTGTGGAAAATCAGTGCTCTCACATAAGTTTTGTTTTGTGTCACGTGATTTTGTCCACGTTTTTTGTTTTATACCGCCTTCAAGGGAATAGTTCCTTTAGGATGTCAGCTAGGTATTTGGTAATATCATCAGAAGGTATCTACTTTTGGTTTATTCCCCATTTAATATAGATTAAAGAAAGATTTATATACTTCGTTGTAAATATATTCTACTTTAATCTTTATGCATGCCTCGTAAAAATCAAATTTCGCAGCACATAATTGGAGCAAACTACTCTCCGAGTCATGACTATTATAAAATGCTTGAAAACGATACTATGACGTGATCCACATGGTTCGTCATCTAGATAAGTAGAAACTTGATTGAAATAAAATATATAAATTTTAAGTGATGGAAAAATATTATAAAATTTGACATATTTCTTTATTAAATGTCGTACTTAGAAGCTGAAGTTTCACTTGATTCTGGGTGTCTTAAGTTACACTTCCAATTTTAACTGACGGATAGAGAATAGCATTACGTCCACGACTGATTCAAGATGAAGAATACTCTCTAATAGCGATGTTCGTGCCAATTGTCCACTATCGAAAATCACTATAATAATCGAAAGTAGCTGCAGTTGCGAAGTTCAGCATGCAAGGATACACCACGAAAAATTTGAGTTATTTGGAATGAATTTTGTTCTGTCTTCAGAAAGCTCTATTCAATGAGAGTTTCAACAAGATCAGTAGTAGTTTCACTTAGTAGCACTGGTGAATGAATTTGGAGGACAATACAGCAACAATAAATCACTTAAATATACATCATCTCCCCTTTATAAAGATTATAGATGTTATCCGCACTCTTCTGGATACGCAAAGTTCATGTAATTATGATTTCTTCTTTCGATGCCAAAATTGGGCCATGATCTGTGAGCCAATAATGCTCTATTTGTGTGAGATCCTTTTGTTGATACAGCAGCTCTCTTAGTGCTTATTATAGAACTTGATTTACAGCTTGTTAAAAAAATTAGAATAGGGCAAGGGAGTTTCATTATCTAAAGTTTTCGCAACCATAATTCGTTTTAGGAGGATTTGCACTCTCACTAATACACAACAAAAATAACAGAACCATCTATGGAGCCCAATATGGTCTTACAGTATCCAGTAAGCAAAAAATAAGCCCGATGCGGGGGTCGAACCCGCAACCTTTTGATGTCTAACATAAGAGTCAAACGCTCTACCGATTGAGCTAACCAGGCAGGAGAAATAGCCCGATGCGGGGGTCGAACCCGCAACCTTTTGATGTCTAACTTAAGAGTCAAACGCTCTACCGATTGAGCTAACCAGGCATTTCTTGTTGGCATGCGCACCAATTTTAAATAATAGAAATAAATAGCACGTGTTAAACAAACCTCTATATAAAACAGGTTGTCTAAGACTTCAACAAAGTCCGATATAGTGTAACGGCTAGCACGGTTCGCTTTCACCGAGCAGACCCGGGTTCGACTCCCGGTATCGGAATTATTTTTTTATTGACCCTATAATCATAACTTTGTTGATGTTGTAGGCATATGATGTTATGATAGTAGGCAATTAGGCAATAGTATTAGGAGAACTTTATTTTGTTATTTGGTTGGTGTTAGAAAACTGGTACTGGTTTGCAATCTCAGTTTCTACAACACTTCAGAACTTTAGGCGAATGACAACCACTCCAAATATATGAAAATTTTTGACAATTATAGGATACTATATACCTTTAGTATATGTGGATGAGAATAGTGCCATAGAAAAGTTGACCAGTAGTCTTCAAAAATGAACGAGTTTGAAGACTCTCAAGCAAAGAAGAAAATTTTGCAACTAAAAAATTGTGCGAGAAGGTGAAGCAATTTCAAAGAAATTTCTGCCATATAAAGAAGAGTCTTATTTGTAACACATCTGAGAGCAGTAAGAAGCAAAAAGAAAGGAATTGACACGGACAGGAATTGAACCTGCAACCCTTCGATCTGGAGTCGAAAGCTCTACCATTGAGCCACCGCATCACCCTTGAGGTCGACGTTGGAGCAAGGATAATAGGCGATTTTGGAAATAAAAAATCACGTGATATATGGCACGTGACAACATAAAATTCAGTGGATTTAAGCGTTTATCAATTTCTCCAGTACTATCTATGATACTTCCAGATAGACACTACTAAAGGTGATGTCAGACGAAGAATTCTATTCCGAGGAATCATATGAATTTGAATTTGAAGAAGACGAAGAAGATGGAGAAGAAGGCATCGAAGTTCAGGATAGAGAAGAAGATGAGGACCTTGGAATCGTATGTGAATCTGCTTTTAAGCTGATATGATCTACAAGTTACTAACGAAAGGTCGTAGGAAAACAAGTACTATGCTGCTAAGGGATTGAAATATGACGATAAAGCTGCTGCAATACGAGAATTGAAGCTGGTCGTAGATAAATCGGAGGATAATGAAGAGAACAATGAATGGAGATTTAAAGCATGCAAGCAGATCATGAAGATCAGTGTAGATATTCAGGATTACGATGGAGCATTGCAGCAGCTCAGCAAGTTGATTGAACTACTTCCAAAAGTCAGCAGGATTTATTCTGAAGAGTCTTTAATCAAGATAGTCATGAATTACTCCATCGTGGGTGATAATCTGTTTGTGACATCTTTGTATGATATGATAACGAAATATACTCTGGAATCGAGTTCTGGAAGTAATGATAGATTGTTCTTGAAGATTTCTCTTAGCAAACTCAACTACTTTCTTGAAAATGGTGACTATGCTAAATGTCCACCATTAATAAAGTCTATCAATGAGAAACTCGCCCAAGTCTCAGAAGCAATGATGAAGTCATATGTGCTAGAAGCTATTGCTTGTGAGATTGAGTATGAATCGCACATGTCAAATGTCAACCTCCTCAAATTAAACCAATTATACCGAAAGAGTTTGAAGATAACAACAGCTGTAACACATCCAAAGATTCTTGGGACGATACGAGAGAGTGGAGGAAAAGTCTCGTTTTACAGAGGAGACTACGAAAAAGCTAGAACTGAGTTTTATGAATGTTTTAAGAATTATGATGAAGCTGGATCTTCCAAGAAAAAGAAAATACTAAAGTATCTAACCTTATGCTCCTTATTGACAGGGAATGAATTCAATCCGTTTGAGTCTCAAGAAACACAAACATATGCACAGCTTCCAGAATTTTCCAATTTATTGCTATTAATGCAATCTTACGACGATATGGATTTGAAAGGAACTAAACAGATTATAGAACATATCCTAATATCCAAGGACGAGTTGCTGAACGACGATATCTTCTTGAATGCCCATGAGAAGATCTTGCTTAATTTGAAATCAAAAGCTATAATGAACCTCTTCAGCGCCTTCAGAACTATCAAGTTCGAGTCGATAAGGCAAGCTGTAGATTTGAGCCAGGAAGACCTTGAAACACATATAATGAAACTAGTAAATTCTGGAAAACTCACCCATATCAAGATCGATTTCGTCAATGGGTATGTAGAGTCTACGAGTGAAAGAAACCTGATTTTCCCATTGAGTTTGCGTTCTGAAGATATATACTACAACTTGAAGGCCATCAATATGTTGGACTTCAATAGCAATAGCGTTGGAAATCCAGGCGATGCAAACAGTGCACACGAAGATAGAATGGATGTAGACAATGAAAGAGAAAGGGAATACCTGCAACCTCTAGATGAGGCCAACAAACAAAGCATTCTCACCAAATTTTTGTTCGCTTCAGATTATCAGAGCGACAAAGATTGGTTGAAAGCAATTGACTCCTGGTATCGTTATTTGGTCTGTGCTATACCGCCGGCAGTGAAGTCTGAATTGAGTCAGAAAGATCAGATTTTTTCGGAGCAAAGGGCTGAAAAATCAGTCAACCATCCAGGAAATACAAAGACTGACATCGAAAACGATGTTGCCGACCAGAGTACAAATGCGGGCATCTTGAGTTCTACAATCAACGGTGACATTGATGATGGTGAAGACGACGAATACTGTGAAAACGTAAGTAAAGTAGACCTCCTCACCAGTTGGTACAAAGAGCTACAAAAGTACTACAATAGCATCGCCAGTAAATAGTAAATATACGGAAAGGATGTTTACAGGCTACATTTGTCTTTTTTCATGATGTTACTGGTCTATAGTTGTTATTCCATAGGTTTTTTGCTGATATCAAGAGCCCTAATCTTAACCGACTTTATCTAAAATGAGTAGCGCACGTCCATCGAGGACACCAAATTGAAAAAAATTTAGCGTTAGATTTTTTCATGTCTTTTTCATTATTCTCCAAAAGTACTTTGAACTTTCATAGATACTTCTAAAAGTATGTAGCTGATTCAGAAAAGAAGAGTGCTACGTCAATATGATTAAAATTTACATGCGTTATCGTCATGATTCGTCCGTTTACAATGTCTTAGGGCGCAATTTGAAATCAACTAACACCTACATGAAATGACAAGCACTTTTCGATTTATATTTCAGATAATTGGAACTAGGATTACTAACAACAATAGGTATGAAAGATAGCATGTCAAAGTTGTTATATTTTGTAGAATTTTCTTCTGATCTACAGCCTTTACTCTCTGTTCTTAGGAAGATTTTCCTGTTCCATCTCTGTTCCATAGAAAAGTAGTTTCAAAATTGGATATGAAGCAACTTGACAATCTTCTTCTTGACGAAGCAGATGCAAACTGGTAGGAAAGATCTTCAACTTGTCAGAATTGAGTGTCGGTCTCTTCTGCTGTAGATCTTACCTCTTCCTAAATTTCTGTATAATGTTCTTTGGAGTTCTGCATATAACGATTCACTTAAAAACCTTCGCAACAAAGAGTTCACTTCTTCATTGATATTGAACTCTTAGTATCGTAAGCAAAAAAACGAAGAATACTTCCAGACAGTAGAGAGTCTATTCAAACCCTGACGTATTTTAGTATGGCAAAAAAGATGCGCAAACCCGGAATCGAACCGGGGGCCCAACGATGGCAACGTTGGATTTTACCACTAAACCATTTGCGCAACAAGAAATAGGAATGATTCCGCCCAGGATCGAACTGGGGACGTTCTGCGTGTTAAGCAGATGCCATAACCAACTAGACCACGCAACCATTTCTTGTTGAACATCATACTGTATATCAATGTGAATTCAAAAAATCACGTGCTGAATTACGCGTGATATGCACGTGACTTTAGTTTTTTCATATATTTCAATGTATGCCACTACGTTAAGAAAAAGGAGTATCATCAAGGTGCTAGCTCAACTAGAAGACTTAACCTTTGGGTTTAATCTAACATCTAGTATGGAACAGAGAAATATTTATTGATCACACTAAGGTTTTCCTGCAAAGATTGTCAATTGTTTAATTCTATACAAGAAAAGATCTACTAAGTCTAACGACTCAGCCTCCTATGTTCTAGAAATCAATTCGAATAAGCCGTACTCGGAGAATAACAATCAACAACTAGGTAGACTTCAAGCTGTGGAATCTGTCAGCTGTTATGGCTGTGGCTGGGATTCTTGCAACTGATGGCATTACTTTGACTTTTTGAATGTACAAAGTCACGTGCCACAAATTGTAGCCCACTCGTTTTTATCGTAATGCATATGCAGCCATACTTTGGGGGTTGCCCAATCTTGTACAAATCAAACATTCAAAAGATTGTTAGACGATACTTGTCTTTAAGAACGTGGGAGATCAAAGTAACTCAGCAGAACTGGTTGCATGTTTTAGAACAATAAGAATTGTTTCATTTTGTTTTGTTTTGATCCCATAATGGTGGAGTACTTTGTGAAATTTCAGAATGGCAGATCTCACCAAATGCAGGCTCGTATTTTCTGAAAAATGGCTGGCCATACAATCCGCATAAGTTATTCCAGTTATACTTGAATGGACATGGAAATGCACTTCAATGCTCGTTAAGTTGAGTTATGGATTACAGTTGTATTTTTTATTGATGTCCAAGACAAACACGCATTCCCTAGAGAAAGCTGCATTCTCTATAGAAAGGGATAAAAATATTTAGAAATAGACGCAGAAAATCAATAAACCAAAGCCGAACAAGTTTCCCCACTAAGAAATATCTCCCCTTAAACCAATGGCCATTAGTACGTGACCCCTGTTTAAGTTCTGACATGGATAGGGGCTGACTTGCCGTTAATTTATGAGTCCATTTACTGCTGTATCATGTTTATATGTCCTGTACCTACACATCAGCTGTTACAGTAGAAGGGTGTCAAAGGTGTGTGATTGTAGTTCTCGATAATCAGGCAAGAAGTTGTAGAACTATACAACGAAACAAGCTAGCTAGACTAACGTGGCGACATACATACTAATACAAAAAATGGAGAGCAGAGTATCGTATCTAAAAGATAAGTAGGTATCAGGGTTGCAACCAAAAAGAAACTATTGGTTGCGAAAAAAGATATTATTCTCAACTGCACTAAAAGAGATATTATATTATCCTTTTAAAATTGCCAGCCTAGAACAAAAGGGCAGCCAATGGGAGAATGACCACGGCAAGGAAAGAGTTTCCAACAACGTTGTTGCCGGCGGCGGCACCTTCGAAGGTGGAAAGGGTGCCGTTACTTGGAATACCAGTTGGAACGCTAGCAGGAACGGTGGCATTTCCGTATGGTGGAGCTGGAGCAGATGCGATGGTGGTGTAGACAGTAAGGAATTCGTTAACAGTGATGGTGCTTCCCTCGGCTGGGGCAGCTGGGGCTGGGGTTTCAACTTCAACTGGAGCAGCTGGAGTTTCTGGAGCAGCTGGAGCAGCAGGAGTTTCTGGAGCAGCTGGAGCTTCAGGAGCAGCTGGAGTTTCAGGAGCAGCAGGAGCTTCAGGAGCGGCAGGAGTTTCAGGAGCGGCAGGAGCTTCAGGAGCAGCTGGGGTTTCAACTGGAGCAGCTGGGGTTTCAGGAGCAGCAGGAGCTTCTGGAGCTGGAGTCTCTGGAGCTGGAGCTGGGGTGGTGTCAGATTCTGGACAGGTAGTGGTGGTAAGAGTTTCAACTACGCTGACAGTGTCGGTTTGTGGTGGAATAGCAGCAGAAGTGTCAGATTCTGGACAGTAAGTGGTGGTGGAAGTGTCGATGACTTCAACAGTGACAGTGCTGACCTGAGTAACAGGAACAGAGGTTAAGGTGCAGACTTCATCGCTACAGGAGGTGATAGTAATGACAGTAACTTCTGAGACAGTGACAGTGGAGTTGACATAGGCGGCCTGGGCTGAAGCAGCCATGGCGGTAGCGGCTACGATTGGAGTTAACTTAACCATCTCGAGTAAAGAATTAAAGAATGTATAGAGTTGGACTTGAGTACTAACAGTTAGAGAGAAAAGATATGAAAATAGCTACAAGTACATAAGGGGAGCAAGCTTGTTTATATATTCTGAACAAGCAGAAGGATCCATGCGGAGATCAGACGGTTTGGGCGATGTTTATTCAGAAAACAGAGCCGTCTGACCTTCTCCAGAGACAAAACAATAATACAGAACCGGTATTTACATAATAAGACTAGTAAAGTTGCACGTCAGGCTGGGTGTCACGGTCAAAGAAGTCTGGTAAATGCTGCAACACCACCAAATTCGGAAGCTGGGGCCCTTTGTCAGATGCCAATTGGGCAATTTCTATAGCGATTCGAAACCATACACTACGGTTCGTCTACTAAAGTTGAAAAATGTACCCAAAACAGACCAACTTGGCGCACTTCGTCACCTCATTGTCTGGAGAGCGCCCAAATAAGCTACAGACAAACAAAAAGGTTGTTTTGGAGAACGATCCAGCAGAAGATAGCAAGAAGGTCTCCCTACCAGCAGAGCAGGTCTCGAAAACTGAATTCAGCCAACGGCTTTTCCATGGAAACCTTCAGTAGAGCAGCGAGCTGCGATCTAATGTGTTGACCTGTGGGGTCGAATTCTGAAACCTCTATGCTCCTTGTAGTCCTCGCCTAAGCGCTATCTCCTACACGTCAGGACACAGGAATGGACACTCGGCTGCCGGGCACGATAACTTAAATCACGGTAGCCGCCAACTAAATAATGGGGCGTGTAAAAAAACCGTCTAACTAAAACGTCGTGTATGTGGAAAACACCTTGTACCGACACTTGATCCGTCGGCTCAATGGGCTCTGTAGGCTTTGGGCCAAAGTCGGCTTTGGATCTGTGCTGATTGCTTATTGGACGGGGAGCACGACTGAAAAGTGGCACAATCTGCGTCGCAGACAATCGATGCTCATGGCGAGAACAAGCCCTTTCAAAAAATCAATAATTCCAACAATACGATATCGTACAATAATGGCTGGAACCACTCTCGTCCACCTCACAAGGGCGCCATTGTGCACTATTGTTTGTTTTCCGTGTCTGTGAATCGCGTTTGACTTCTTCTTTTTCCCGCCTCATTGTATGTGCGATCATTTTCGCGTTCCGCCCAGCAGAAAGTGACGCTGGCTGACAGCATTTTCCCCTAACCAGCATGCCCAAGCAACGTTCTCCGAGACGCCAATCACAAATTCTCGAAATCTAAAATCACGGCACGCCAAAAAATTTTTGCACAACTTTGCACCACAGCGCCCTGCCATTTCTGACAATGTCATATGCTTTACAGTTCTCTACAGAATTTGTGTGTACCAGTTAAACGTATATGTAATCTACTATGGTCATGTAATTATATTCCAAGACACTAAGTGAACAGGAGAAGTGAAGATGTATAAAACAACCGGTAAAAAGTAAGCACTTTTTAATTTAACCGAAAATATGCAAGCCACGAAAGTAGGCGAAGACCCAGCAAAATCATGAATCATGAGGATGAAATAAGTTAAAGGTATGTGGTGCGAAAGAACACCTGTGAAATTAATGGAGAGTAACTCCAACGCCGACCCTGGATGATTTTGGAACGTAGCCCGGACTGAAATTCAGAGTTCACCAGAACCTGACGTTAGATTGTTCGGACTCAACATTTGGAACTAATTAACAAGTGATACAATGAAGGAAAACATAACCGCCTAATATTAGATTATTCCGTTAATTACACCTTTATAATCAACATGTAATAATCTTTTATTAAAGTTTTGTAGAATTTTCACAACGAAAATTAGATCAAGTAAGCCAATGGAATCAAGGCAATGGCAAGCAAAGACTTACCGTAGTTAGAAACAGCAGCACCTTCAAAGGTGTTGATTGGAGCAACAGTGGAACCTGGAGCGGAGGCAACAGTTTCAACACCTGGAGCAGCTGGAGCAGCTGGGGTGACTTCTGGAGCACCTGGAGCAGCTGGGGTTTGTTCAGCAGCAGCAACAGTCTCGGTAACAGCAACCAAAGTGGTGTAAGAGGTAACAACACCTTCAGTAGTCTTAGAAACAACGGCTGGGGTAGCTGGAACTGGGGTACCAGAAACGGTGACGTATGGAGTTTCTTCAGAAATTGGGCAGTAGGTGGTGTAGATGGTTTCAACACCTTCAACGGTGGTGGTAGCTTCAGATGGAGTAGCTGGGACAGTGGTCAAGACACACTTGTCTTCCTTACAAGAGGTAATGGTGACAACGGTGGTAGAGAGTTCAGTAACTTCAGTAAGAGGACAGTAAGTAGTGTAAGAAGTGACAACACCGTTGATGGTCTCAGTGGTGAGCTTTGGAGTAGCTGGGACAGTGGCCAAAGAACACTTGTCTTCAGAACAAGAAGTAATGGTGACAACAGTGGTAGCAACATCAGTGACAGTGGTAGCACCACCTTCGGAAGAAGCACCAGCACCAGTAGAAGCACCAGTACCTTCAGAAGAAGAGGAAGCACCAGTAGCGTCAACAACAGAGAAAGTAGTGTCACTAACCAAGGTACCGTCAAGAGTCTTCAAGGAATCAGCGAAGTCAGAAGCAGCATCTCTTTCGTTAAGTTCAACTTGCTTCAACAATCTCTTTCTGATAGAAAGAGTGGTGTTGGAAGCGAGGTGTTCTTCGACGTGGACTTGGTACAATGGGGCGTTAGCACCACCGTAAAGTTCGATGGCTGGGATTTCGATAGTTCTACCGGCGTTGACAATGTCAGTGAAGTATCTGATGTTGTTAACGATGGTGTAGTAGAATTCAACGTTGAAATCTTGGATAGAGTTGAATTCGAAGATAGTTGGCAATTCAGCTGGAATTGGGAAAGTACAGACACCAGTAGCCAAGTCAACAACTTGGACGGTGACACCGTTAACTTGACAAGCAACGTCTTGAGCGAGAGCCAATGGGGCAGTCAACAAGGCTGTGAAAGCAGCGATAGATCCGAGTCTAACCATTTTTATTAATATAAGCGAGAGTAAAGGTTAAATTGTAAAGCCTATAAGAAGAGAAAAAAGTATTTTACAAATCAATTACAACCCAGGGGATTCCGTTCATTAAATATTGGCTGTAGATGGGAATTGCGATTAGCTTGTCTACTATGAGAGAAAGGTACAAAAAAAATATTTCGCATCCTTCCTCAAATTCAACAATAAGATCCCAAAAAGAAACACTACAGCTTTTTCCTGGTAGACAGACTGCATTTGCATCAGATGCAGCAAGAAACATGCAACTCGCACTTGCAGGATACATAAAAAATATCCATACAGGAGAAAAGCTAATGTACACTTCTAGTTAAATTTCAAGGCTAACTCATTAGTAAGAAACTGGCTGGTAGTTTACAGAACGGAGCTGACAATGCGTGCTGAAGGACTAAGAATAGATACCATGAGCATCTACTTTCAAATCTCCCCAGAAAATGAAACTAGTTCCACGTTCTCATAAAGAGACTAGTTAATTGGGTATCGTTCCCGCCTGTTCATCAATTTACGAAGATTACACTTACATTGTGGATTTTTACACAGCGGTCCTTAATAAAGTGATGCCCACTAGTGTGTTGGGAAAAGCTCAATGGATGAGGAACATATCCTGAACAATAAAAAAAATAATCACGAAATGTCATTGATACACAATTGACATTGAATTTTGGTTCACTTACAGAGAGAGGCCCACAGCTTCAACATATTTTCTAATAATAATTATTCCACTTGCACTTTCCCAAAAGATCGCAAGTTCTCGTAAGGGATCGTAGAAGGGATAACTCTGGTATCCAACTAGAAGAGTTCTAAATTTAATCATAGGTTGTTTTCCGCGCCATCGTTGTGAAGTGCTGAGACTTGGTGGATCTAACTTTTATAGGTTCTTGTGCTTAATTGGGATCTACAACGTATGAATTAGGCATCTCATCGATGACTGCCATTAGATGGCTTCAAGCACCAGAATTACGGTGCGGAAACAAGGTGCATCCATTGGTGTTATTTACGGGGTCTGAGTCATTGACAGGTACTTGTTTGGTGTTAGAAGTTGCAATGTTTTCTAGGTAGTGGTTACAATATTGGCCTACTTGGTTATCTAGCAATTATTTGGAAGTACGATTTTTTCGATCTTTCAAAATATTTTGTGATCCACAAAATTGAGCGAATAGTATAATAAGAGATCGAAAAATATTTCGTTTTAGGAAGCATAGGTACCATATAGGTTTGTATTCTTCAATAATATCGATATTATTTGAGTGACTTTGCTATTCCATCAATGATGAGAGAACGACACAGGATGGTTTAACAACTTCTTTTGCAACTGTCTAGACTACTTTGAAATTATTTACAGTCTACTTACATTGACAAATCGAGAATATTCAAAACAAATGATATAATTTCAACATGTCTAGATTATTTATACGAGAATGCAACGGCCTGGTTGACTTCCAAGTAATCTAAGTGAAGCTAGATACACAGAGCAAGAACTCCATTTTCTTCTATATTTTTTTTGGTATGTAAGGAGTAGAGGCATTTCTCAAAGTTCACATCATACACAACATGAGTGACTACTTTGTCCCCAACTGCACAAGTTGATGGTGAAAATTCCGATCTGTCGCTAGTTAGTTTTGTGAAGTTTCAGTACTGGGACGTTTGCATCAACTAGGGCTTGCAGAAGCTCAAATGGAACTTGACGAAAGATGAAATGGAGCATCCTTTGTCTGTTATTGGATCAGGAATGGTTCAATCGGTGGCTACGGAGATAACGAGACCGCAGCAAGCACATACATATGTTGATGACTATTATATATGAAGTTAGGCACGGAACTTTTAGAGGACTACCGAAGTGAAACTTACATGTAAAGCTACCAGAAGCCATGACAAGGTGGGACAATGAAGAATGCATTAGCCTAAGTATAGCCCTACTTGACAAGGTATGGTTGACAAAATAAGCTGAATCGAATGATGTGCTCATGATGTACTAGGACCGGTAAGGAAAGTGAAACTACCGATTAAGACATCGCTACAGAATCGTAGTTAGACACGCCTTACGGTGCTAAAAAGTTGTAGATGTTGGAGCCATCTCTATTTCTGGCCCGAATAGTACTGGTTCTCCAGACTAACCGAAACAAACGTGGGTCTGAAAACAAACTATCGGCTCGATTAGGCCCCATGTGTTGAACGCATGTGAGCAAGCGTGAAGATAACAACAACAACGTAGCAATCGTAAGCTTAGAATTGCAAATGCGAGTAGAGAATACAATAGCCATATGTTAGGGATTTTAGGAAGCGTAGAGATCGAACTAGATAATAGCAGATAATTGTGGTTGAACTAATCCGTTCAAATTGGACTCAACAGAGGGGCGACCAGATCACATTACGGTGTAAAATTATAGACTCAGAACTAGACAGAAAACTAAAGACCAAGCAAAAGCTCCCATAAGTGACTTTGGCCTCTTAATTGGTGCTAAATTAATTACGAAAGAGGTCTACAGCTAATCTTTTAGGGGACAATTGTAAACAGAATTAGTGTGAACTCCTCCACTACAAAAAATATGTACCGACTGTAAGAAAATTCCTTATAGATAGAAAGCTAGAAAATTCTTATCAAGGAGGGCGAAGAAATGTATCGTACTAAAAAGTGAAGATTATGGGCACAAAGTGGGGAGAATGAGTTAACGGAAAAGTACGTCCACTTTATGCAGGTAATGCTGGCTCAAAAAACATGGTGAGATTTTGGTCCTGTACCTGGAGCTGGCTTCAGATAAGCAGCTCATCGCGCCCGAAGGAAATCTTGCGGCACAAGCCGGACAGTTTTTGGCAGCGTCACTTTCATGTCGAAGTCAATGCCATGTATATCTTGCATTGTGCCCTATTTGAAACTGAAATCGGACTTTTCTACCTAGTTAGTGGTTTCTTCGCTCAAACCACCCCTTCGACGTCAAGTACGGACCATGGCTTTAACCAGCGGAGGCACAAGATGTCCTGAACAAGGCGGAGTGCACAAGATGAATCTTGTAGTGCAGTTTCCGTGCTCGTAACCAATTTAGTCCGTAAATAATATTCTCAAATTTCAATGTATTCCTGTTTATAGTCTATAGAAGCGCATGGCGAGTGCAGGATATTAATTTATATTTTTTTCCAAAGTGGTTAAATCCCCCTTAAATCGCGAAATATTCTTTAGTATAATCCACCAGCTCCTGGAGTACCGTTCATATCTGGGCTCCGCGCTCAACGAACTGGTGGGCGTAGCATGCGTTGCAGAATGTACGGCTTCCGTATGAACTTGAATGAGTCTTGGACTGATGACCTTTTTCAATTGACTCGCAACTGGGGTGCGTTTCTGTCCTTATGCCCTTAGATACTGCGGGAGACCCAGTAGAAGTGTGCAGCCTACGGATAGAATTTTCTTGCGGATGTACACACAAGGAGTTAAATTGTCTCATCGCCAGATTATAAATAGACAATCCTAGCGATTGCTAAGTCAAGCCGGAACTGGACAATGTTTTTGCGAGAGTTGCACTATTGTTTATGGATGTATCGTTAGTTGTCGTGGAAGCGGCGTTGTTGTCATTGCCGTAATGCCTCTGTGGAAAATATCAAATCGCATGGATTATCAGCCACCCCAAGGATGGAGGTAGAATCGATGTTTGGTGAAATTTTCACGTTCCGGTGCATAGCGTCTAATTCTTCTCACTATTTTGTAACTGATTCTTCCATTATGACATCTTGGTGCATTAAATTGCACGCGTATGTACAATGTGTTGAGAATCTCAATGTTGAAAGGGCCAGAAACGCGAGTTTCACCGAACAACCACTCCTTGCTCATGTAGCCCAGGAGGAACAATAAACGCCAGTAATAATATTATAGCGGACGCCACATTCGATCTCGTGGTCTAGCTTCTATTATTCAGGCTACTGTAAGGTCCACGTTTTTCTGAAACTACAAGAATAGGCACAACAATGTGGATTTTCCTCGAGGCCATAACCGTTTAACATTTAACGGAGTTTCTTGTTTAGATTTCATGGCAATATTTTGAATGAGTAGACACCAGCAAAAATTGCAAGAGGTGGAGAAATGCCTTCAACATCTTAATAGGCCATGTAAATCTACGGGCGGGCTCTTGTTCCACCATCTGCTTGTGCTTAGGAATATTATTCCGTCTCCGGTTTCGTATCTAATTCATATTATTCTCTACTAATTCAAGTTCTGCCATTAGTTCTCGTAGCCAGTCCTAATTCTGACTCTCTTTCCCAATTTTGATTGCTCGAAGCATGTGGAAGCATTAGTAATGTTCGTCATCGCCCCCGAAGTCAAGGTACTTTCTTGAGTTTTGGATCGACAGACTTATTTAGGAACTGCGGGCGTTAAGGTGCCTGTTTTAGTTTCGTAAGCTGCAGATAACAAGAATACCAACCTCTTACAATGCCAATCTCTGCTATCTACCGTTTGTAACAGATAGATCCAGCAGATGAGCGCTTGAGGCGTGCCGCGGCCTCAGAAATGACCAGTTTTGACAGAATCGTACAAGCAAGCAAAGAAGCTAGGTTACGAGCTGGTTTATTATTACACAAGTATAATACACAAGAGGTAGAAGCAGTGATGTCATATGATTTCGCTGCGTGGAATAAGTAGCTGCTGATTCGGCTGCCACGTCAAAAGTGAGGCGCCATCGGGCTGTATGACTGGAATCCAGTGGATCTGATCCAGCTTTTGATTAGGTGCTGGTGCTGGGTGCTGGTTCTGGATTACTGTAGTAGTTACCGAAGGTTTACTGATTTTTATGTAGCTTGAAGTTTTCTTATGCCTGTACTAACTTTTTACTGTTACCTGTGCTAAAGAGTACCCTTTGCGTGTGAGAAGTTTATACTGTAGAGTTTATGCTGGTCTCGGAAGAGTTCAAGTTCTGTTTCTATACGATCGATCACTCTGGTGAGAAATCAGCCAACTTCTTGTCATTGGACTGTTTATCGAGATTGTCATCTACACCTGACCAGTCTACTTGGATACGTCTAACGTTGGACATGTCTGTGTTCTTGAGGAACATATTCTTCTCCAGTCTCCAGACATCTTGGACATCTTCAAACGCCTTGTTCCATACTTTGTCGTAGACCTTCTTAATCTTGGCCTCTTCCTTCTGTCGGATTTCTTCCAGGGCCATCCATTCCATGTGCTTCAAGTCGTCAGAGGAAGGCTCGTAGATATGCCAGATCACATAGTGCGGTAATCCGATCACCGAATAGCCCATTCTCTTACTTAACTTGCCAAAGGCTTCCGTTTCGGCATGTTTCTCGAATGAAAACGCTGGGAAATGAGCTCCGGTACGGAAAACCTTGGCCTTGGTCAAGATGGAAACACCTCCAATCCCGTCCAATTCCATCTCTACCTCTGGGTCTCCATAGGGGTCACGTAAGTAGGCCAAATGTGGTCTCCAGGTTTGGTACTCTACATAGCCTTCTACAATACAAGCGTCTTCATCCAACGTTTCTGCCAACAGAAGCCCTCCGTCTGACTCCTGCCACGAGTTCAAGTCATATGGCTGCTGGTTGCCCAACCAGTCAGGCAACGGTCTCCATACATTGGGCACTATTACGTCTTTGTCGTGGTGCATCAAGTCTTCTAGAATAGTAGGGGGCACTGTTTCGACGTCAGCGTCACGCCAGTAGACATGAGAATGGTAGGGTTTAATTGCGACAGTCCAGAGCCAGTTTCTAGCTCTAGCCATCAATTTACGTCTGGGACCTTGGGCGGCAAAACCATGTCTATCGGAGAAGCCTTGACCTATAACTTGGCCGAAGTCCTTTTCAAAGATCTCGATTTCACCAAATCTTTTGGAAGTGTCCGGATCGGTCTGGACCTCCTTGAGATGCTTCTGCAACTCGCCCATAGTGTCGTCCGAAGAATCTGACACGAGAAATGCTAGATCTATAAGATTATGAGGGTATGTGAGATTCTTCATGTGGCCAAAGAACATGGGCAAATGGGGAGCAGCGTCTCTCAACGGTACACAGAACAACACCCGCTCTTCGTGCTGCCAGCCGTTTGCCAGTCCGTCATAGTGATCCAAGTCAAAATACTGAACTGTAGGTATTTTCGAGAAATTGGGTGTGTAGACTGGTGATGAGAATGCAGAAATTTGGGCCTTGACGAAAGCGACTAAGACAATGATGGCCACGACACCGTAGAGGATCTTCGATTTAAGCGCCGTCTTAACCGACGAAATTATCGCCTTCTTATTTAGCGACTCTTTGCCGTGGTCTTTGTAGTCGTAGGGGCTCAAAATCTGAGACATCGAGAACGACATATAGTAAAACGTATAGTAATTAGAATGAGACTCTCAAGACTTTCGGAACTTCCCAATCTGAAAGCTTGAAAACTTGAAAGCTTGATATCAGAATCTTCTAGAAGAAGGCAATGATTTGATGAATAAATGAAAATAGTATTTCAATACGTGGTTCAATATGGAATGTTGTCTCTATCACGAAATAACACGTAGATATTGAATATGATGAATGATGAAGTATAACTGGAAGTAGCTACAAAAGCGAGGTATATCGGATGCTGGCGATGATAGTAGCGATTGCAGTTATGAAGTCGAACAGTATGATATTGAAAAGATACAATATTGAGATAACTGAACAGATTTCAACAGAAATGAAATGTGTAGTCTAGGGGCTGTGAGTCTTGTGGATTAGTCCTTGATGAGGATGTTTAGTTGAAGAACTACGATTTCTTGACGAAATACAGAGATCCAGTGGATTCAGATAGTAGCAATTGTTGAATGAAACCAATTGAAACCAATGGAGTCTATAACCTTATAGTGTCTCCTACGATTGTTTATGAAAGAAACAGCGCCAGTTCCAATACCTGTTCCAATACAGTCCCAATGACAAAGATGCGAGCGAAGAGACGGAGAAATCTCAACTATGGGGAATACGATCCGAGTGCCTTAAGCAATAAAAACTACCTCCAACTAAGCGTCTAGTGAAAGTCAAATCTAAAATACAATCAATTTCAAAATCCAAATCAACCACGTCGTACAAAATTTTTCCCACACTGATTACGTCCTTATGTTCTGCGCTGTGTGCACCACTGAGACCGTGGGCGGCTGGGAGAGATAGAGAGACGCAGCGGCAGCTGTACGAAACTATAAGGCCTATCGGGAAAATAGTGGCAGAATATGGACCAGTGGAAAGTCAATTAACTGTAGAATGGAGAGAAGATAGACACTATCCAGCCGTGTAGTTGCCAGAGATAGAATCCTGTAGTGTGATCTGATTCTCTTCCCAGATTTCACTCAATGAGCATCGCACTATCCTACACTGAAAAAGTCAATTACACCATCTGGGAAGTTGAAAAAAATAGACTGCCCCATTCTTGTCGGCGGCTAATGGTCTACTGGGCTCAGAAGCCGTATATATTGCTACATCAAATACAGATTTCAATTTTATCCTTCGTTTATATTGTAGATTATTTTCTCATTTCTATCTCAGGAACTCTTAGCAAACAAGGTTTAATAATATATCACTTTTCACTTCCACAAGACAATTCTTTTTTCTGGCGCTATTCTTTCGCTGCTGTCTTTTTCACCTGCTCCTAAAAATATTGTTGAGAAAATACTGCCATGGTAGGCGCCCCGTATGTTAGACGGTAAACCTCTTGGTAGGTGCCAAAGACGCCGCCAAAACACGTGCAAACGCCCGTTGTGTAGCCTGGAATACTTCTACATTTATCACCTCGCTCGACGGCATTTGTACGCCAATTGTCTCACAAACTCTCGTCTAATTTCGCTACATATTTTCTTCTCTATCTCATCACCACCATCAACCCTCGCTTGACAAGGTAGACAGCGAATCACGTGAAAACCTTGAACTATTGCCCGATTAGGCAGGTTGCTTGCTATTGCCTATCTGGGCTACCAGCATCCACTAATGCACCCATGACAGCTCCAACTTCGGTAATGTCCAGCGTGTTCGGTGCATATGTAATTGCAGTTCACCCCTTATCCTGGACATCTCTAGGTTTTTAGTCTTGCTTCTTGGAGCCGAAGCTTTAGCCAGAAAATACCACTTGCGCCATCAAAATAACCGTTCCTATTGTTTCACATGGCTGAAACTACAGATGTACCGTCCTGGAATCTGGTTCTGAACAAACGGTTAGCATTGGTGAACATCCCCTCTTTTAAGGAAACAACAATAAACTGTGAGCCCTTGAATCTCGTCTTGATAAGATGCCCAATATTTTGTGTATGTGACAAATCTAAGGCAGCATCAACTTCATCTAAAATATACATTGGAGCTGGCTTGAATTGAAGCAATGCCATGATCAACGAAAGCGCGATCAATGATCTCTGACCTCCAGAGAGCTCTACCAAACTCTCTTTCCATACTTCTCCTAGCTTGACTTTAACTTCTAGACCTTTTGTAACGTCCATCATATTACTAGGTACCAACTTAGCAAATGATCCTGGCAACAAATCGGCAAAGATCTGGCCAAAGTCAGTAGACACTTTCTGGTAAGTCGAATTCAAAGTTTCTCTCTTGTAGCCATTCAATTTCTCGATAGTGTTTACGATCTTGCTCTTATCCTTTTCAATAGTCTTGACCATCTGTTTCAAAGAAGCTTCCTTCTTTTCTACATTGTCAATCATACTCATGATGTTGACATTCACCTTTCTCTTCATGCTCTGGAACTTTTCTTGGAGCACCTCTAGTTGGTCACGGCCCTCGTCCAAATTGATATTTGGATGTTGTTGTACCAAGTTCTCTACAACATTAGCATCAGTAACCCAGTCATTTTCACTGATAATTGCGTCAAGTCTATTCTTCAAATTCTTCGTGATAGTACTCGACTTCTCCAATTCATGGTTCAACTTCTGCATTTCTAATTTAGAATTGCTCAAACTTTCATTCTTGTCTTTGATAATCTTCATCAATTCATTAATTTCTTCATCCAAACCAAGCAAATTTGCTTTCTCTTCTTCTAATTGAACCCTGACAATGACTAATGTATCGTTCAACTCTGCTCCCTTTTGTTCCATGGAGCTTATTTTAGCAGTTAATTCTTGGATAGTATCAATCGTGGTTTGTAGAGAAGCCCTAGCTTGAATCAAGTCTGACTTTTGTTGTTCTCCTTCAACTTCGATAGCCTGATATTTATCTGTCAATTTATCCAACACAACTTGCTTCTTTTCTACCTCTTTCTTCAATGCGACAACATCTTTCTTAAGATCCTTCAATTTAGAGCCCTTGTCACTGTTGAATTCACGTATGTCTTTTTCAATGACATTAATTTCCTTTTCGAAATTTTGACAGTTACTTTCTTCCTGTCGAATTTGCTCTTGCAATCCACTTATTTCAGCCTCGTTGGCCTGGTTCTGCTTTAGAATCACAGAAGAAGGGTTGTTTTCCAATTTTCTTTCTAATAAGGATAACTCGTGCTTTTTCAAAAGTAATTCATTTTGAAGGCCCTTCGTGTTTTCTATCAACGATTCCATTCTTTGTATTTCTTGTCTGATTTCGTTTAATTTATAGTTCACTTCGGATAACCTCTTTGATACCTTATTGTATCTCTGTACCTTGATTATAATAGAGGAATCGTTCTTACGCGAACCACCTGAAAGATTTCCCTCGGGGTCGTATACGTCACCTTCCAATGTAATTGATCTAGATCTAATCTTGGGATCAAAAGTGATAGTCTTAGCTGTATTGGGATCGTTACACACAAATGTCGTTCCAAAAATATATTCCATTGCCTTGACCAACTCGTCCTGGAACTCTATAAGGTTAATGGCCAACTCCACTTTGTTTGGAGCGAGTTTCTTGGCGTAATCAACAGTGCGTGGATCAATTGAACTAGCGTGGATCTTATCAAGAGGTATAATGGTTACTCTTCTCTTTAATTGACCTCTTTCCAAAAGCTGAGTAGCAACTTCGGAGTTTTCTACGACGACATTATAAAGTCTCCCACCAGCGCAAACCTGCAAAGCCAAAGCCTTATCATTAGAAGTTTCAGGCAACTCAAAAAGCTGAGCGACTATGCCTCGTACCAAACTGTCATTGAAGTTTGCTGAAGGTCTGGAATATTGGAAATCGATGTTTCCTATTTCTCTCTTCATGTGGTTTAATTCACCGTTAAGCTTGTACGCATCGTTGTGAAATTGCTTTTCTTGCAGTTTAAGTTCGGCTATGACGCTTGGGTCGAATCCTAATTTACTGCTTACCTCTTGCTCCATCGCTGCGATGTCAGATCTGTATGCTTCCATGTCGGATAAAATGTTCTGGTTTTCGGCCTTGGCCTGAACAAGTTTTTTCTTGTCGTTTGATATTTGACTCTCAAGGTGTGCTATCTTCAACTTGGACGTCTTGATGAAGTTCTGAGATGTATTTAGTTTGGTCTTGAACTCTTTGAGTTGAGCCGAATAGCCTGTGCTCATATCACCAGTTGCTGAAACACCAGTAGACAATGTCGATAACAACTCATCCTTCTTGGTGTATTCTTCTTTCAACTTCTGGAGCTGTTCAGTTGCATTATCAAAATCATTTTTAACACTATTGTACGTATCAGAGTTGTTTTCCAAGTTTGATTGTATCTCTGCGATTTGATTTTCAAGTTTCTGCTTCTTATTTTGTTCGTCTTTCAAGTTATCGTGGGCAATTTCTTTGGAAGTGTTGAGACGGGTAATCTCTGTGGATAGACGAGCTTCTTGCAGCTCCAATTCTTTGAGCTTTCCTTCATTATTCAACTCTGCTTCACGCTGCTTTCGCACATGTGTCAAATCGTCGTTCAAATTCTTTATTTCGTTGCCTAACTTGTCAATTTCACTAGTAAGAGCTGCCATACGGGACTCATGCTCGCTCAAAGAATTCGAGTAGTTGGTGAAAGAATGTGATAATTTGGTGTAGTCATGTGCAGCAATGATCCTTGACAACTTCTCGAGGTCTGTTTGTGTCTGTTGGTACTCCAAAAAAGATCTTTTCTCATTCCGCAACTTTTCGAGCTTGGGATCGATTTCTTCCTTGAGCAAACTACGAATCTCTGTGAGTTTAGCCTCCTTCTTCGCCATTGTCTTTTGTGCCTTGTCTTTTCTCTCTTCAAAAGTTCGTGTTCCTGAGGCTTCTTCAATCAACGACAAGATCTCAGTGGGTTTCATGTTCAACACTTTGGTAATCTTACCTTGCATAATCAAGAAGTTGGGGTTGTTGATGTTCAATTGAACAGATTGAAACAAGTTGAGCACTGTCTGCTGCTGCGCTTTGTGACCATTGATCAAATACTTGGAACTTCCACCTAATATGATTTGTCTTGTAACTGAAATAGTAGAACAATTTTCAAAGCCTATGGGTGATTTCAGGACTTCAGAATTGTCAAATACTATAGTGACACTGGCTTTTGTCACACCAGCCTGGCCTCTTTTATAGATCAAATCTTGCAAGTTTGACGCTCTCACTGTTGCCATGGAAGCAATACCCAATACGAAACAGATGGCATCCAAGATGTTGGACTTTCCAGAACCGTTAAGTCCTGTTATGGCATTGAACTGGCCATCCCAGCCGGAAATCACCGTACGCGTTGCATACGACTTGAACCCGTCGATGATCAACTCGTCGACCTTCATCTGGCAATAAGTATAGTATACAGCGTTTGGTAAATGGAATTTAGAAGTTAAATATAAAAAGTGTGTAGAGAAAAGAACAATAGTGAAAACTGAAACTGAATAATTCTCATCTCTAGTAAGCTCTTCTTAACTATGGAGAAGTTTGTTTATGTTTCGAGATTTGATTTGAGCGCGCTCTCATTTATGATGGGAGCAAAAGGAATATATACAGTCCAAACTTGGGTTCTATTAGCAAAATCCCGATGATAAAATTCATTTCTAAGTTCAAACATAGAAGATTCTAACAAGTAAATCACTGTGGAACAGAGGTCAAAAGGGTATGGTGGTACCTTCAAGAATTAATTGGATCTATTTCTGTGGAGATAACCAGTTTATCAATTCGTGACAATTCTTAGTCATCACGTGATTAATTATCGTGTGCTCTTTGGCACCTGACTCAAGTCCATCATAAAATTATTCTGTTCTACAGAATTTTGCAATTATCCATCTCCACGATTCCTGCTGCAACTCTCCACAATAGAAGTATGCTATCAGCACGAACTCGAATAGCTGTCCGTAGGACGCGGCTATTTGTCCGTTATAACTCTTCCAGTTCGGAAAGCCGGCCTTGGATGCCCAAAAGAGACAAATCCGTTCAGAATAAAACTAGAAATGGTGTACCAAAGCAGAAGAAGGGATACCAAAGCGACCTAAAGCCGCTGTTTCTCTCAGCTTATGGCAGGCAAAATGTCGTCGAACACCGCAAAGACTATCAGTTACCGAGCAACTTGATGGCAGCCCGTAAATTGGTGGTCCCAGACTCACTCAAGAACCAGTATAAACCGTTTGATTTTAGCAAGAAGAGCAGTGAGCCACTAAAACAGGCTCAAAAGAAATCTCATATTAACAAGCAGAAGAAGGAAGTAGACGAAAGTAGACTGAAGATAAAAGATATTGTGAAAAACTCAAACAGAATGGACTCTGAATTCTTCAACCCATCGAACCAGACTTTGGATCTCAGATTGAACAATAGCATATTGTATGAACAAATAACCGGAAATCAGAAAGATAGAATGGAGAAGAGATACGGTGAGTCGTCCAAGAGATGGCTCAACAGCTTCTACAAACTCTTAAACCAGACTTCCAAGGTCGAAACCTATGCCGAAATCAAGAAGTCTATTTCCAAAGCTATTCAAGAATCGTCTATTTCCACAGCTAATGTCCACCATGCTCTTTCTGTAGGTGATTTAGTAGTGTTTTCGGAAGAAAGCATTACTTTCGCCATTGTAGTTGGTGCACCCAAGAACTTGGAGTCGGATACGTATACATTTGTGGATAGTAGAGGAGAGGTTACGTTTGGTCCAGCCAAGTCTTTTGCGTACCGATTTCCAGGTGTGATACCTTCTGAATACCACGACATCATATCTAGCTTCGTCCAGTTGGAAAAAAAGTATTTAGATATCGCTCCTGTAGGTCTTACGGATATGGACTTCTCCAAGTCGACGGCATCGTTGCCTCAAGAATTGCAAACAGATTTTCCAGAAGACGACAAGCCACGTTCGTTGAACGATGGGATAAATTTCAGTGAGAACACGGACTTTGTTGTTGCACAGGCCACATCGCAATTGTTGACAAATTCGAATGTTAACACCTATATAATTCCTACGCCAGCCAGAGATTTGTATTGCGACTCTTTGACTGCTTTGGCTGTAGAGGTATTTGATGAGGTATCGAGAATGAAAAAACCTTTGGAAAACCTTCACAGGCTCTTACAATTCGACAGAAATGGCGATCCTCTTAGTACGCCTCGTTCTATCTCCCTCTTTGAGTTGTTACACTACTTGGAAGAATTGGAAAGCTCCAGCTTTGAGGTAAACAATGATGATATTTCATCATTGGGACAATTCATCGATCCAGAGAGCTCTTATACAGACAAGGCGTTCCCAGTTTCGAAGTACTTGGCTCTTTTGTCATCTCTTAGAATTCAATCGAGAAGCTGGAATGTCATATTTGCCAGCAAATCTCTTTTGCCTGTTAGTGTAACCATACTTCCAGCCAACAGAACTCTGATCATCCACAGAGTGTTGGCTCACATTAAAGATGGAGGTGATTTGGAATTCAGCCAATATTGTCTTAAGAAGGCAAAGGGTGAACCAACTCCTTTACCGACATTTTACCACACCCTTGTTCAACTTTTCAAAGATTACACGATTGGAAACTTCACTAATGATTTAGCACTTGAAGCAGCTTTGGTTTCCATTATTAGAATGGTTGATGAGAAACAGTATTCGTCTGAGAATCGTCCTGATAATACCTACTCCTATGAGTATTCAAGGGCAAGAGCCTACGACCTCTTAAAGGATATTGGGGCCATAGACTCTGACAATTCTTCCAGGGTCGACCCAGTGCATTGGTCAAATGCTCTCAACTTACCAGGACAGAACGTTAGTGCATCGACTGACATCAGTGAAGATTATATGGATTTCTTGAATGAAAGCTTGACACCAGTGGCTGTAACTAATTCGACAGATACCAAAGGCAATCAAGTTACTTCCTTGTCGCTCAATTCTTTCAACGACAAATTCTCCTCTGGAGTGACTATGAAAGAAGATTTCATTCCTGAAGATTCACTAGAGTCGATAAGAAAGGAATTTGGAGAAACGCCTATTTACTGTATTGACGATGCCGATGCCCATGAAGTGGATGATGGTATCTCAATTCATACCCTGAATGACAAGTATGTACTTTCAGTACATGTAGCCAATCCTACTTCTTACATCAAGCCAGGGTCTATTCTCAATGCAATTGCCTTTAACAGAGCTACGACCAGCTATATAAACGAGGGTGCGTACTTCATGTTCCCCAAGCTTATTTCGAAATTGTCAGGTCTTGGTGTTGATGGACAAAGAACAAGAACTTATGCTGTTCAATATTCGTTGGACAAGAAATTAATTGATCTGTTCGTTGAGAAGAAGCTTAAAGACCCAGACTACGAGCCGCCTCAAGAGTTCTGCGAACAGGTCTTGAAGCAGATAGATGAAAGTATTGATGTGAACTTCTTGATAGCTTCAAGATTTCCAGTTGGGTACACCTACAATAAAGTAAATGAAATTCTTGGTAATATGGAACTAATCCAACTGTTCAAGGAAAATAGATGCAATGATGAACATTTTGTCAATTTGTATAAATTGCATAATATATCCAAGATACTCAAGTCCATTAGACACACGCTTGGTGGCTCGTTTGATTACCATTCTGAGAGAATGAATGTCAAAATCAGAGAAGAATTGGAGCCTATAAAGGAGGAGTCTGTTATTGAAGTTGATGCCGATTCCTTCAAACTAATTCCTAAGAATTCTACCAAAAGTGTAGAGATATCTAAAAGTTCGATAACTAGTCCTTCTGTGTCTTTGGTTACTGAATTTATGCTCTTCGCAAATTCGTCTTCAGCGAAGTTTGCAGACAAGAACAAAATTGACTTCATCTATAGATCACAGAATAGAAAGTTTAATCTTCAGTTGATCAAAGAGATGGAAGATAAGATCGTGTCGAAGCTACGCTCTGGAAAACTGGTGTCGTTCGAGGCACAACAGATACTCCGAGTATTTAGTAGAAGTGCATCTTTATCTACAGTAGCAGAATTCCACGACGGAGTAGGTATAGATAAGTACGGATGGGTTACTTCGCCATTAAGAAGGTATGTCGATGTTATCAACCATTGGAATATCGCATCTTTTCTATTACAGAAAGCGGGCAGAGAATCCAGTCAGTATGCCGATGAGAAACAATTGCGCAGCGCCATTTTGCATATCCAGAGCAAGAGCTTAGTTGATAAGAGAATGCAGACGGTGTCTAATAAATTCTGGCTAAGTACTTTCTTGAAAGAGTACACAAAAATGGTGAATGATAAGAGTTGCAAAATTACACCAATTATATTTAAGTTGTTAGTGGTGGGTAGAAGAAGTGGTTACATTAACGTGGAGATGGTTGGATTTGGTGCCAGGGGCCAATTAGAGGTGTCCCCGAAACTCCTAGAGGATTACTCCTTGGAGGAAATAGAGGTTGGCGATACTTTAGAATCAGACCGGTTCAGAGTGTCTCGTATAGACTTTATTGAAGACACACTCGAGCTAGTGTACGTCTGAACTTGCATGATAGAGATAGACCCTGTAAATAGAATACTGTAATGACTGTACATACAATTAATGTTACGATATAACCACCACCGCCGAACCCAAAGGAAAATAATGAATACGCTATCTTCAAGACGAATCAAGGAGAGTGGTGCTGCCTCCTAGGAAGTGGTAGAACCTATGAACTTATTACTTTTAGATATCAGATTTAGGTTAATTGCATAATCTAAGCCCAATAGCAAATCTAAGCCCAATAGCAAATCTGAAGTGTCAACCCCGGGACATTTTCCTGATTTGAAAATTCCGCTAAGTTACCGATCTATTTCCCACGGAGAATGCTATACGTGTTAAACTACTGAAGCGCAATATTTTGCGAGATATTATGAGATAGTGGCTCTTATTAATATCTCTGCATGGCAATACGTCAGTGTTCGCAGCTATCAAATTTCTATTCTAAATATTTTTTACGGCTATCAAAGCCCTTGGCTATAAACTCTCCAACGTACGGTAAAAAGGACCAGATTTAGAGTTAAAAATCAATTCCCCAAATGTTCAAATATTCCAACATAAACCAATTCAATTTTCTAGGGGTCTCCGATAGCACTATAAAATTCTATCGGTACGACTTTCCCTTTCCAATGCCATTTCGTGGCCGTATTAGACTTCATATAAAACAATACTCCACGTCCTCTATCTAAACTATGAAACCCCCCAACACTGTCACCCACTTTTACAAGGTGGAATTCCATGAGTTGTGATAGGCGCAGTGCCAAGATGACAATTTAACCGGACCTCGAATCCCTCATTTGCATTTTCCGTTTAGACTTATACTTTGTAGCAGCAATTTCCAGATCAAGGCATGATTTCCGCGTGCCAAAGTTGCTTGTGCCTGAATCTGAATGATAGCAATATTCTAGAATAATATTTGCACCCATACCTCACAGGCCTGAAAGTCGCCTTTATCTTCTCTGTGATATGATGTCCTCCGGGAAACCTATATAAGTCTTGTGTCGCCCTCGCAAATTGAACAGACTACCGTTTCAGTTAGAAGTTTAGTCAGCCGTGTTTGATAACCCTGGATAAGATAACTGATAAGAACTGCGAATATTTCATCTTTCACGTTCTTTCTTTTTTCACTTTCATTGGTCGATATATTTATTAGTTCTTATCGTTGTTAGGACTTCCAGACTTTTCTCTCTTGTTCGTCTCACTTGACTACATCTGTATTTCATTCTTCAAGAACAAATATCTTGCTGGTAAAGATGTCTAAGGTTGTTGAAGTTGAAGATTCTACAAACGATTCTGCTTCGTTCGGCTCAGATAAGAAGGGCAAAACTGTCGAAGTTAAAGAGGAGCTTTTAACTGAAAGTGAGCTCGCTGGGTATAATTTATATGAAAAAGCCCAAGAAATCAATTCGGAAGAAGAGCAGGCAATCAGCAAAAAGTTACTTTGGAAGGTAGATAGAAGAATCGTCCCCTTATTATGTATCACTTATACATTGCAATTCTTGGATAAGTTGTCTCTTAACTATGCTGCCGCCTATTCTCTAAAAGAGGATTTGAACTTGATTGGCCAACGTTATTCGTGGGTTGCTGCTATCTTCAATTTTGGGTACTTGTTCTGGGCTCTTCCTGGCAATTATATCATTCAGAGAGTTCCTGTAGCCAAATATACTGGCTTCATGTTGTTCTCCTGGTCTATTATCTTGATTGGTCACATCGGTTTGAAAAACTATGGGGGAGCTTTGGTTATCAGATTCATTCTTGGGATGTTTGAAGCGCTGATTAGTCCTTCTTGTATGAACATCTGCAGTTCGTTCTACACCGTTAAACACCAGCCAATCAGAATGTGTATCTTCCTCTCGTTCAACGGTGTAGCTACCATGGTTGGAGCTCTCTTGGGTTTTGCCTTGGGTCATGCCACCAACTCTAGCTTGAAACCATGGAAGCTTATATTTATGGTCATTGGACTCATGAACTTTGTGTGGTCCTTGATCTTCCTCTGGTTGTGTCCTGATTCTCCAGATAAAGCCAAATTCTTGACTGAAGAGGAGAGAGCAATCTTAGTCAAAGAAGTAGCCTCCAATAACCAGGGTCTTAGAGATGTTAAATTCAAGAAACACCAGGCTATAGAAGCTATTAGTGATGTTGGGGTTTGGATATTGGCATTTGTTGGTTTGGCTTGTGGAGTGATTAACGGAGGAAGTTCCAACTTCTCTTCTGCTTTGATTAAAGGGTTCGGTTTCTCTGGTTTGCAAGCAACTGCGCTTCAATTACCAACAGGTGCGATTGAATTAGTAGTAGTGGCCGCTACTGGTTTTGCTGTATTCAGTTTTAAGAATACTAGAACTGTTGCCTTGTTCCTCATTTGTATTCCTCCATTGGGTGGTTTAATAGGAATTCACGTCATTTCTTTGGAACATAAGTGGTCTTTGGTTGGTTGTACTTGGCTTCAATTCATCATTGGAGGTCCAGTCATCTTGTGTTGGATCTTGTTAAATGCAAATGTTTCAGGTTCTTCAAAGAAGACAATAGCAAATGGCTTATGGTTTGCTTTCTACGCTTCAGGGAACATCATTGGTGCCAATGTTTTTTATACTTACGAGGCTCCAAAATATCGTAGTGGTATGATTGCCTTGATGACATGCTACTGTGGTATAATGGTTTTGGCTGTGGCGTACAGAGGTTTGCTTACGTTCAGAAACAAGAAGAAAATGGAAGAACAGGGTGAAATGACACCGGAAATGGAAGAACAAGCTATTCTTGACGGGTTCAAGGGCTTGACTGATTTCGAAAACTCTGGTTTCCGTTATGTATTATGATTATAAAGTATAGTGATAACATATATTCAGTTCTAAACTTCATTTATGCCCAGTATCCTAATAATGCCATAGCAAAGGCTCCAATAGAGAGGCAGAGGAAAGCCCAGAGTTGCCTGGAAATATACTCATCTTCTTCAAACTCCTGGGAATACATGAAATCGTAAGCCATGAGCTCAACCAAACTGTTGTAAATTAAAACACCCGAACAAAGAGAGTCGAAAATACCGTTGGTAATAAGAGCAATTCTAGAGCCTGGAGGATAAGACTTTCTAACTCCGAGTCCGACAGCTATTGAAATGGGTGTTACCAAAGTGAATGCAGTGGACAATAGCCATGGGTAATGTTCTTTTCCTTTGGGCCATTTTGCCATAGCAAAACGAGCTCCCAAACCCAAGCCTTCCAAAAGTTGATGGAAAGAAATAGCAATGAATAGACCAATAAAGTCGTCACCAGCAATAGCCAATGCTAAACCAACAAATACAGAGTGGAAAACAATACCTATTTCTAATATAAAGACATTCAAGATCTGAATGCTAATTATTGAATTCCCTTTGCCGTTGTACTCTGATTCGGTTAATCCTAAATTGCTTTCTCTTTCAGACCACTCAATTTCGCGAGTAAGTGAATTGTTGCCCTTACTTAACGTATTAGCAACATTTTCACTATTAGGACATAGTGCAACGTGGGTACAGCATCCAATGCTGTCAATGCTTGCATTGGAGTTTCTGTTTCTAATAATTCTCCTGGCGACGAGGTCGAATAAGAACATGCCCCAAACTCCAATCAAAGCAATACCGGCTCCCCAAGAATAGTCTTCAAAAATTCCTCCCAAGCACTCATTTGTAAGAGATTCGATCCCCTCTGCAAGCAAATGAATAAAAGCAGTAGCCAAAATGACACCTGTGCCAACATATCTAATGATAAAGAAAACGGTTGGTGGAACATTTAGCGAAGGGCACTTTGAAGAAATTAAAGGAAGAAAGGATCCAATGCCTGAAACGATCATAATCACAAATACAGAAGCAATACGTGCCTTCATGTGTTGACCGTTGAATTCGTTGTCTGTTGGGCAAGTATCTTCCATTTTATTTATAGCTGATATATTAAACTTTTGAAAAATATAGTTGCAAAATTTAAATGATTGCTATGAAATTTGGCTCAATTTGGAAAAATGGTGTGAAAAAGTGAGAAATCCAATTCCCTTAAATACTGGATTTTTTTAGCCCTTGAAAAACATCCCATTCTCTTTAATTAGACAATAACTACTTGTTTATAACAAACAAGGTGCTTTTTGAATTTTTTTGCAGAATTTTCATAGGGCTACTACAATGAGGATTATAGTGGTTATGTTGAAGTGGTTGTAGCAGCAAGGGAGTAGGTGCAGGATAACATGAAAAAGGAATCTAGATAGTAAATTGCCATTCAGGCGGAGAGCAATTGTCAGATAAAGAATAATTGTAAGAGTGGATTGAAAAGGAATAAGTAGCAGAAGTATATTTGCTGCTACTTTCAACTCTATTATTAACATCTACTTCATCAACAATGCATTTGAGTGGATTTTTAGAGAATTCACGTGACAAAAGGCGCGCTACCATATTTCAATATCAGATCAACAAATATCAACAATATTTACAGGAATAGTGCAGCAAAGTAGTAGGTGAATTCTTCTTAAATTGCCAATGAACAACGACTTGTTGACCTGTAAACATGGAAATGGTTCTGCTAACGACGCCGTCTATCAGAAACTCCTTTATTTCCACCATAGACCATTTGCCGTGTGATGTGATAAGATCATTGTGGTTTGTACAAAATTGTAATATATCCATAAACAAAGAGAAAGCTCGGTTAGATGCACTTTTGAATCAGATAATAGATGCCAGAAATGAGGAATCACTTCAGAGGGAAATTATGGGCCAAATTGCTATGATTAAAGCGAACATTTCGAGACTTGACTTGGAGTCCATTCAAGAACTTAGAGCTTTGAATAATCAACTTACGATACACAAACTAGGACTTGTTGACGAATTAGAGCAGCTTCAGAAGATCAGCGAGTCACGGATGAATCGAGCAAACGGTAATGAGGGTCTGAAGCCCGATCTCCGGAAGCAGCTTAAAGACCACTACAAGAGCCACCCATTGATTTCGCAGCGAGAAGCACAGAAAGAGCAGGATGAGCTAAGAGCCTATGAAGCTAAACATAAACAAAAGAGCACATCTGGTCCAACTGGTTTGAAGTTGGTACTCAAAATACCACACAGTAACAACAAGGATCGAATAAGCTTGAAGAAGCTTTCCAAGAATGGTAAAGTAGAGAAGCGTTTGTCGAAAGTAAGCAGACCTGTTGGCAGACCTCGGTTAAATCCAGTTGGCAGACCGCGTTTAAATCCAGTTGGTAGGCCACGTATAAATCCAGTTGGCAGACCACGTATACATCCAATTGGAAAGTCAGCAGTTAGACCAGTTGGTAGACCTCCTAAATTTACAGGAAGTGTTGGAAAACCTGTTGGAAGACCGCTTGGTAGTGGTAGACCTGTTGGAAGACCACCCAAGTCAGCCATAGCGCCAGTGGAAAAGCCATTGAAAAGTGAGAGATTCGCTGATAAGAAGAAAAGTAAGAACCAGACTGTGGAGACGGAAGTACAAATAGATTCCCAGCAAGAGGAAGATACAAACAAATATTGTTTCTGTAAACAGGGCTCTTTTGGAGATATGATTGCATGCGACAACGAGGAGTCCTGTCCGAACGGAGAATGGTTCCACTACAAGTGTGTTGGCTTGCTTAGCAGGGTAGAGTCGTTGAAATATTCCACCGGAAAACAAAAATGGTTCTGTTCAGATCACTGCAGAGAAGTGGTTTCGGCCAAGGATTCTCAGAAGAAAAAGAAGAAGAAGAGAAGATGGTAATGCAGAAATGAGAACTCTAAATAAACATGGATACAATACGTAAAAATCTAATTAGGATGCTATGCATTATGTACTATACAATTTGATGATGACGATAATATGATACTCTATACTGTAAGAAGTTCCAACATGCCTCCAATTTCGGTGGCTTCTCTGCATTTCTTAATTTCAATGTTGATTCTCTTCAACAAGTTTGCGAAACATTCTTCCAATACTATGCTGGAGTCAATCAACGAGCCGTACATCTCCAAGATGACAGCTACGTAGTCGCAGATCAAGTTGAATGATCTGACATCCTCTAAGTTCTTGATAAACCACTGTAAGATTGGCAAGAGCGATATTTCGTCTCTTCCGTACAACGAGATTCTGATCTTTCCACGCTTTTTTAATTCGTTCAACACAGTGATGGTGTGTTCCTTGGGCAATCCTGACACAAAGGCACCGTCAAGAGCCTCAGCCCAACGGAATGCGTTCAAGTGCTTTTCGAACTGTTTCAACTTCTTCGTCTGGGTAGTGCTGGAATATATGACTTGGTGCTCTTCTTCTCCCAAGTAGTCTTTACCTCTCATCATCCTGTTGTAGGCACTTGACTTTTCCTGCTTAATACCTTGCTGAACCTTGGCTTCAGTCTTTCTAGTACGAATAGAGAGTAAACCGGAAGTCAAACCGGTTACGAAATGCTTGTGGTTGTTGGAAGCAGGCGAAACAGCGCAGCTGAGAACCCCACCACTGCCGAATTTCCACCCGAATTTGACATCCCAGTTGGAAGTTGTGTAGTCGAAAATTTTGACATGGCCATCTAAAGATCCTACAAGCAAACCTCTGTCTCCTGTATCATGAAGAGTGGTAGCAGTTTTGGTGAAATTATTCAATTCCTTGATCTGAGAGCCACGAGAAAGATCCCAGACTTTCACTACGGGACCTCCCGCACTGACCAACGACGTGGCTGAAAGCGCAAGGACATCTTCAACAGGGTTATCCTGTTTGAACAGAGCTACAAGCTGCTGGGAAGAGCTGTTTCTGGTATCGAACAATCTGACGAAGCCATCATAGCAACCAGTAGCCACCAAGTTAGGGTTGCCCGGTATGAAACTGGCACTTCTGATGTAGTCCCCGTGGTACGAGTCGTTGAACTGTGTCACAGGTCCTTTGGTAGTCTGGGAGATATCGTATAAACGTACTATCCTATCGTCCGAGCCAGTGATCAATTGATTACCTACAGTCGGATGGAACTTGGCAACATGAGTAGGATGCGAGGACGGATTCAAACTCACAAGTAAGTTACGTGGTTGGTAGCTATCATAAATGGAAACTAAACCGGTGGCATCGGCAGCGACAAGCAACTTACCGTCATATCTGAATTCGCCAGAATAAACTATATCCTTGAAACGTGAGAACGTCTTTATTACCTGACGTGTTTTGGATGAGAAGATCTGTATTCTCGTCGACGAAGTTACTGCAAAATCGTTGGGCGCTACGGGATTGAAATGGATATGAGTAATGGGGTGGTTTTCTTTGATCAATTGCGGATTGGTATATCCTCTCCAGTACCTCTGCTCAGGAGTGGTCTGCGATGGAAGAGTGGGATTTCGCACTTGAGAAACTCTCTGTCTGCTAGAAGACATGACTGATATATAATATGCGATCTCTAAGGCAGATTCTCCAGCTGCTTACAACAAAAATGAGACAGTATTTCTAGAAATAGGTTGCAATCTACATCTACAGAATTGTAGGAATATTGTAAGATGAGATCCTAAAATTTTTCAATCACGTTCTAGATCACATGACCAGAAATATAGTAATAAAGACATCATTAAATTCATTTATCTACATTAAGAAGGAGTCTCATGGGTGCTGAACAAGGTCGTAGATATAGGCCCTAGGTTACCATAATAGAAAACTTCGAATTGTGCTTCTTCAAAAATTTGTAACGCTTTCGTGATTGGAGCCCTCACCTCACCTCATCTCTCAAACTTTTCACTTTTCGCAGCCATTCTCCACAGCTACTACAGCAACAAGCGATGACAATCATCTACAACAAAAACTTTAAGACACTCGTATTATTGATAATTACTTACATATATATCGCCAATAACGACTACCTGAAAGAGAAACTTAAGAAAATCTAAAGCTCAACGCATTTAGTTTTCCAAGTCCTTCTTCAAGGTACCCAAGAAAGCGTGCTTTTCAGCTGGGGTTTGGAATCTACCCTTACCGAACTTGGAGGCAGTGTCGATCCACTTCAAGTTAACTTGTTCCAAGGCTCTTCTGGAGGTGTCGACGTACAAGGACTTTCTCAAGGTGACAACTCTCTTTCTGATACCTGGGATAGAACCCTTCAACAAGACGAAATCGTTGTTAACGTTACCGTATCTAACGAAACCACCCATTGGGTTGATGGTCTTCTTGGTTCTGTCGAATTCAGTAGCACCAGAAGATTCGTCACCTTCAGTACCGACTCTGTAGACCTTGTGGTTAATGGAGGTTCTGTGGTGGTAACCGTTTTGACCAGCACGAGCAACAGTCCAGTTAACGTTAGCTGGATGCCAAGCACCAATACAAGCAACCTTTCTCAAACCTCTGTGGGTCTTTCTTGGCAACTTCTTGGTACCCCATCTGTGGGTAACACCTTCGAAACCGTGACCCTTGGTGACGGCGACAACGTCGATCATTTCGTTTTGTTCGAAAACGGAAGAGACAGAGACGGTCTTTTCGAAGTGTTCCTTAGCGAAGTCAACCTTGTCAGCGATAGAACCACCGTTGACTTGGATTTCAGCCAAGTGAGCCTTCTTTTGGGAAAGAGGGGTCTTCTTGATTTGGGTGTGAACCAAGACTCTGACGACAGAAGCGTACTTCTTAATTCTGGCCAATTCTCTTTCGACTTGGGCACCGTCTTGAGCGTACTTGGCAGAGTACTTGGTGAAAGCCTTCTTCTTGGACTTGTACCAGTTCTTGTAGAATCTTCTTCTGACGTCTTCGGACAAGTGTTCGGCCCAGACAGTGGTCAAGGATCTCAAACCTCTTGGGGTTTCAACGTAACCAACAACACCAACAACAACCATTGGTGGAGTGTCAACAACAGTGGCGGCTTCAACGACTTCACGCTTGTGCATCTTGGAACCTGGTCTGTCCAAGTCTCTGACAATGGTGGTCATACCGGCCTTGTAACCGAGGAAAGCAGTCAAAGCAACTGGCTTAGACTTGACATCCTTAGGGAAGGACTTGACTCTACCTTGGTGCTTGGCAGCTCTCTTTCTTGGAAGGAAACCAAGGGAACCGTGACGAGGGGCTTCGTACTTTCTGTGAGACATTTTACAGGTACTGTGTTATTAACAACTGAAGAAGAAGAAGAAACTGATGCTCTGAAAAAAGTGAAAAATTTCTAAAGTTATTTAGAGACTGAAAAATTTTCAGAGTCGTGTGCGAGACGAACAGAGTGAAAAAACTTGATGAAGCGAATATTATGTGCAGGTGTTGATCGAATCTATTTTGTAGCTCTCATATGCGCAGGAAGAGCTCTACCACGGTGCGGCTCATTATCCCAGGTAATTAATGGTGATATAGGATACACCGAAAGGAAGATGGGACGTGTCAGAGTAAGCAAATATTGGTGAAGTGATGCAGTGAGAGTTTGGCAGACATAGCTGACGGAATTTGGCCCTTTTACAATTTTGGCGTGTAGATTTATTTTGTTTAGAGCCTTGATCTTCAGCTGCCGTGAGTTAACGATGATTTCAGAAAAGCAAGAAAAAGTCTCTTCGTTCTGCTATTCTGTCAAGAACTAACATGCTCTACTCTACTATCTACAACCTGTCAATAAGCTAGTGTCTATGATATAAATAAAACTATGCAATAGCACGTCTAGACGGACAAAAAGAAGTAAAGTCCTAGGGACGAAGATGCTCGGTAAAGTGCAATTTAATGAGATGAACAGTAACGTCGAAGAAATGAATAACAATAATATAATGTAGAAACAACAAGTAAACGCTCGAATTGGCTAGAAAAGCACCGGAATACTTTCCCCAGTTTCAGCGGATCATGCAATGTGCCAAACGGTAGAATTGAACCGGAGTATCATGTCGTAGTGCAAATATAGAGTGGTTGAGCCCAAGTCATATCGTAGAATGTTCATCTTCTCTTGACATGGATAACCTTCTTGAGTGCAAGTCTAGCATCTTCTGAGTCTTCAGCATTGGATGACGAGCCAGAAGACATACCAGATGATCTTGACTCGGCAAGAGGAAGTTTGGAATTGAGTTCGTTGCTCCGGCTCACGTCTATCAAGTCACCTACATTGATAGAGTCAGATTGCAGGTGTATGCCATACTGTTCATGCTGCTGCTGCAACTGACCTTGTGCAAAGCTGGGCTGTTGTTGGCTATTGGAGTCCATGAGAGTGGTTTCAGAGTGACTTCCATTCATAAAGAACTCCTGGGCCAATAAGAACTGGTTGTTACTGTGGTTGTTATTGGTGCTGATGCTGTTGTTCAACCCCTTCTTCTGTTGTGGAGAGTTGACACCCATCATTGAGTACATCATAGAGTTGAACTGAGGAGTTAAGTTGAATGTGAGGTTGCTATTAGGCGTCAAGCCCGTAGATGAATACAAGTAGTTTTCCTTGTAGTTGGGGGTCTGCGGCAATTGTATACCGACACTAGGCACTGAGAGAGAGTTGCCATTTTCGTTAATCGATGATAACACATTAGTCGCTGCTGGATGTGTGCCGAGAATGCTGGATGCGGCCACACCTGTGAAGTCAGAGTTATGTCTTCTCAACAAGTTAGGACGACCAGACATAAGTGTCTGATTCTGATTCTGGTTCAGATCATTTGAATCTAAACCAAAAGGAGGCGTCAATCCGCCCACTTGGTTCTGAGGTAAGTACTGGCCCTCTATGCCTATAACAGAGTTGACATGGGTCAACCTGGGCTTAGAATCTTCGTCTTCCGAATTGTCTACCTTTTTGTGTTTCTGCTGGTTGACCAACTTGGGCTCTCTTCTTCTGCTAGACTTTATCTTATTAAAAGACTCTTCCGTTGTTTCTAAAGCGTTCAGCTCGAAGGATGACGTGAAGAAGTCTGATGACAAGACAGCCTTGCCCAGATCGTCTATGGTCAATTTAAGCAGGAAATCACCAGAGTTACTGGAGGAAACAGAGTTTCTGATATCGCTATTAGAGATATGCTGCTGCTGCTGTTCAAGATGGAAGCCATGGAGCTGCTGCTGGTCGGGCCCCTGCTCCTTGATTTCCTCTTTGATCTTGGAGAGCGACGACTTGTGGGAAGTTCCACCGTTGGTAGAAATAGGACCGTTGCCAGATATTTGAGCCTTACCAAGAGCATTGGAAGACGCCGACACAAGCGAAACTGGAGGAAGCAAGTTCTTGTTGATTGGCGAAACATGCTGTTCGTCACTACCTGGTGTCGGAGTGGAATCAGGCAAAACCATATAAGGATTTTGCATGAGCACACTATTCTTCAACTCAGACGATGGAGTAGGGTAACCTGTTCTGGGCAGATCAAAGTTGGGAGTATTCAAGTAGTTGGGAAACTGACTCTTGACCGTGGATGAAGGTGGAGTGTTGTAGAAGGGAACAGCACCTGATCCAGTTTGAAGAATCAAACCTACAGAGCTACCAGTAGAAGTAGCACCGGTGTTGGGGTCCAGCTGGGTGATCATTGACATATTGTCCAACGTCTTGGAGTTGATCTGGTGATAAGGGGTGAATGTCGAACCGTTTATGGCCGTAGACAACGGAGTCACCAAGACATTGCTACTGTTACTACTATTATTGTTATTCATACTACTATTGTTGTTGCTGGTCAATTTCAAAGAGTTAAGAGAAACAGACAGCTTCAGAGTCTTAGTAACCACGGGGGACGAACCCAACGACGAGCTGGTGGAGTTTTTCCTCTTTCTCTTAGTTCTCGAAGAAGGTGACACTCGCATAAGTGGGGTAAAAATATCTGGAGCACCTCTCATCATTACCTGGTTAGAGCTTGTTTCAGCCATTGGGGAAGCTCTCAACGGCGATGTATTGACGTTGATGTTGACGGTGGTGGTGATTTTCGTCGAAAGCGACGTTGCCTTGGGCGGTCTTCCTCTTTTCTTCTTCATAGGTGGAGTAGCCTCAACAGAAGGTGAAGCTTGAAAGTTCACACCCGAAGGTTCAATCGTTGGCCACGACGTCGCTTTATAGCTGGAGCCATACGCGGGGTTTGAACCGTCTACCGCACTGGACACAGAAGCTGATCGACTAGCACCTGAGAACGACTTGGAACCCGATCCAGCCGAAATGGACTTCGAGCTTAGAGAAGTAGCCGGATTGATAGAATTGATGGAAACGGAACTTGCCGAATTAATTGAATCCTCAGAATTGGCCGAATTTCCAGAATTCGAATAGTTTGTGTAATTCGTGTAATTCGACGAATTGGCGACGTTCAAGTTCAACGGAATACCTCTACCAGACGAAGCGGGGCCATTTGGTGAACCTGTAGGTTTAATGAGCATATTGTAGTTGGAGTAGTTTGTAGGTGCCAGGTTCTCCTGACTGTGAATAGGAGCAGGGTTATCTGGCTGATGGAGCGACGGGTGGTTCGCCAACATGTTATACTGGTTAGACATGGGAAATGTGGAGATCACAACGGACTCTGTGATCATGAGCCCTTTGCAATGGGGTTAGAAGTGGTCTGGTGGGGAGTGAAAAAAAGTTCGAGAATCTGAAAAAATTGTAAAACTGGATTACTTGTGAAAAATGAACGAAAACTGGAATTAGACAAAATGCAACGGATAAGGAGTAGATGATGTAGTTGTAGACGGTGTATGGGACGTAGTGAGCGAAATTCTCAGAGCAGTATTGGGGTGTAGTGGCAGATAGTCGTCACCGTTGGAGGATATCCGGTTGCTGATTGAGATCGGGGAACACCTTGAAATTTCCAGAGCCTGCTAAGCAGTGAGAAGTGAAATAATCAAAGTGAGAGACAAACTAGCCAACAAATCGAGAGTAGAGCTGTTGATAGTGGGAGACCCGGCAGAGGTAGAAAGTAGAGAGGGTGAGGAAAAGAAGAGCTGGCAAAGAACAAGCAGCTTCTGGTGAAATAAGGATGTTCCAAAAAGGGCAAAATTTTCTGTCTCGGTAACTCCTTTTTTTCTGTGGTTAATTTGCTGATAATGTATGTAATTAACCTGGAAGTGGCACGGCGCGGTGTGGAGTGATAGCGGAAAACGATGCTAGCGAGAGCTGGCGGCAGTACGGCGGCAGTACGGCGGCAGTGCGGTGGCAGTGGAAAAAAGAGAGCCAGCAGCGAGCGTATGGGAAGTAGCTTCGTAAAGAAAGGGAAATACAAGATTAGCAAGATTAGGAAGAAGAAGATGGCAGAATGAAAAGAACAACTACAAAATACAAAACAAACCAGTCTACATCTAGTCACAAAGGCGATTGCCAACTGAGGTACAAAAGTCAAAGTCAGAGGCACTTCCAAGACAAAGCCAGTCAAAGAAAACTAGACTATTTTCAACGTCGCAAAACCATAGTGAAATTGTCTGCCGTTGTAGTGTGGTGGTGATCGCAGGAACAATGGAACGGAACAACTGCTGTATGATGAGACCATCACTTTGTGCGTCGGTGCAGGCGTTTACATATCGAAGGATGTCTGAGTCGAGATGGGCATTAGGTGGAGGTAGTAGAGATGGGGGGCCATTGTTGTGTCGCTAGGCTGGCTGAGCTATTTACCGCGATTCTTGGGGGATTGTGAAAGCGGAATCGTCCTGACACCGTCCTGACACCATCGCTATTTCCACTTTTTTTCACGTCCACTTTTGCTACTGTAGTTCTAATATCTACTGTAAAAGTACATTTTCTACTCTACTCTACTTTGTGATTTAGACTGCTTCTGATCCCGAAGATCTGGGGCACGGCAACACATTTTCTTTGCCTCAAACGTAACTAAACATGATCGAGGTGTCGTCCCACTTGGACACCAACCCTGTAGCACTCTGCGACAACTTTGTACCGAGTGCCTCAAGCATATTTTCTAGCACTCTGTAGATATGTAGCAGTGAAATGAAGCACTCTGGCTCTCGTTGTGTGGACGGCAAGCGGGGTGTCCTAAACGAGGCAGGGAATTTCATCTAAATCACATCACAATATTACTAAACCATTCTGATCTCGCTATTGCAATCTCGCAATAGTGCACTCTACAGCCGGCAGGAGTTGCTCAAGAGGCGCTCCCTGCCAGATGGCTCAGGTCAAGAATACGCTTGAGCCGAAACCCTTGCAATTCAGAGCGCTGGCGCTCTTCTGGTGCCGACGGGCGCTTCCGAGAACTGGCATCGTGTAAATGTGTGATGACTTATCCATCGTGCAATTTATTTCTCTACTTCTATCGGTGAAGCTTATTGTTCTCGGTAATAATTTGTGCCAGTAAAAAAATTGTCGGTAAAATCGTGCCAGCGAATTGTGCAACTAAACGCAATTTGTCGTAGATGCACATTCTCAAACCAGTCGAGCTACGGCTCGCTCACATTTGGCAAGAATGACATCATGAGCAGGCGGCCCCCGAGCCAACGGAGACTTGTTTTCGTTAAGACCGATGGAGCCCCTTATCGCTCCCATCCAGCATGAAATGGTCGCCAGATACGAAAATAGAACAATCCTGGGGCATCAGGAAATTTTTCACTTGACGCGAGACGCGTGTAATATAAGCATTTAATTAACCAGAAGCAGTAAAATTCTAGCGCTATATAGCGGAAAGTCGTTTACGCAGTAGCACTTTCTCACTAAACTCTTCCGAATTTCTCTCTAACTACAATACAGACTTCATATGGCGCACAAGGACCACACACTACAATGCTGGTTTAGCGTATACGGAAAATTGACGGTGGATATATGAATTGGCAATAGCTAAAAGTTAATAATGAGAATGTGTTACGAACACCAGCCGTAAAGTGACTCGACCGGGCCGTGTATTGTGCCCGTATGTATTTTTGTTTTACCGCTCGTATTGTTCGACTGAAAAATTTCTCAAATAGCCGCCAGAGATTTTCACAACCACCAATGATCAGCGAATCTAGCCAGCGCCAACTCTATCCTCTGATCCTCAAGGCGGAGACGAATATTCTCATCTCTTTGAGACACAAGGTGGGGCTACTTTTAGTCAGATGTGCAAGTTTCATGTGTCTGCCGAAGGGGCTTGAGGGGACGTCTTTAAATACGTAATCGAAGTGCAACTTGATTGGTGCGTTCTCCATGTGAGCATACATTCTGTACTTTTCACAGTATGTGAAAGCGAAAGTCTTCAAGTTTATCTAGGAATTTTTGAGTTTCTAAAAGTGGTCAACGTAGGCGAATCTGACGTCACCTGTATTATTCTCTTACTAAATTGTAGCTAGCATTTGGGATCGTGTTGCTACAAATGGGATCAACGTCTTTGATCCAAACAAATTTGTAGCAGTTTCGAGGCGCCGTTTTGCTTGCAGTTGACTTCAGTCGCTGGATCCGTGGAGTAGAAATTTACGAAACATTGCCATCTGACCGGCAAATCTGTGATATCGACAGTTGTAGTAACTCGGCCGAGACGACCTTTTCAATTGAAATTGCCTGGTTGGCTCTTCGAGATTATGAAAGTTCGTAATCCACAATTTCCAACTATGCTACAACTCTTCTGTCAGCAACTCAATATGGCCAGAACGAGCCACATCTGAGATCCCTTGAGAATGAGCATTTACAATTCTACGTAGATCTACAATACTCTGGAGCTTTTAATTTTGCATGTTCTCTTGAATAGAATATGAGCTTGTCCAATTTATTTTGCACTGAAACTACAAGATTCACCTGGATAATTAGATAACAAATCAGCCCAGTACAAGAATTATGTTGTTTGACTATCTTAGAGCGATCACATTCTACAGTGCCATTAAATATTTCACTTATCTTTATTTCTCTGCTGAATTTCTTCGCTTGCGAGAATTCCACTTCCATTGCATATCACAGTTTAAAATAGGCCAGTAGCAAATGACAACTGCTATCATGGATTTGGAGGCTCCATTATTGCTTGACAACAGGGTCTCTTGAAATGAAGCACCAGGCGAAGATAGGACCACGTGAAGGATGACCTGAAGCTAACGAGAGTAGTGTAGAGAGAGCAGTGTAGAGAGAGCAGTGTAGAGAGAGCAGCGATGGTAGATTAGAGAACAAATAGACAAACAGTAGTGGCTCCCGAGAAGCAAATATTATAGTTTTGTGGGGAGAAATCACGACTCGTCGTTTTCAGAATTGTCCCCACTACTTTTTCACATTCTTCAGTTTGCTTATACGTAGCACAATTAGTGGCTCCAACTAGAAGTAGCGACAATAGATTCTCTATTGTCATATGTTCATCCCACGAGTTCATTGGCCTCCTCTGAAATTAAACTTTCTCGCTAACTGCCCTCTCTCTATATATTCTCCCTATATCCTGTACTTTCTGGCTATTTCTCACTATTTACTTTTTCGTACCCATCGGCTTCGCGGTACGATCGTATATCGTACAGTGAGAATGTTTAAATGTTTAATGGCTTCTTAGCGAAGCAAGTCTCTCTTGTTCGAATATTCTTATAAGACGAATATCCAGTGGATGCAAGAACATCCAACAGACCCTTCTTTCGTTCAAAAAAGTTGCTGAAATTTTCATCCTTAGTTGGTTAAATTTTCAACCTATATTTTGCATTTTTCACTATTTCCAATTTTCATTCTCCATTTCACTCCAAACTTCTTATGTCTAAACTAAACCCAGTTACTACTCACAGAGAGTTTTCCGGTCTTCCTGGTGCTATTGGAATCACCATTGGTTTGCCATCTCTCATTATCTTTTTTGCATTAGTTTCCAACGAAGCCTACTCTGTACAAGGTATCAACTTAGATTTCCAGGCGATCTTGAGTCAACTTCCACAAAGTTCTCAAGAATGGATTGACCTCGTGTTTGACAAAACCGTCTGGGCTGCTTACCTCGTGTGGTTTTTTGTGTTGGTAGCTTTGGACTTTGTCTTGCCTGGAAAACATATGAAGGGTACTACCTTGAGAGACGGAACCCAGTTGGACTACAAGATTAACGGTTTGGCCATGTCCTCGACTCTCATCGCAGTTTTGCTTGCCAGATTCTACCAAACAGAAAACGGCTACTTGCCCGAATTGCTGTTCATCTACGATAACCAGATGAAATTGACTCTAGTCACTACAGTGTTCTCGTTCTTGCTTGCAGTGTTTGTCTACGTCATTTCTTTTGTTCCATTGGTCAAGCCAAATGCTCATGGAACTAGAGAGAGAATTTTATCCATCAATGGAAACACTGGGAACCCCATCTACGACTGGTTCATTGGTAGAGAATTGAATCCCAGAATTGGCTCCTGGGATATCAAGTTGTTCTGTGAATTGAGACCAGGCTTGCTCTTGTGGTTTCTCATCAACTTGTCTTGTTTACATAACCAGTACCACAAGTATGGTCAGGTGACTGATTCCGTTATCTTGATCAACGTACTCCAAGGATTCTACGTGTTCGATGGAGTGTTGAACGAAGAAGGCTTATTGTCCATGATAGACATCACTACAGATGGCTTCGGTTTCATGCTCTCTTTCGGCGATTTGGCATGGTTGCCGTGGGTATACTCCTTTCAGGCTCGTTACTTGAGTTTGCCTGAAAACACCTTAACTTTGGGTCGTGGAAATGTAGCTATTATTGTAGGTATTATGGCTCTTGGATATTACATCTTCCATTCATCTAATAAGCAGAAGTCTGATTTCAGACAAGGCAAGTTGGAACACCTCCAGTTGGAAAGCATCCAGACCACGACAGGCTCTCGTTTGCTTTGCGACGGATGGTGGGGTGCTTCTCAACATATCAACTACTTGGGTGACTGGTTGATTGGCTGGGCCTGGTGTTTGCCTACTGGGTTTCAAACCCCGTTGACATACTTTTATGTTGTATACTTTGGAACACTTTTGGTGCACAGACAGACGAGAGATGAAGCCAAATGTAGGGCTAAGTACGGCAAGCAATGGGAGGAGTATGAAGAAAAGGTTCCTTACAAGATCATTCCCTATGTGTATTAAAAATCAGCCTTTTTGTAGATTAACATATTAATATCATAGACATGTAGATACCAGTTACTTCAAATGATAGACATTGTATATACATAGTTGATACTACAATTTCTGGAAGAAAACTTTTGTAAGACTCGAAGGTACTACCAAGGGAGACAAATCATCAGTGCTTAATACAATTTACATACCAGATACAGATAAAAATAACTAAGATAAATGTATTGATGTATAACGAAAAAAGAGTAAATGAAGTGAAGAAAATAATATATGAAGTAAAGTGAGACGATTACTCGTTTTTCTTTTCAAAGTCCACCTGCTTGTCGAACGAGGAGTAGGTGATTTGGATAGATGTGATCCAGCTCAAAGCAGCGTATAAGATGGAGACCAAGAAGCCAGCAACGATGATTCCCAGCAAAGTGCCCGGAGTGAAGAATTGGTACGTTGTGAAGAGATTGGCGTTGACCTTTACGTTACTGCCATCGGAAGGAGATTGTGGAGCTGAAGAATCACCTTCTTCAGCATCGTCCATGATGCTGACCAGCTTATCACCTTCTTCAGCAATGAAAGATTCGGCAGCCTTGAAGTCGTCTTCGATCTCCTTGTCCAACTCGTTGATGTCTTTTCCGTTATCATCCTCTTCTGAAGATCTATCGGCTCTTTTGGATAAAATGGTATCGAAATCGAACTCAATGTCCAAGTTTTCGTAAACCTTATCTTCTACAATGTGTTTTAATTTCTCGAGTTTTGAAGCCGAAGTTAGGAAAGAGGGCTTTCCTTGAACAATGATGACCCTGCCGTCGTTGCTGGTCAAGAATTCTCGTACACTATGTTCTTTACCGTCTTCTACATCTACGATCTCAACAGGAACTGCAATGTCTTGCCCCAAGACTTGACCAAGCTCGCTGTATCTTACTTGACCAGCTTGACAAGAAGCCCCCAAGTCAAAATCCAACTCCGCGGCAGAGTCGTAGTGGACATGCTTTATGAAAGTGCCATCATTCTCCTTCTCTAAGTCGCCAGAAGTCAATCCACTGACACGGTAGATAAGTACATGGTTTGTAATACCATTGTCGCCTTCGGCACAAGCCTTCTCCGTAAGCTGCTGGACGTGTTTGGCCACTTGCGAAGCTTCCGTGATGTAGCTGGACTCGTTGTCGTCATTGATGAGCTTCTTGGACGAATATAAAATGCCAGTATCAGCAAAGCCAGAAACTCCCAGCGCCGCCCAAAAAGAGGCTATCATAAGCGAGACGACCTTCATTGTGTTATACAGAACCAAAGCAACAGCAATTGCTAAGACAAACGAGGAAATGTGAAGAACTAGAAGTTGAAAGGAAGGTTGACCTGATGCACTTCTTTATCAGCTCCGTTTTTTGAAGTGGAAGTTGAATTGGACGGGACTATATGCAGGCGAAATATATCTGAGAGTTGGTGAAGAGTTCTGAGTGTGGAAGAATTCTTTAGATGGAGAAAAGTATATGAACTTGAGTTAAAGAAGGAGGAATATCTTTATTTCTTCTGAATCTTGTAAATGGAGCATTGTAGCTTTTGCTAGTGTTTGTATGCTTTATTATGCCATTAAGATATCCACACTATATACAGGCCACAAAGGTCAGTGGTCATTGCCTTCGTGAAAAGAATCATTTTTGGTGGAATTTGAATGGAAAGAAAGTGGAATTGTAGATATCGTCCATAGTAACATGCACATCCATTCTTTTACAGCTTTCGTTTACAATTGGTATACTATAAGGGGTTAATGGTTTGTTGGAGTGATACATTATGCAGGTCTTCCAATTGACTCTATCTACTCTGAAATAATATGAGAAAATGTTCAGATATTGTCGTGGATCTGATTCTTCTCCATTACAAAGTAGCTCAATTCAAGATGGCTGCTGAGATTCCTACGTAAGTATTTGAGGATTTCTAAATGTTGTACAGAATGCACGATACGAAAGGAATAGCAATTGTTGGTTTGAAACTCACGGTTTATAGAGAAGTTGATACATGCTTTTGAAGAGGCGAGTTTACAAGTGAAATCAGTGGAATGTAAGGAAACACATAGATGTTAATCCGAAGAATGGATCAAGTGATTCTTTCGTGTGATAGTTCTGATATTTCTAGAGATTTGGATAAGAACCGTACTAACCATTCAGTTCCGTGATCCAGAAGTTGGTGTTTTTCACCGGGGCTATGATAATCTTTCCCATTTTCACATTTTTTGTGTGTCAGTATTTGTTTAGCAACAACGCTCTTATAAGTGGAGGTATAGCTGCATTAATGGCGAATGTGGTGTTGATAGGCTACGTAGTAGTAGCGTTCACGGAGGACACCTCGCTGTTGGCTGATGAGAAGGTTGAGACCAAGAAGGATATTTGATGTATATAGTGTATAATAAGAAAATGTATGATAGTGCGAGACTATTGTAGAGTGCAAAAGGTGCTACGTATAGCCTCTATACCAATGGTATAGTATGCTTGTATTGTAGAGCTAAAGAGCTCTTCATTTCTCAATGGCTCACACTCACGGTCCCATATTGAAAATTCCCCATACTAGAATTGTTAACTATGAGTGCTGCATAATATTTCAATATCTATTTCCATAATTTTTCACTGTTTCACAAATAATTCTCCACTGATCATCTTCATTAAGTAGTCCTAATGGTGCACCAACTTTCACTTGTTTCGTCTATAGCACATGGAAGCTATGTACAGACGGTTCTGACTCTCCAGGCGTTCACTGGAATGCTCTCTCCACAGCCAATTGCTACTTATACACTCTTAACTAAACCCCATGAAGTTTTCAAGCCCAAATTTGAGCCTGGAAAAGTCAATCAAATAGAGCAATACTATATGAAATGTATCACTACGTGGTCCGATGGTTCAGAATTCGATCTTGCCTCGGCTGTCATAAAAGAAAATGGCAGTCTGAACGTGTTTCTGGGCCGTTTGTTCCATGCTGAAGATGAAAGTGTTCAGAGAATATGGACTCTACAGATCTCAGATATACCTATAGCTGGCAAAAACCAAGCCTGTTCAGCACAGACTATCTATGAGAGTACTTTGATACATACCCATACCAATGTTAAGAGCGAGGAAAATAAAATTGATGCTATGGATGTAGACCTTGAACATAAAGACAAGCTGGATGTAAAAGGCGATACAAAAGAGGTTAAAGATGAAGATAAGGGAGAAAGAGATGAAAAAATAGAAGACAAGAAAGAAGAAGATAAGAAAGAAGAAGACAAGAAAGAAGAAGATAAAAAAGAAGAAGATAAGAAAGAAGAAGATAAGAAAGAAGAAGATAAGAAAGAAGAAGATAAGAAAGAAGAAGAAAAAGTAGAAAAAAAGAATGATGAAGTAAAACATTCAGAGGTAAACTTGGAAGATGGGGCTGAGACTGGTTCTGGGCACAAAGACTCGTTCCTCCAGTTTCTCGAAGACTTGGGTTACGAGACTATCAGTCAATACTGGATCAAGGGAATACGATTCTTCCACGGTGACATTGTCATTGAGATCTTCAAAGTCTTGGTCAGAGACGACGAGGTAACTGAGCCCAAGGAGGAAGGAAAGATTGCTTTAAAGCTTCTTGACGAGTCCAATACATTCCAGATCAGAACTTATATCAATATTGCAAAATCGACCGACATAGATTTGATAAATCAGGGAACAAAAGAACTTCTTAGGCTACAGGAGTTCTTGAAGAACTTATTCAAACTCGAAATTCCTGACAGAATGTTCATGGACTCGAGAGTACAGGTCAGGAAGTAGATGTACGGTTGTTAAGCAGTATGTAATATCAATTATAGAATCAATAAAATAACATTGAACTTATCACCACCTATATAGATATCATAACCCACCAGTTATCTACACCAGAACTATCTTAATATATATACAAAATAACTATATACAATTGTCATTAAACATTAATTATACAAGAATTTCATCCCTGCTTGGATCGTATAGTGGCAAACGGCCTATTTCTAGGATTCATATTTGCTACGTTGAATGAACCTTGGGTCTCTCCCTTTGCAGGGTCTACCTTTTCAGGCAATTCTTCTATCTGAGCTAAAAGCTGCTTTAATGTAAGTGGCTCTCCTGGATTGTGGTCAGAAGCTATGAGTCTGAAATGGGTATCGTTTTCTTCTACGACTGAATCAGACTTTTCATCGTTTTCATATAGATGCTTGATAAACACCATCTGGGCACTCAAAGCCGAGACTAGACTCTTCTCCTGCTCGGCCGTGATGTTAGTGTCGAAAGCTGACAATTTGAGCACCTTATTGATCGTTTTTGCGGAAACTTCTACACTTTTCATATCCTTTTCATTGGAGCTAATGAGTTCTTTCAAAGACCAGACGGGCAGGTTAAGAGCATTTCTAATGTCTTCTTTGGTCTTGAGCGTTGACCCGATTTTTGAAAGAGTTTGAAATCGTCTAGTAGACACAGTGAGACCTCTAGAATTTATCCGTATCATTTGGAACCTGAAGATGAGGTAGAGAATACGAAATGGTAATTTTTCACTTTCTTGATTGCGAAATTTGAACTCGCAAATCTGTGCGAAGAAATAGCCAATAGTTAACCCTGAGCAACTGCAATTAACTATGATTATCACTATATATTCCTACGATTTCAATAAAAATAAATGGAATTACTATCATAAATAATCCGGAAGTTGAAGTTATTGCTTTCAACTGCTGTAGAAAATTCTACTCAATGATTTCCATGGCTAACTACTGAAACCAATTTAGACTACATTCTTCATTCTTATATCGTGCTATTTTATTGCTACTAATCTACAGTCTACTTCTTGCTCAACTTGTCCAACTGAGCCTTGGTCTTTTCTATCTTTCTCTTCTTCTTGGCCAATTCTTGCGTTCTGGTTTCCTTCTTGTCAATACCGTATTGCATCTTCTTGTACAACTTACGCTGCTTGTTGGTCATCATGATCTTCTTCAACTCCTTTTCTTCGTCTTCTTCAGCTGGTCTCTTCTTGCTAGCTTTCTTAGCGGCCTTCTTTTCCTTTTCGGCGATTTCAGAGAACTTGACACCGGCAGCTTCGAGCTCCAATTCCTTCTGGGCCTTGAGATCCTCGTCCTCTTCCTCGTCCTCTTCCTCTTCGTCCTCTTCGTCTTCGTCTGCGTCTTCGTCGTCTTCGTCTACTTCGTCTTCTTCCTCTTCTTCTGCGTTTTCACTTTGGTCAACCTTTTCAGCTTCTGGATTGTACGAGCCTGCATCACCCCATGGGGACAAGTGTGGAGGCAAGGTTTCGCCAGGAGCATACTTGTTCACAGGCAACAACTCACTCTTGTTGATACAATCAAAGATCCATTGCGGCTGGATATAAGTTCTACCTGCAACCTTTTGCAAAATCTTAGGTCTGTCGATGATTTGGTGGGTGATGTTGGAGAGATCCAACTTCTTGTATGCGTCAGGCAGGTTGGTCTTCAAGTCATCTAAAGCGACTTCAGAGACTACAGATCCACCACAAGAGAGAATACACAACTCCAAGATGTCCAATGGCACCTCACGACCAACGTAGAAGATAAACTTAGAGAAAAGAGTAGATGTAGGCGAAGCGTACTTAGAAGGTTGAACCAACGAGTCTACTGCAGTCTTCGTGGCCGAGGCTTCGAATTTGTCCAATTCGACATTTTCGACAGTCTCCTGTTCAACCTCTTCATGTTCTTCTCCCTCATTATCAGCTTCAAGAGCCTTAGAGATGTTAGCTGTAGATAATTCCTTTCCCTGTACTGATACATCGTCTTCTACAATCTTTTTATCTTGGGGCAACAAGGCACTGACACCTTGATCTTTCGATTGCAACACATAAGATGACAAACCGCCGATACCCTTCAATTTTTCGATATCAATAGTAGGTGGGTAGATCAAGTTGGAATCGTTGTACAATCTGTACAACACGAAATGCAATAAGGTGGAGTAAAATTCCAAGAACGTCAACATGATTCTGAAGTCTACATCAGTAGGGATGTTGGTAGGAAACTTGAATGGTACCAACCATCTGATCTCTTGACCCTTGACATTAGCCTGGTAGTATACACCTTTGATGGAAACGAAGACCTTCTTGATAAGTCTCTCTTTGGCAACGTAGGCTAACCATTGGTTAGTCAATTTCTCTGCTTCCTTTGTGACTCTGTGAGAAACCTTATCAGTAGCTGGCATGTTGGCAAAAAGGAACAACATGTTCAACGGATCATCTATATCTCTCAAGGCATCCAAAAAAGTAGGATATCTTTCCTTAATAATGTGTTCCAAGGTATACTTGGGACGGTTGGCTTCGAGCTTCTGGGCGTCAGAGACTTCACCTCTACCAAGAGCTCTCTGCAACTTTTTGGCAAAAGTTTTATGTTCACGGAACTTAGCCAAAACTGGCTCATGCAGCAAGTACTGGATGTCCTTAGCATAGTAGAATGTTACTGGAGCCGTGGAACCCTTGTTAGCCTTCTTCTTATTTCTAGGCTCTCTAGGATAGATACCTTTGAAAATACAGAGACGACGGAAATCGCTCAAAGAAACTTGAAGCTTTTTGACCGCCTGGGTTCTGGTGATGAAGTTCTTAGCGTTTCCGGAGACACCTCTCTTCTTAATTTTGGCCATCTTGGGTGCTTTAATTGCTACTGGAAACAAAATAGTGAGTCTTTAGAAATTTTCATATTTTTCATATAGCGAGCAAATCTGAAGTGATGCGATGAGCGAGAAAAAATTTGGTACATGCAGGAGATATTAAATTGCTAGCAAAGGTGATATGGTAGAGAGGAGGGATTGGGACGATATTGCTAGCTGAGACCTGGGAACAAAAGTAAGTTGTCTTCTAATTGGGTTAAGGGATATAAGAGATCCTTTTACATTAATGAATGACTTAATATTTATATGTGTGAGGACAAAATCTTCTGGCATCATAAAAACCTACAACGCGAATCTTGCAACTAACACCATTTCATGGTAAACTTTGTACTTATATATGACACTTTTAACCATCAAATGCTGATCTAACCTTGTATAATATACTACTGTCTTCTATTTCTCAACCCTATCAATGCATTATATTCCTGTCTCAACATGAGCGCCAAAACCCACATTTGGTTGAATTTCTCCACCATCTGAAGAACCCTTAGAGGCTTTTCTTGGTCAACGAACCCAGTCGAAGAACTTCTGACTTCCCATGTATCAGTAGCCTCATCACTGTCTGAATCTCGTTGTCTAGTTTCAATTATCCTTTCCAGATATATTGGAATATAAAAAAGAGGATAAAAGCGGTCGGCTAGATGATAACAGGTGAGTTTAAGGTTGGATAAAGGAAAGTCAGAAAGACTTGAAAAACCAGTGTTTCCATATAAAAATTTGGCCATAAAGACAACATGACTCTTCAAAGTAACATAAATGGACAAATGTCGTTTATTGGTTGATGATAAATTTAGCAAGCTCTGAAATTGACTATCATCCAATGTGAAGGTCGATCTGATGATGAGCTCGATCAAGTATGTTTCGGTAAACTCCTCGCTAGAGTTAACTGCTGAGGACATCCACTTGTCTTGAAGTTTGTCAACTCGATCTAGGACTTTTGCGAGGAATGGGTCTCCTTTGTGTCGAGAATTCGACATCGTTTGTCTAGTTATGGTAAAGAAGCCAACTAGATCTTTTTTTTTCGCAACCATTTTCTTAAGCGCTAATTTTTTTGCACCCAAATTCACAGTCTTTCTTTTTCACCAACCATGCCTTCAACAAAACACAATTACATTGGGTCTAATTTGAAATTCAGCCACCAGTTACTCAAGAAAAAGTTCCAGACAGCCACTAGAGAGCAGTTGAGTGCCGAATTGGCCAAGCGGTGTTTCTATAGGCTTTTCGCGAAGAACGGCTACTTGTTCCAGACAGTAGTCAACCAGGAACCTAACAAAACAATTACTTCCCTCTTGGGCTTGTGTCAGGAGTTGGTTTTCAAAAACTCTTTAAAGAACCATCTTCTTCTGCTGGGAATACAGTTCGACCAGTACCTCAGCTCCGACCTTCGAAAGATATACTCATCTTGGTACGAGATGGACCGGTTTGAACAACATCGAGAAGTTATGATTCATGAGAATGACTTCATCGATTTCCGGCTGAAGCTTTTAGTGGAACACACCAACGAGGTGTTGAAGTTGAAGGGGTTCAAGGAAAGGCAGCAGCGGAAGTCACTTTCCTTGTCGTTTGAGATTACCAACCAACATGTAGAGCAATTCGACGAGTACATGGAATTCTACTTCAAACCGGTGTTAGTCCACCATAGAGACAACCTTCGGTATTCTAGTGGAAGTGATTCTCCTGGTGCCAGTGATAGCGAGAACTCTAGCGAGAGTGCTAGCGAGAAATGTGTGCAGTGCAATCATTTTAGGCAGAAACGAACGGAAAGAATCAAATGCTTTGGCTGCAGGAGGATTGCAACCACGAGGAAGGGTAAAAGTAAGATTCCCACGAGGAGCAAGATAGAAGAGATAGAGGAGCCCGGAAAATCCAAGGAAATACATTGTGAAGACTGCGATCGTTCCAGACACTCTGACCCACACCCTATTGACCTTATAAAAGTTCTCGACTACCGACTCCCGCTAGAGCTTCTCCCCATGTATTCTCAGTTTAGCCAGAGCTGAAAGCTATCACTGGTTTCTCGCCAGTGAACAAGAAATGTCACTAAATCTCTCCCTAAATTTCTGACTTCTCCCTATCACATGGGCGACTTTTGTGCAACGTGCGCGCCAACAAATTTTTTTAGCGAGCCCATCGTTTTTTGCGACTCCAGATTTCTTTGCACCTAGATCAGACATATGTAAAATTATTCAGAGGTTGAAATAAATTTTTGTACTTCTCCAGTATCCAATCTTCACGCAAATCAAGACACCGTGAGTGGCCAAAACTCTGCTAACAGACTTCAGAAATGTCGTTCGAGAAAGTGTTAAAACGAGGCGACGACTTTCTAGGGGAGTATCCCAGAACTGCCAGCTGGTGGAATGCTGCTTCGCATGGAACCTGCCTTATGATGTTGCTTGGTCTGAAGGTGCTTCTCAATTTGCTCTACAAACCACATCTACACCACGTAGAGAGATTGGACAAAGCGTTAGCCAAAGCGCGGGCCGAAAATCGTGGTTTCCTCACAGTAATGAACCACATGTCTGTAGTGGATGACCCTACCTTCTTCGCTGCTTTACCTATGAGATACCATTTGGACGTCGACGATATCAGGTGGGGTTTTGGTGCCCACAACGTCTGCTTTTCAACTCCGACAACGTCGTGGTTCTTCAATTTAGGAAAAGTTTTGGGTACCAAAAGATTTGGTGAAGGTCCGTACCAGGGCTCTGTAGACGCCGCCATCAGAATCTTGAGTCCAGATGACACTTTAGACTTGGAGTATACACCTGGAGTTAAAGATGTAGAGAAGCCTGTGCTATTGCAAGAGATCAACAAATTAGCTCCGGGTGCCACAGCAGCTCAAGATTCATCTTTAGTAGCTAAGTTCGTGAAGCCAAGCCCAGAATCGACAAATGTACTTATGTCCAAATCACCTTTTATCAGGTCCAAAACATCGTGGTTCCACGTTTTTCCCGAGGGATTTGTTTTGCAATTGAAGGAACCACACCACAACTCGATGAGATACTTCAAATGGGGTATTTCCCGTTTGATTTTGGAGAGTACTAGAGCTCCAGTTGTAGTGCCCGTTTTCTCGTTTGGATTTGAGAAAATCGCACCAGAAGACTCAGCAGATAAAGGCATCCAGAGATGGTTGCCTGACAATTTGGGAGCAGAGGTTCACATTAGCATAGGAGAAGAGTTCCCACCTGAACGTATAGAAAACTACAGACAAGAATGGAGAGATTTGGTAAAAAAGCACATCGATCCAGAAAATCCCAGCGATTTATCTGAAGAGTTGAAATATGGAGAGCCAGCTCAACAATTAAGATCAGATTTGGCTGCTGAGCTCAGGAACTCGGTGTTAAACATCAGAGAGACAATGGGTATATTCCGTCCAGAAGACCCTCGGTTCAAGGATCCGAAGTTCTGGAGAGAATACACCTCCACCGAGGGCTTGTGTGAGCCTAACGTAGAATTTGTGGGCCAGAATTGGGCTATAAAACGATTGCAAAAACATCTTCCAGAGTACAGTTTGGAATAGATAGCTTGTATATATAAAAAAACCCGCTGTACACGCGAGTAACTCTGCCAGGACTCTCGTATAATGAACATAGGACTAGGCACCCAGATACCACTAGGTATCCATTTAGAACAGCCATAATATACTGTAGATAGTTCAGAATTCATAATCGTAGTTCAACTTTTCGAATCTTCCAGCAAGTCGCAGCCATCGAGAAAAAGATTATTTGTATGCAGCCGATCTCCAACTTTTCAGCTAGTGCGATTTTTCAAATCTTATTGCAAAATTGAGATTCCTACTTTTCGCTTCAACACTGCAATGTTACGAGCCAGGTTCCCGAGGGGCCGTCCGGCTACTCTAATAAGACAAAACAGTCACTCAGAGATAACACGACTAGTTGGAATGGGCCAAATCCGACTACAAATGGCTCAGATTCACTTCTCAAGTGCAATTTCCAAGGACTGGTTCAATCCTTTAAGCAAGTTCAAAGGTACAGTTTTACCCCAGACGACAAAACAGGCCAGAATAATAGCGGATATTGACCAGAAAGACGAGTCATCGGATTTGTCAACTTTTGCGTCCCTGTTGAATGAAATAAAACACTATATGAGATCTTCGGAAATACCTCCAAAGCTCAGACTGAAGATTCTCGTACTGAAGTTTACTAACTTCATAGAAGATGTAGAGGAATGGACCCCTGAGCTTCTAGCCGAGTTTGATATTGCATTCATGGATTTCTGGAGACTCTTACAGCGCAATAATAAAGATTTGAACGAGTTTCCATTGGACAGTATAGTAGCTCTTTTCGAGAAGTCTTCTGAAGTGTATATTAACCAGGAAGCTAACAGGACTGTTAAGAAAGCTGGTAAGACACACAAGGACAAATCTCAATCTACTAACCGTGTCAGGTTGCCTAGTTTCATGTCTGTTGTGATTTCATACTTGTTAAACAAGAATAGTAGTGAGATCCCCCCACATGTTCTCGTGTACTTAGTAGACCTTGGATCTTCCATCAAGGATTTGCATTTTGTACTCAACAGCTTGTTTGCCAACAAAACAGAAGAGTTGACTCCTCAGTTCACAAACGACTTGATAGAGTACTACATGAAGAAGAAAGTAGACAATAGTAAAAAAGAAGTGATGCTACTGCAGATCTTTGATAGTGTCATAGCAGCATTAGGTGCATTCCCAAAAGCTACAATTGTGGACTCTTCATTCTTTGACAAGTACATTATATTCGTGGAAAGTATTTATCATGATGCAGCCCCAGAAACCCACGAGTACGAAGTCTTACATAGAAGCATCGATTACGTACATTTCAGAAACAACCAGTTGCTCAGTAGTATAGATTTCAACGATACTTCTGTGTATGTCTTGTTAAGATTGGCTAAACTTACAAACAGCCTTCTAGAGGCAAGTAATGACGAAGAGGCTGAAAAACATCTTCAAACAATTCTAAAGACTTTACTGAAAGATTCAAATAATACGACTTTCAAGCAGATCAGAGACGAAGTATTCAGGCAAAACATTGAAGACGAATCTTTAGTAGAAATGTTGTTGTTTCACTCTTGGTCAAACAAAGACTACAAAAGATTGTGCGACATGCTTTCAAGTTTTGTTCTTTCTGATGATATCAAGTTCAGCAAGGAGTTGCGAGTCCAGATCGAGATGTACCGAATTATGCATCAAACTGACGTGCTCTCAGAAGGCGAAGTCCGTGAAAGACTCAAACGAACATTGGATATGTATATTGAAGATAACCAGGATGCCAACTATAGCGACTTGTTAACACGAATAATGCAAGCATTGGCTTCAAGCGATATTCCTCCTGGAGGTCCACTTGCTACCAGAATAACGAAGTATTTCACAAGTCATTTCAGGATGGATCCCTCTATCTATTCATTCAAGCATAGAATAGATAAAGCTATCCGTTTAGGTGACCATATTCAAGCCATGAACATTTTTGACGACAGCCTTCAAAACTTCACCCAATGGCACGCTTCAGCAGATCCTGCGATTTTCAAAACGCTCAATGACTTGGTTGTGATAATATGCACAAATATGGACGATATCCAAGCCATATTCCCAATGTTTCAGAAAATTAAGAGGCAAATGCTCAGAAAGAGTAATGCTGAAGCAGTTACTGCTTTGGCTATTAAAATGCTAAAGGCAGAGTATATCGGCGACTTGATCGAAATGTTGAAGAGGGAATTACCAGATATCGACAAGGATGCATCTGTTAGACTTCCCAGCGACAAACCCTTTGGATACAAGTATCGAGCACTCTTTGAGGAGTTGCACAACTTTGTAGTTGAATACGAAAACGAGCAAACCTTCGAAACAAATTGGGTTCTTTACGGGGAACTCCACAAGTTCTTCAACTTGCCCTTTGAATTCTATATGCCTACAATAAAGTTCTTTTGCCAGCATGATAGACTCAATGCTGCTCTTCTTATTGTACGTCAAATAAGAAAAAACAGTGAACTTTACGATCAACCTCCGCCACTGAGGGAGATGTTCATGTATCTCTTTAACGTTTTTGGAGATAAGCTTTATGAAGAAGGCGTCAAAGAATTGCATGGATACTTCAAATTGGATATTGGAATAATTCAACAGGATATAGGTTTGCAGAATTCTATCTTGAACGCATATTCAAACCTTCAAGATGTTCCCAGGGCTAGGGAGTTATTCCTTGCTATTTCGTCCAACCCAAAGGTGTACGGAGGTATCAACGAAGAAACGATCCAGATCATTATCAAAACATACACCTACCATGATTTGGAGTATGTAAGGAAGTTCTGGAATAACTTATCTCAATTCGACATTATCCCAACCTATGCCATTTACAGACAATACTTGATAGCACATGTGTATCATGGTTATGCAGAGGAAGCAATCCAATTGATAGGAGAAATGGGGGACTATGACTTGGAAGTAACTTCTGATACTATACTAGCTTTGCACAACTACTGTCTCGAAGAAAGAGGACAAAAGGTCATAGCCAAATGGGCAGAAGAGAATCACACAGATATGTGGAATGAGTTGATCAACTCCAATATGCTTGTGGGGGCCACTAATTACATGCCCTCAAACAACCTTATTGCTGAAAGCTCGGCATGAATGCTTCCCATACTTCAAAGAAAGCTTGTATATATATTGCATCTCGCCAATGAAAAATCTATTTAATGTACATCATGAACGTAAGGAATATTATCGTAACCTTTATTATTGTGAATTAGGCTTGGAGCTTGAAAGTTTTGTACGATTTACTTTCGTTGCAAACCGTAGTGAGTTTAGAGTCTCGTTGAAATTCTTCAAAAGAGGTGAAATATTGACAAACATCAACGTCTTAGAATTTCCTCCAAGGCTGTGCTTCAACAAGTAAGTGAGTTTGGAATTTCTATATGGTACATGTTGATTGGCAACAAGCTGTGACAGTTGTTGTCTTTGACTCAACGAATAAATTACATCCCCCAAACATGACAACGACTTGTTGATAGCCTGCGTTTCCTTTAATCTGTCACCTGTAGCCTGTGATGACGACAATCTTTCAGAACCTGCCAAATCAACCAAGTTCAAGGTGCCCTGACTCTTGGCTCCAGTCTTGAGATTTTCACCATTTAACCGTATTGTGAAAATTGAATGTGATCTGGAAGACCTGTCGTTGGCCCTTGTACTGGCCGTAGAACGGTTCTTTGTAGCCCTGTCAAGAATAGATTCAGCTTGGTTCTTGGATGAAATGGACACAGTGGTAATATTTGTAATGTACGTTTTTCCTTCGTCATCATCATGCTTGATATCGTATTTTACTGTAGAGTCTCTTGGACTCAATAGATCTACAATATTCTCATTGTAAATCTCTACCACTTGCCCTTCAACCTCATACTTCCATCCCTTCGCTTGAAGGTCATCTATGTCTTCAAAGATTTTATCCAATGACATAGGAATCATTCCGTTGCCAGGATTTGACATCGTAAACGTCTTTCCAGAGCCGGTCTGTCCATATGCAAAAACACAAACGTTATAGCCATCCAATGATGATTGAATAAGCTGGGATATTTCTTCAAAGATGTCCTCATTTGTCAGAGTAGGCAGGAATATGTGGTCAAATTGAAATTTGTAGCTATTCTTGTTACTATTGTATGTGGAATAAGAATTGGAATTGCTTGCCTCACCATCTCTGGAAAGTATAAGCTCCTGTGCTGAGTCATCATTAATTTCATCGTCTGGGATATCCAAGCTTGATACCTTTTCTTGAGTCAATGCTGGTCTTACTCTACAGAAGACCCGAATATTTCCTTTGAGCTCTTGAAGTGTATTATGAAGTGCACGTCTATCACTTTCATGAGTAGCTAACCTGACATTTATCAAGGCAGTTTCTTGCTCATAATGTTCAATTTGCTGCGTTTTATCTTCATACGATTTCCCCAAAGCTGCTATACTTTCTCTCTTTGACACCAATGTGTTTTGCAAAAGCTCAATTTCCGCTTCCTTGACCTTGAACTTTGCCTGTAATTGTTCTAGTATTGCTTTTAGACGACTTGTTTCTTTTTCAATGCCATTAAGTGCCTGCTGTCTTTCCGCAGTTTCTACATTTAAACTCGTTTCCAATTCAGTATCGAGCTCCAAAATTTTGGATTTTACACTTTCAATCTTCTTTTCCAATTGTGCTGTTCTGTTACTCAAATTTTTTGAATGGTCTTCTTTCAACTTAATAAGCTTGTTACGGAATTCCAGCATTTGCTGTTGGGCCAGTTTGGCCAACGTTTCGTTCACCATCACAAGTTTATCTTTCTCTTCTAAATATCCAGCATTGTTATCCTGTATAATCTTCTTTGCCTGATTGCTCATATCCTCTTTAAGTTGGTTTAATTTGTGTTCGTGCTTGATCCTGAGCTCTCTAGTCTGAATCTCAAATTTGTTTTTTAACGACTTCAATGACATTTCTTCGCAATCTCCCAACTCAGAAATCTGACTTCTCACAGAAGCCACCTGTTTCTTCAACAGAATGCACTCTTGACTTAACTGATAACTTTGGAGGTCTTCCTCTTGCAATTTGGTCTTTATAGTGGAAATTTTACTAGTCAAATCCAGCTTCAAGAGGAATTTCTCGGCCAAATCTCGCTCCTTAAAGCTGTAAACGTCATGGTTAATCTGTGAACCATACATTAACCTATTGACAGAGCTTCGGGAAGTGCTGGTTGTGTATTTGGGCCGTTTATTGGGATATATGTCCTTGTCCCTTTCGTTGCTAGTGACAGGTTTAAGGGTATTGAGAACTGAGGTACTCGATTCTTGCAAGATGGACGGCGTCAATTTCACACCGACACCGTTTTTGGAATCCTGAGAGTCGTCCATTTTGCTCTGCTTTTGGAGTTATCCAGAAGAAAAAGAGAGTTCCAGATTTGTAGCAGATCTGGGTTTGTTTACTTTTCATTATATGAAGGCATAATTGTGGGTGCAAATTTCGGCGCTACCACAATAACTCAGGAGAAATAAATGAAATAAATGGAGATGAATTTGGCAACACCTCTAGAAAAGTAGATAATGATACTGGAAATGGATATGGTGGAGAGATGGAAAGGTGAAGGTCCAATCAAAATGGTTTCTAGGGATTTAATGACGGTCTTTAGAACAAATTAAGTCAGGCTAGCACTTCGTGATGGATCTCTAGATTGTTAATGCATATAGTCAACAAAGAAAAAGACCATGTAGCAATACTTCAATTGCTCGTTACCTGATTTATGTTTCTTGACTTAAGAACATTCATATTGCCAGATAGAAATAAGGACAATATTCATTTCAAACTCAATCGAATTCTTGCCATGAGATCTGCTAGGTCTAAAATCCTGCACACACCATCATAAGTTTTTCAGATGAGATGCCCCAACTTTTCAAGTAAGTACGATCTTCTTCGACTTCATTAATAGATTATTACTCAAGCATAAAATGGGGCCAGTCTTGAAGAAACAAAAGCTCTCCAAAGGAGAAGTGAAGAAAGTCACGAAGATAGCCAAGAAGGTGGCAGAGCCAGAAGTAGAGCCAAAATCAGAATCCGAACTCTCAGAAGAGGATGAACAAGAATCAGATGAAGAATTCCATTCTGCTGAAGATCAAGAAGACCTCTCCGACTTAGAGATGGATGATGATGTCGATGTTGCCGACGTTTCATCTTCTGAAGAAGGTAGTGCTGACGACGACGAAAATGAAGAAGAAAGCGACGATGAAAATGAAGACGAAGATGATAGTTTCCCTACCAAGATGAAGAAAAAGAAGAATCTTGACGACGGATCAGAATCCTTTGCCACTGCATTAAATGCCATTGTAGGTTCCAAATTAAAGGCATATGATAGAAAGGATCCTATATTGGCCAGAAACAAAGTCACGTTGAAGAAGTTAGAGTCAGATAAATTAGAGAACAAGGCTAAAAGAGCTCTTTTATCGGAAAAGAAACAATTACAAGATAAGCACAGAGTACGGAACATACTTCCCAGTGCTAGTGAACCCGAAAAGGTCAGAGAGATCATACAAAGCGAAAGACAGCTCAAGAAAGTAGCCCAAAAGGGTGTAGTCAGATTGTTCAATGCAGTGTTATCTACCCAGATTAGAACCAACCAAGAAGTCAGCAAAGAAAAAGTGGGCCAGACAAAGAAAGAAGAGTTGATGAACGAGATTTCCAAGGAAAAGTTCTTGGACCTTGTTCAAGCCGCTGGCCAGTCGTAGTTAGGGGGCCATGGTCGAATCAGAATTTAAATTTGTAAGGGTTCAGTGCCATTTATAAGACGAAGTGCACCTCTCGGGCGGTTTGTCCTTGTACTATAGATTTCAGTTCCAATATTTAGCATCCGTAAATAGTTAGTAATCCAATAACTTCGGCTCATTTCTTTATATATTGGGTAGAATAAAGACTAAATGCTTGTAGTGCGGGTACATTACCCCATTCGGAAATAGAATCGGCGAGTATAGAAGCGAGCATACCGAATATCTTCCCATTTGCACTTCTTTCTCCTCGGACTCCCTGTTAAGTCGATAGTAGATGATGTGAATAAGTCAAGTAAATATATATAAATGCTAATGTAGGTATTTGACATGTCCCTGAATTTTCTTAGCAGGCAAAATTTTATTCAGAATAATTTTGAGTTATCCATATAACCAAAGTGTCTAGTCTTGTTCTGGAGCACGATATGAAAATGAGTATCGCCAAACAGGAGGAGGCCCATATTGCGGTTACAAGAAAGGACGAAAATTCTATAGGATTTGAAACTTCCCATCGACCTGGGTTCGAAAACCGAAACTCAGATGAGGATATTGATAGACCCCCCTCAAGGGTTTCTTCTACGGTTGAAGATCAAATTGCGGAACAAGAAAGTTCAGTTCCCAAGTTTATGTCTATTTCAAATCCCCCTCAAAATAAATTAAGGGTAATAGTGACCATATCTCTTGGATTTTGCATTGGTTTTAATGACGCTGCTCCAGGTGCCCTCTTACCTCATATGGAAGATTACTACAATATCAGCTATTCTATAGCTTCATTGATTTGGGTTAGTTCTGCAATGGGGTTTGTGTTTGTTGCATGCCTTTCTCATAAAATTGAAGGTCTTGGAAAGAAGAATTCTCTCTCCTTGGGTTGTGCTCTTACTATTATCTGCTATATCATTGTCTCTACTGGAACCAAATACCCTGCTATAGTAGTTGCCTACTTCTTTGCTGGCGCGGGAAATGCTCTTCTAGTTGCTCAATGCAATATATTCATTTCACGATTTGACAAAGTTTCAACCTACCTTTCATTTTTTCATGGCTCGTATGGAACCGGTGCCACTATTTCTCCTTTAGTTGCTACTACTGCCATCGCCAGAGGTGTCAAATGGCACTACTTTTATCTAATCCTCATGGGAATTATGATACCCCATATGTTGACTGTTTATTATTCATTCAGAGGTTCAGAGAAAGACTTGAAACCTTGGGACAAAGATCAAACAGACAAAAGTAAAGATAATACTTCTTCGGTTGACACAGAAAATGATTCGGAAAAGTTCCCACCCAAAGAACAAAGCTTGATGATTCTTGCACTTAAAGATCCTATAACTTGGCAGATTGCATTCTTCGTTTTATTCTACCAAGGTGCTGAAGTAGCAATGGGAGGTTGGATTGTTTCCTTTTTCCTTGATTATCGAAATGCAAATCCCAAATATGCTGGTTATACTGCTTCTGGCTTTTGGGGAGGCTTAACAATTGGTAGGCTATGTTTAACTATACCATTGCACAAAGCACTTGGAGCTAGAAAGGGTGTGATAATAGCCTCAATAGCATCCATGATTTTGGTCAGTCTTGTGTGGATTATTCCTCACATCATAGTAGAGGCAGTTTTGATAGCTTTAGCAGGCATTTTTATTGGCCCGAATTATCCATTGCTTGTCACCTATACTGCCCATGACGGACTAATTCCTAGAAAAATCCAGGTAGTTGCTCTTACTATCATGTCAGCTTTTGGTAATTCAGGAGGTGCCATTTTCCCTTTCGTTGTGGGTTTAATTTCGCAAACAGCTGGAACATATGTCGTTTTGCCAGTATTTATTGGTTTATACATTTTGATGTTTTTTATTTGGATAAGTCTCCCAAACATGGAGAGGCGTTCATCATCTAAATCCAATAACATGTTGCAACGCATTTGGGAGAGAATTTGGTGAGCTTGTAAAATCCAAAAAAGAGTCAAAAGATCATAGAAAATTCCAAGCAACTCGAGGTATTTCAATTAACTCATTTCTTAGGAAAACATTAAATAATTAACATTCATAATAAACAATAATTTAATAGATTTAAGATATAACATTTAAAGAGAATGGGTGCAATTTATTTGTGAAGTCACACAAAAATGTCGCGCGACACAGAAATAAGTGAATCAAGAATGACGATTATTTTCAGGTTGTTGGTGCTTTTCTTCTTCAAAACACGTTAAACACAGCACATTCTTGGGGACATTGCTCAATTATTAATCCCTACCATTAGAGACATACAGACAACTATTTTCGAAGCATCTGACTATATATAGAGCGAATTTTCTGTGAAATTAAACATGGCTATTGAGAAGCATATAAAGGAAGGCGACATTGCTGTGGGGGAAAAGGACTTTCTTGGAGCCATTGGTGCCTATAGTGCTGCAATTAAAGAGGATAGCAATGCTCTCCAGCCCTACTTGAAGCGTGCGAACACTTATTTGAAGTTGAAGAATTACGACCAGGCCAAAAGCGACATCTCTGTAGCATATCAAATAGCTGATTCCAGAGGCAAGAGGGAAGAAATGGGGTTGTGCTACTTCAGATTGGGACTCATTTACTACGCGGAAAAGAAGTACAAACTTGCGGTAACTCATTTTGACAAGGCTATTAAGTATAATTGCGTAGAATCGACACTTCAAATGTGGAAAACGAAGGCCGAGTACGATCTAAAGAAACATCCTGAAGTGGAAGAGGAGGACGATGAATCCGACATTTTCGATGTAGATAGGGCCCCCGTTGAATCAACGGATGCACCTAAAGTGGAAGAGGCGGCCAGCAATAAAATTGAGGAAATTACCGCAGGTCTTGATGAGAAAGCACTGACCAATATTGCTGTCATTAATAAACAGGCGCCTCTTAAAATCAAGATCAGGGACGACTGGTACCAATCGAATAACGATGTCACCATCACAATCTATGCTAAAAACGTAAAAGAGGACAAGTTACAAGTACTTTTCAAAGAAAAATCTGTAGCTGTATCTTTCCCCAGCTCAGCTAACTCCGAGTACAACTACAACTTGGACCCATTGTATTCGCAGATAGACACCGACAAAAGTCGTTACAAAGTCTATGGGACCAAAGTAGAAATTACGTTGGTCAAGAAAGCTTCTAAGAAATGGCCTACTTTAGAAGCTTCAGGAGTAGAAGTCGAAGAAGTACAGGATGCCACTGAAGAAGCCGAAGACAATGACGAAGTCAGAAAGGCAGCTTTATCATATCCTTCTTCCTCGAAAAAGGCCGTCAACTGGGCCAACTTCAAGGTCAATGAAGACGAAGAAGAGGACAAAGGAGAGAATAGCTTCTTCACCAAGCTTTACGAGGATGTTGACGACGACACGAGAAGAGCCATGATGAAGTCCTACGTCCAGCTGAACGGAACTGTTCTTACTACGAACTGGGCCGAAGCTAAAGACAAAGAATTCGAGACCAGTCCTCCTGAAGGAATGGAAGCCAAGCAATGGGGAAAGTAGTGCTAATTGAGTAGCGCAATAATACTGACTATGGTTATCTGGTATTGTAAATTTCCTACTTTTCTAGCTTATAAGCTGTCTCATTATTAGCGATGTATATAGGAGCTTGGACTTCCAGGTTCTACCAAGAGGTGAGCATGCGATTCTATAAGATGGTAAAATAATTGTGTCTATTTTCTATAATCTCACGTAGTTAACGTAATTCCTATTATTGCCGTGACTACCGTATTAGCTTCCTATCTCCAATACTTTATGTGGCTATACTACTATTCTACACTATAGATTAATAGTACGACATTGTCGCGGAACAAATGTCGTTCAAGCTGCTGACAATTGCGGATCTGATTAGTGGGGCTTCCGTGAGACTCAGTTCCACCTGTTTTTCCTCTCTTGTGATCTACACTAGAGGCATTGAAGTTGCAAAACGACATTGTTGATGTTATCGGCATCCATACAGTTATTATCCAGACATAGAAACATTCAACAAACAATTTGTGTCACATTTCGAGGATTTTCTAGCTTAGCCCGGAAAAACGGGATATTTAAACACCAGCAATTGCGCATTAACAACTTTTCATACATTACCAGAGCCATGCACATTGAGTCTATCCCCATGAGATGGGGTACTGGCGACAACTACGCATATCTTCTAGTCGACACGCCTACAAAGCACGCGTGGTTGATTGACCCAGCTGAACCGGATGAAGTGGTGAAATATTTCGCCCAAAACGGAACGCAATTTGAGTTGAAGGCTATCGTAAATACTCACCACCACTACGACCACGCTGGAGGCAACAACGACTTCCATCGCAAGTATCCTGATTTGCCGGTGATAGCAGGAAAGGATTCTCCAGTTGTTTCGTACACGCCACTGCATCAGGAGGTCATTGATTTAGGAGACAACTTGTCGATAACTGCGCTTCACACACCATGCCACACTCAGGATTCCATCTGCTACTACGTGGAAGACACCAGCACCGGAGATCGTGCCGTATTCACAGGTGACACGCTTTTCATCTCCGGTTGCGGCCGTTTTTTTGAAGGAACTGGCGAAGAAATGGATAAAGCTTTGAATCATGTGTTGGGTTCGCTTCCAAAGAACACCCGGGTCTACCCAGGCCACGAGTACACTCGATCCAACGTCAAGTTCTCCAAGACGGTGATTGAAAATGAGGCTATAAAGAAGTTGGAGGCATTTGCTAAGGAAAACGAGTATACCACAGGAAAGTTTACTATAGGCGATGAGCTTGAGTTCAATCCGTTTATGAGGCTCGCAGATCCAGTAGTTCAGAAGAAGACGGGATTTGCAAAGCCAGCTGAGGTCATGACCAAGTTGAGAGAGATGAAGAATAGTTTCTGATGAATATATGCTAGTGATATAGATCTTAAGATACCTTTAACAGACGTTCTAATAAGGAATCATTGTAAAGAATTCATAGATCTTTGCCTTATCTTGTTAGATATCTAAGTCTTTCAAGCTGAACTAACTTCTCTCGTTTAGATACAATATCATTATAAAAGAGGCACCTTAAAAAAAGATAAATATCTATTTTTCTTTTATTGATACCTCTCTTTCACATTCATAATTCATCATTCAATATTCATATATCTCATATTCTTACAAAATCGGGCTTGCAACCATCATCCACCCACAACTCTGGCTGCCATAACTCAATAAACTCCAAGTCAAACTCAGACTTGCCCATTGCAAACTGCTCATATTCTTCAAAGATGCCACTCATACTCCAGCCCTGAAGCAATTTGCGCATCAACCCTACAAGAACACCAGTTCTATGTTTTCCCTTATTAGAATGAATCAACATGGGAAAATTTTGTTTATCTAACATCAACAGAAGAGCAATAGTAAGTGACTCCTGCGCTTGTTGATGCTCATCGGGTCGATTGAAAGGCTCCTGTGACGCTTCCATCAACAAGTTGTGAAACTTGATGTCTGTTGTAGTTAGCCATTCCTGGTACTGGGCCATGATTTCTGCTGTTCCATGCTTGTCTTTTTTCTTTTCAGACTTTTCAGACTTTTCAGATTTATCCTTGTTCTTCTTATCCTTCTTTTTCTTTTTCAGATCATGGCCCAAATCACCTAAGTAGATAATTGTCTTGAGCTTCAATTGTTTGAGAAACGGATAGTTGATTGGCATGGGAAATCCAGACCGATATATCTTGTCTTCCACAAGAGCAAAGTTCAATGGTGGAACATACTGTGGTTTGTGATAAAACGTCCGGAATGGAATCACATTTCCATTTTCTACATCAATATCGATGTTACCGTTAGAACTGTGAACTATATGAGGATCTTTCAACGTTTCGTTACCGAAATAGTCTTCCTTCGTTTTGGTTTCTATTCCAGATTGTCCACGCTGGAGGGGTTCATTTTCTGATGAAATCTCGTCAGAAGTCGCCACCTTCCTTGAATGATCTAGACCATCATGTAGTATTCGACTTGCTTGAGTTGAGATTGTATGACTATTGCCGTTTAGTGACAATTCTGCTGTCTTTGGCGATGACAGAGACATATTTCTTAGTCTGATTCGTGGTTTCTGTTTCGATATTCCAGACACGCGACGGATGCCTTTCAAAGAGGATTGTGACGCGGAGACAAAAGTATCGGATTCGGAGTCTACGAATAATACCAAACGCAACCTATGTATAAGTTCCTGGAGAATTAATGTCTGATTATAGAAAGGGTTGGCAGAAGAGAGTTGAAGTTGGGAAACCTAAATTCGTTCAGTCAGAGCACGTGACAGAATGATACGGTAGCGCTACCGTTCGAAGGAATAAGAGATTGGCCACAAGAGGTCCGACCAGAGAACAGCAAGCTGGGATATGAATGAAAGAAGTCAATAAGAAACATGCTGAATGTGGAAATATTCCTTACTGCACTTCTACATGCTAAATCATGATTTCATTTAATGGGAATTACATGCCCTATTAGTACATAATAGTTTTCGATAAAACTTTTGACATATGTATTTATATTCAAATTCAAATTCAACAACTGATCCAGAAGCAACCAACCTGGTACGTGAACTGTTCGTAACACCATATTTATCAACCATATTGCCATCTGCTGTCTTCGGTAGTGTTTTCGATATTCTCACGTGACGTATTGACGGAAGTAGCCAATCTGCAAAATGGAGTCAACCTGCAGACGTCGCAGGCAAAAAAATTCCACCAAATGAAAAGAATTTTCAGTAGAGAAAACCGAATCGAATAGTATCCCTTTTGGAAACCGTGCTACAGGACGAATTTTCGAGCAGACAACGAGTGACAGCAAGGTCCAGCCAGTTTGAGCGAGTTAGGTGTAACATTCTCGCTAATCACAACTAAAATCTGTGTCATTTTGACCGTATTAAACTGAATTTTTCATATAATTTTCAGATTCTACCATTTGAGTTCAATATAGAAACTCAGAAAATACAGCTAAAACAAGCGAAAGACAGCTAAAACTCTAACATAACAATGTCGTGGTTGTTCGGAAGTAAACCCAAGACCGAAGAACAGAGTCAGTCCGATTTGAAGCAGTCGTTGGGCTTTGATCCTGCGCAAGTTGCAGATGTGTCGCAGATTCTCCAAACTCCAGGAGTGTTGGACTCGTCCAGATTGCACCCTTTGGCCGGTTTGGATAAGGGAATCGAGTATTTGGACTTGGAAGATGAACAGTTAACCACAGTCGAAGGTGCACAGGGTATTATTCCTTCTCGAAGTTGGACTGATGACTTGTGTTACGGTACTGGTGCTGTGTACTTGCTTGGTTTAGGTCTTGGAGGAGCCTACGGTATGCAAGAGGGTATAAAGAACATTCCTCCTAACTCACCAGGAAAGTTGCAGTTAAACACAGTGTTGAACCACATGACCAAGAGAGGTCCTTATTTGGGTAACTCTGCAGGTGTTTTAGCATTGACATACAACTTGATCGATTCTTCGCTCGATGCATTGAGAGGAAAGCACGACGACTACAACACAGTCGCTGCTGGAGCTTTGGCTGGTGCCCTTTTCAGAAGCAGTGCCGGTATCAAGCCTATGGCATACTCCACGGCATTGATGGCTGGTGCGGCCTCTGCCTGGTGTGGAATCAAGCGTTTGTTACAGTGATCAGTAATGAGAAAATCATGATATGATGTTAAGCTCTTTCCGTGAGATAAAGAAAGAAAGCAAAGAAAGCAAGACACGGCATTCATCTTATAGAGACAACGAGTCGTACATACTCCTGGAATGTCTGGTCCCCAGACTTGTATATAATCTAATGATAATTAGTCCCGAAGAAGAGTGTAGGAAATGGAGAGGGTAGTTCTGAATGGAATAGTATGGTATAAAATATGGGATGATATATTATCGAAGAAGAGAATTTAGAGGAGTAGAATGTTGGAACTTAGCGTACAGTTGCAGAATATAGCATAATGGAGTATGATAGAGTCCGGGAAGACCACATAATATTATAGACATTGTAATCTACAACATGGTGAATTGAAAAGTTCTTTCATTAGATATTCCTAAATCTCTATCTATATCCTATACTGCTACCATAGCACTCTTTGTTTCGTTAAGTTTGCTTCTCTTGCTGCTCTCACCACCTGATTCCACAGCAATGCGCTTGTTATTTCCTACCAACCTTTGCATTACCTCCTTTCTTAGCACCATGTGAGCGGCAAATTCTTCACCATTCACGCAGCGTTGTTTCTGGAGATCCTTGTTGAGAATCTTGTGAATGAACTTGTCCTCCTTATCGTTCTGGATTTCGTGGACTATTTTCTCCATATCTTCGTAAGTCCTTGTCTGGGCTATTTGACGATAAAAAGGTGACCTTCCAGGGATCTGGTTCAACATCATGAACTTGCTTCCAGCAAATACATCGCCGTACGTTTTGGTGATGCCATAAAATTCGGAAATTAGCTTATCTTGAGTCAATGGCGAATCAGAAAAGACGCTTGGATTGGCCTCGGCAGCCTCGGCAATCATTCCACCTATGTCTTTATTGTTGAAAAGATCTTGCAAACTGCAAAGATCAGCCTTAGACTGAAGGTTCCCATTAATAACCACGCTGATTCCTTTCAGCTGAACTCGAGGTATTATCTCCAGTAAGTAGTGCCAGATCGGCTCCTGGCGATTCCGCATGGCTCGCTGTCTACAATGAATAGTCAAGTTCGCTATCCCAGTCTCGCATATCTGATCTACAAGACTTCTGGTAGCCTCCAAATCGTCCAACAATCGGATCTTACAACTGATAGGCTTTTGATTTGGTATGCCTACTTTTTGCACCAAGTCTCGAAGGACTGAACAGAGCAACTCCGGAGTCAGCAACAATGCAGCACCCATACCTGAGTGCGTCAGAAACAGCTTCGGACATCCGCAGTTCAAGTCGATGCCATCCACGTCTTTTATCACCTTCTCAGCAGCCTGTACAGCTAAATCCGGATCAGAAGATCCCAATTGTAAAATCAATTTTCCAGCCTCAAGCTCCGGAAAAGTTCGAAAAACCAACTTTGCTCCATGAGGAGAATCCACGACGTAGTCAACAGTTTTTATCTCTTCGTTCACAACTCGCCTCGTCTGAATAAGCTTCCTATCCACTATTTCTGGAGACCAAACGAGGTCTGCACCGTACTTAAGCGACATTATCCGATTCGGCAATTCGCCTGATCGCACCATCGGAGCAAGACACAACTTTCCGACATAATTCACCATCTTGGTCTTTATTAAGTTCATATCAACGGAAAGATACTATATGGATATAAATTTGAAAAGTTGAAGACTCAAATATTGTAGACACTATATACAGGACATCATTTGAAGATAGTAACGTGACCAATATGGTAGCGCGTAAGATTGCTTGTAGACGACACTCTTATCGATTTGAGCAGCTGTTTTGATGTATGGGATCAACAGAGTTCGTTATTTAGTGGCCCTCAGAATTGAAGGTCAATGGCTGAGTTTGACTAGATTCTCTAGGATGACAAATCGTCGGATATCTCCATCTCATCCGAACAGGTTCAATTTGTGCTAAAATTTGGGAAGTACAGGGCAGACAAAAATGGCCACATACGGAAAGTGCTCATCTCGCAGCAGGCTTTTACTGTCAGATTGACATGCTGGGATTCACCTTGTTTGGCTGAGCAGGTTGACAAGGCAAAGAAGTAAGCCATTAGTTCCAGACGAGATGAGCTGGCCTGCATACTAAAAATAAATTTATACAGGTACTGCAGACAGTTTCTAGTGAAGGAAATCTTTTTCCATAGTGATTCTGATTCAATAATGGGCACACAGAAAACTGACCGTAGGGATTCGAAGTGGAAATCTGTGATGGAATGTGATCAGGTAGAAAGTCATGGAGTCAGCCAAATGTCGTCTTTTTTGTGAGCAGATCTTGAGAAAATTGGGAGTGTGGAGAAGAGAGTCACGATTCAAAGCCCGTTCAGTGATGCAGAAAAGTTCTCGCTTGACATTTAACGGTCACGAATCTTAAGGTAGGCAACCACCGAATATCGGAGGTAGAGGAAGCTACGGATTTCTGGCAGTAGCGACATTTTGTAGTTTTGCAAATAATACTATATGTATGTCTGCTTCATGTAGACAATTACGGTCTTCGTTATTGTTCTGGCTGATCTGTATAATCAGTTCAGAATTTGATCGGACCGACTTTTTTTACTGCTTCCACTGCTACCAATTGTGACAGCAAAAAACAAGCAATGGCATTTCTTAAAAGACGATGGCTCTGATCCCACCCAGGGTGCCCACCTGCCTTGTCATTGACTTTGAAAACCTTTGGGTGTGATTTGGATACGGTGTGGGGCTCTTTGAAAAAGCTTGTGTGTACCGTCTGGGGTAGCCAATTGTTGCTCAGGTGAAGTAATCACATTTGGTGTCTGAGTCTCGCGATCGCAAAAAGAAAGCAACTGCATAACGTACACGGCGATTGTGTCCAAGAATTCTATTTAGTGAAATTGCGAATAAATTGACAGACATTAAAAGATACGACATTGCTAATCACAGATAGCCCCGCAAAAGAGTCTGAAACAAATTGACTTTAACAGATGCGAGTGACATATACTAGGAGACGATGCCCATAAAGTAGCCCTATTTTCTTTGGCAAAAATGAAACATTGTAAGAGAAACAGATCAGAAAAGTGAAACAAAATTAAAAAATAAGAGCCTGAAATTATAATATTTTTTTCCGGAGTGGTAGCGTAGTACCGGAGCCAACGATTGCAGAAAATCTGGTGTTCGCGACATTTTTCAAATGCAACCAGTATAAGAAATATGTGACCAAATTTACCGCCACTTTTGCAGAGCGTGGTAAACGTCAGTCCACGCGGTTCGGATAACTGGCATTGTCAGAGAACACTCTGGAAGGGGCATCTAAAGGTCGAGATCACCAATTGTGCCCAAAGGCGGCTTGACAGGGAGTCAATGTCCGACATGTGTGACAGCAATAGAATCCGGGAAGGGATTCGTCAAGTACAGTAGGTAATCTGGTATGGCGAGATTTCGTTCCATGTCTCGCTGGAACCGTTATCTGCGTTATCTAGGATTGTGGGGACGATACACTGTCTGCAGGAATTAGACAATCATCTCAGACATTAAAGATTGGCACAAGACCGAAGTCTTGAGTGTCACAGGCGTAAATTTCACAGGCAGCTGCATTTTTGGGGATGTGTGAATTCACAAGATTGGAGACACGGAATGATAGCTGAGTAAGGGCAGGTAGTTGGTATCCAAAGTTGCTGAATTGGGCAGACTGGTTGGCGACATTCCCTGAAATGAGGACGAGAGCTGCGGCTTTGGTGCTGGTGCTAATCTGACTTTGCTATTACTGCATGCATGTATGTGCAGTCGTGTTGCAGAAAAAAGACGTTCTGCGCAGACGAGACCCTACTATCGAACAGTAGGCAGCAGACACAAGAGCGATCAGACAGCGAGACAGGAGAATCACCCAGTCACTCTGGAAGCGACAGCACAGTGGTCCCAGATCTGGCAGAGAGTCACAGAAGTGCCACAGCCAGACATTGGTCAGCAGCGAGACCAACAGAGACGGACCAACAGACACAGGGCGGCAGTCTCGTTCCTTCAGGCTCGCGGAAAGGCAGGTGGAAACAAGAAGATAAAGGAAAGCTGTGCTCGCTCTTTGTTCAGATTCTGTCCGGCTCTGCCCTACTGTGATTGTTTCCAGCACCGAGAGATGTGCAGACATCCGACATGCATTTCGATAGCAGCAGCCAGTCACTAGGCAAGTGGGCTACTTTGGCCGTCACAGTTTCACTGTCTGGGACGCACCTCCCGTTTTCGGCGGATTTTGTCGTGCGCACACTATATGCAGGCGCGACATTTCTTTTTTATTACTGCAATCGGGTGCAAAGTTTCTTTTTCATGCTTTCTTTTTTCGTGCTGCCTAAAATTTTTCTTTTATCTACCCTTGGCTATATAAAGCGGGCAGTTTCGTTTAGTCATGTTTATCAAATCTTTATAAGCACCAGGTTTCGCAGTAGAATTTGTAATAAAAGTGTAAACAACTTTATCTTCTTTTTTTCTATAAATTACCAAAAGCTTTCCAAATAGCTGCTCAACCGTCCCAACCAGACACAATTGACTGCTAATAACCTCGAAACACAAACAAGACACTTGTGTCGTACACTACAACAGTTATCGCACTGATATCTGGCACAAGGCATTACTAATAGCAACCGTTCTATACATAACACGAACTAAGAATAGCTCGTTATCTATAGCAACAACAACAGCGTACGGCCATAAATACCAACTAATAGCACAAAAGCATAGAATAGCCAAAGTACTCTACGCATAGAATTACGACGATAATACCATACTCGCACCATGTCGTTGTTATACCACCCTCTCTCCAGATCTGTCAACACCAGAGACTTGTCTGGCTGCTTGACTCCAAACAACCAGGCTGTAGAAGAGTTCAAGTACAAGACGTCGGAGCTCGTGACCTCCGCAGCCAAGCCCTCGGTCACATCCAACATCCTCTCTCCACCGCTCTCGCCCTACCAGCGCAACAATGTCACCATCCACCCGCCATTGGTGATGGAGAAGCTGTACATGCAGACGGTGTCGCCCTTCAAGATTGAAAACTACCAGGACTACAAGCTCACCATCGATGCCTGGGCCGAATTGGGCCCTGCCTATAAGAGCCACCAGTTGCACTTTCTCGACCAGTACAGCGTGATTCTGCAGGAAGAGCTGCAAAAAAAGTCTGCGTTTTTGTTGCAGCAAAGAAGAGCCACTTCGACCAAGAGAAGAGCCGCGGTCTTGGACTCCGACAACGAGTCAGATGTGTCGACTGACCGTGTAAGAACCAGAAGAGTCATCAAGACGACCAACAGAGATATGGACTTTGAGTCCGGCTCGGAGCTCGACTCGCTTGTGAACTTGACTCCCAAGAAAAAGAAGATCAGAAGGGACAACACTCTGTCGCCTTCGATTGCTCAACAACAACAGCTGCTTATAGACGAGTCCATTCCCGACTTCTCTCCTGTAGCTGAAAAGACTTTACCAGCCAACAACACAAAGTGCTTGAAGATCGAATGGAAGGGTCAGCCTATGGATTTGTCCACTGACCCCAACTTGTCCAAGTTGCACCCAGCCGAAGTAGTGCTTGCATCGATTTTGCGTTTGCCAGCAGCCGTATATCTTGACTCCAAGAGACGTTTGTTCTACGAAAAAGTGCAAAGATTGAAGGTTGGCAAGCAGTTCAGAAGAACTGATGCTCAGAAGGCTTGTAGAATCGACGTCAACAAGGCATCCAGACTCTTTGCTGCCTTTGAAAAGGTCGGCTGGCTAGAAGATCATCATTTCCAACAATATTTATAAACAACAACAACAACATCAACTACAACTATCAATTCAATAATCATTAACATTAACATTACAATCGGGACTTGGAATGGTCACTTCGGGTTTAGTTCTTTTTATCATTATTATTACTTTTTATCTTTCTTCGTGTGAATTGGTTTCAGTGATTCGTCAACTACAGAGTTGACCATATATACAATAGGAAAAATGGGTATTACGGTTATTATGTGGATAACATAGAATGGTTATAAAAAATAGAAAAATCGTCATAGACTTAGAATATACCTTCTTTTGTATTTATTTTGTATATATATAATATACTATGTGAACAGATCCAGTAGTTTATAAGCCAATGATATCCGATACTATCTTCTACGGAAATGAATAATTACTAGAAAGAGGTAATGTTAACAACATCTGACATCTCTTGAGTAGACTTAAACAACCACTGAAGTTGGTAATAGTCGTTTATTGTTTTTCCTTTTTCCTTTTTTGCAAAGAATGTGAATTTTGTGTATACATGTCTAATAAACAATTGGTTCAAGTAGACTAAGATGAACTGAATAATAATATATACGATAAGACACTTATTCAACGGCATCTTCCTTGTCGTTGTCCTGGTAGATGTAGAACTGCAAGAAGATGAAACTATCTTCGAAGATGGTTCCCAAAGAACCCAACAACCAACTTAAATTAAGCAAGATATACTGGGAGTCACTACGGAAGAACAAAATCTGGCCAGCGTAAGTCAAGTTACCCAAGGTAGAGAACAAGAAGAACAACAAGCTCAAGCCATGGACCGACTTCCGGCGGTGGTTCTGGATGATCTGAGGAATACGTGCTCCCAAGTAGAGCAACGCCGACATGTAGCCCATGATCTGAGGACCCAAACGGATATCGTCAGGAGGCAGAGGAGCATCGTCACCTTCGCCAGTGGAAGATCCTCCTAAGAAGAAACCCATCAAGCCGCAAGCAACCACAAAAATCAACGGCAATACGTATTTAATGAATATGCTGTGATATTCTGGTTCCAAGGCAATATCTGTCAAGGTAGATGATCTTCTTCTGAGCAAAGGAGAAGATTCGTGTTCGTGATGGTGATGTTCGTGGTGAGCAGCACCTTCATGTTGGTGGTTCTCGCGATCGTGATGGTGACGTTCGCCTACAGAGCTACTGGTGCTTTTTCTTTTACCGTGGCTGTGGTGGTGTTTTGGGAAAATGTGGGTATAGTAGAAATAGGAAGCAATGATCAAGAAGTCAGCAATACAGAACCATACGGCAAGGAAGATGACTTCAGGAAGCAAGCCCGCCCAGATTGAACCCACCAAGTTGAACACATCGCCCATGAACCAGATGCAAATGAAGCCAATAGCAATGCCTTCGGCAGACTTCAATCTCCATTGCTCAATAAGCTGAGGCATGAGAAGAACTATCCAGCATGCCAACGAAGTGGAGCCCATTACTCCCGAAACTTGTTTTCTCCATGGAGAAGCGTCGGCGCCTTTGCCCAATACCGTAATCGAGTCCTGTAACAACCAGGCTACTGCTGACAACGCCATTCTATGATTTTGCCGATTCTAACGGTTTTTAGCTTTATGCCTTGAGAAACAAAAAGACATTTACTTTATGTGAGTCAAAATTACATTTGAAATATTCATTTGCATAGAAAAAAATTGTTCGATGCGCGACTAATCTGGTAGCAATTTCCGCATCGAGATAGCGAGATCAAGCAATTCTGAAGTAAAGAGAGCTTTGCCGAGCTGAACATTTAGGATAGAAGGAAGCTCATAAATTCCTACAAATAGTGCCATTATTGGTGGTACTAACATTATCAATCAGTCTATTTTGATTAATTTCAGTTCAATTGGCGCTTTAGGCGAATTATGTTGCATTTTGCAATCGTACGCACCTCATAATCTCTATGGGAACATCAGCAAATTAGATAACTTTATGGAGCTATTCACATTTTATTCTACCATTAATATCAAGCAATCTGGAATATGTCTTCCAGTCTTAGTAAATTGTGATAGTAGGAATAAATCACGTCTCTTTAGAAAACCAATGCTTGTTTACAATATTCGTAGTACATCATTTCTTAGAATACACTTTTGCTATAGTACATAATCTTACACTAAAATACACTAGTCCAGCTCCTCTTTATCGGACTCTCGACGAAGACTCTGCGATATACTCTTCAACGTCTCCACTTGCGAGAGCAGAACCTCGCTTGGCAAGAAATTCTCTCTCATCAATTGACTCCCATCGATGCCTGCACCACCATCGTCCAGGATTCTGAACGAAGCTTCTGTGACTTTTCTATGCTCTCCATCTTGGTCTACATCCATAGCATCGTCTTGGCCCTTATCTTGCTGCTGTAATATCTCCATTGATTTGCTGTCGATATACCTGTCTCGAAGATTCGGCAAAAACTGGATCTGGTTCGAGCCGGAGAGCTTCAACTTTTCTGAAAGTCTATTTGTCTGTGAAATTAAATCATCCACCTGCTGAAGCAAGAAATAGAGAGTCTCATCAATGGGAGACAACGACTTCAATGCTTCACGCGCCTTTGGCGAAAGCTGTGGTTTACTGCTGTTGGTATTGTCAGTATTACCCTCTTCCAGAATGACCTTCTGGCTTAAGAAAACCAAATTGTTTCTGAAGAGTCGCAATATCTTTATCACTTTGCGTGCTTTGATGATCTGGAGTTTCAATATCTTGCGCAATTGCGCTTCGAGCCTTATGTTATTTACTAAGGACGAGATTTTCTCGTCAAGTTCCAGTTTTCGCAAAGAAGCTTTATCTGTAAACTCAATGCCTTCGTGATGCTTTAACTTAATCCAGCCGTCTTCTACAAGGTCATGTGGCAACGTAAATATGTTTCTCAACGTGTACAACTCGAACTTGTCGAAATTGCGATCTACCTGACTCTCCAATAACGTCTCCAACTTAGCTGTGCCTATTTTGATTTCATCGCTCGTCACAAGTCTGAACACATCACTTGAATCCTTGCCTGCTTTCAAAGCATGCTCTTTTCGTTCCTGTAAATACGATTCAACCCCCAGAGTGCACTTATACATGATCTCGTTGACGGCGTTTATCACATCGTCTACTAAAGCCAATGGAGGAAACCCAAAGTGCTCTGTAAGAAGTGAAGTCACCCGGAAATCGATACTGCTACCAGAAACGTCAGCCATTTTGGAAAGGGCCCGGTTTTATTTTCTTCTGGCGACTTTTGTGGCGACCCACTTTCTAAGTATATCAACTTGTATTAGCGAATGTTGAAGGAAAGGCAGACACCTATTTATCCCGACCACTATAAACAAACCCGGTCTATATTCTTTTCGCATAATGATCACATGACAAAGAACATGTGAATCACTAATTCATATTTCCATTTCCATTTCCAATTTTTTTCATTTCAGTTCAAGAATGATCACATGATAGAACCATCACGTGACAATACACCAGCCAATGAAAAAACTACAAAACCAATTCCATAATCCAGAACCGTCTACTGCTTCAATACTCCAGCTTCCAGCCCACTCTAGATTGTTCACAACTGCAAGATGGCCGGAACATTGAGACCTGATCCCGAATTCCAGAGATTCAACCTCGCCAAAGAAAACTTGGGTAACTACTTCAGATTTAAGCCAAGATCTGCTGTGTTCAACGTAGTCTTCATGGGTTTAGTTCCTTTGGGGTTGACTATTGCTGCTTACAATTTGGAAGGACAAGTTGGTTTCTTTAGAAAATTCAGAAAAGAAAAGATTCTTGGAGGTGACGACTATGTTCCAAGAGACAAAGACTTGTAGAGGAAGATTTCACTTTGAGTTTTTCACATTGTAGTATAGAATTGCAATTAATGGTTGTTACTTCAAGTCTTGAAGACTGAAGTAGCTGCTCATTCATCATCAGCATAGGAACGTTGGTTATATTAACGTTGGTTATTTTATAGGCAGCATTCAATAAACATTTTAACAGAGCATGGTGTAGGAAGTCAATGTTCATCAGGATATGAATGTAACTTTAGTGAAGTGTAGTACTCAGAATAGCTCTATAGACTCTAGTATGAAATAATTGAAATAATAGCTCAATACGATTGGAATTTAAAGAGGCCATCTGTCAAAATATGAAGAGTAAATGATGGTCTTGTAACCATCTTATAGAATTTTATTCTAATCGTCTAATGGTTTTTCTTACTTCCTATTTATGTGCAATTCAATTCATATAATATTCTTTTAAGTCTCCCAATGGAGGCCATCTTGTATCGAACAAGAAGCGATGGCTAGAAACTAATAAAACTTAAATAGAGAACACATAAATAAATAAAACAAAACCGGCAAACCTATACCGACATCTGTTTGCGAATCCTTGTCTTATAGCTGTAGAATTGAAGAGTAATGTCCTTTGAACTATCTGAGTTTTATCCTTAAATTACTGAAGTTTTATCATTTAAACTTATGTTTTATCCTGTACCTTTTGACTTTAACGACGTTGGAATTATCCGAGTAACCAACGTTTAACCTGTGGATTGTATCCATTCTATTGGTGTAATCTAACGTTTCTTTCCATTCATATCGAGCTGAAACTCAACCAAGCCTGCTTGCATGTTCTTCAAGGTTCGTGGAGAGTCCTTGAGCGACAGATGTGTGAAGCCATCGTACAGCAGCTGAGATGTTCCCAAGCTCTTGAAGTTTACTGAAGACTTCGTCTTTCTTAACGGAGCCGGAACCGATGTGTAACTGGAACTGAGAGATTTGTTGATCGATTCTCCGTTTTCGTATACAAAAGAGAAGTGGTTCCCCAATGCAAATATGGGAATTCTTTGTGAACACTCACTGAAAGAGAGCAGCGTGGGCTTAGACTTTTTGGACGGCGTGTCCAATATCAATGTCGACTGTGACTTGGCCATGTTTACCTTGGAATTAAATATGAAAGTTGACGAGGTAGAAGTAGAAGAAGCCGAGTTTCCACTAAACGAGCTAGCCTTTTTCAACACCTTCTTATTCACCTTGGAAGTGCTTTTCTTCTTGGGTGTCTTTACTGAATTGCTACTGCCAGTCGGCGAAGACTCTGAGTTTGAGCTGTTATTCACGCTTGTAGGCAAAGTATCTTCGCTAATGCTTGCAAGTCTCTCCTTTTCAGGAGCAGACTCCAAAGCAGCTGGCTCGCCAAAGATATCGTTGAAGTCCTTGTGGATATGGTCTATGTCGATATCTTCAGAAGAAGAGCGATCGTCACAGTCAAAGTCGATAAACTCAGAAATAAGATCGTCGGTAGGCTGCTCACCTTCTAATAGAGCATGTTTCATATTCTCAAACGGATCTGAGTTAAGAATATCGTCTACGGTTAACTCGGATTCATGTTTTACAGCTGAACCTCCATTGCTTGACGAGTTCTGCGGACTCGTCATCTCAATGGTGGTAGGCGATTCATTCTCATAAATGGTGGAGTTTCCACCAGGAGAAATCTCAGTTGAGGTTACTGTGCACGGCGTTTCCATTATAGGCGACTCCAACTTAGCCGAAGCAACTTCTTTCTTTTTCTTTGCAACTGAGCTCGATTTCTTTTTAGTCAAACCAGGTTTTTTCTTGGGCGTCTTGGGCGTATTTGGTGATCTAGGAGTCTTCACAGCTTCCAGAACTGGAACTTGTGCAACGTTCTGGACTTGCTGTTGCACTACTTTTGTATTATTGTTAAACTGTCTCGCAAGAAGTTGTTGTTGCTGTTGGAACTTCTGCTGAATATGGGACTGCAAATGCTGCTGTAAATGCTGTTGTTGAAGCTGTTGGTTTTGAAACTGTTGATTCTGAAATTGTTGATTCTGTTGCATTTGCTGATTTTGTAGTTGTTGCTGATTCTGTTGATTCTGATTTTGTTGTTGATCTTGCTGCTCTTGTATTGTCCTAAACTGTTGAACCTGTACCATGTGTTCTTGGATGGGATTCATCTCCAATGACAAACCAAGTCCTACAGTAGGGCTACTCTTCAAAAAATCGTTCGACGACTGAATGGGCGAATATTGAACCACAGTTGGCGAAGAGTTGTTCCAGATTGGTGAGCTTTGAACAACGTACTTGCCAGTATTATTGACTCCAGGAGTGATTGGTGAAAATGCCATAGCACCATTGGCATTACCCATGGGCGTTCCCATTACAGGAAAAGTGGCCGTGGGAGGTCCATTCGTTACAGGCGTAAAGAAAACAGGTTGGTTCTGGCCAACAAACGTCGGACTCACTTCCAGTTTTGGTGTTTGGAAATACAGCTGTGGAGCTACTTGAGGAGTGATATCCAACCGGGAAGATGGAGGGAACGCTCCCGAGACCGGTGACGGAGTCAAGGAGTTACTACTAGGGTCATTATGACTGATGTGATTATTGATGTGACCCATACTATTGATGTCGTTATTCACATTATTGATCATGGTATGGTTGATATCGTTGAGGTTATTGTGTTCCATATTCATTCCAGAGAAGCCCATCGGCATCTGGCCGTTATGTGCCAACGGGTTGCCTTCGTTGAACAGCGGCATAGCTGTGGGCATATACGGAATGTTGATATTCATGCTATAACTTTCTAGGTTCGACTAAATGGGCTCAAGGATTAGAAATTTGAAATTTGAAAAATTGGAATTTGATTGAAAAATCAATTTGGGTATAAGAACGAGCGACTGAAGCGAATGAGGGTATGGAACCGTGGGGAAATACGAGATTATATGAGTCTGAATGGTGATAATGGTAGCGATTATAACGATAACAGTGAGGAATATGGTCGTATATCTATTGTCTGCTTTATCTTAATCTTATCTAAGAGTTGAACGAAGGAAGTAGTGCGATCACTGGATTCACTCAACTAGGTAAAACAAACAATATATAAACGGACAGCTGAGGCAGATGGAACAACACAGACGACGAAAACAACGACGATAGACTCGACTGCTACTAAAAGAAGCTTCCTTCTAGAAAAAAGGAGTAGAAGAATTGGCCCTTTCCTGGTATATAACTTTGGGAAAGAGGAGTTCAGTTTTTTCTCCCAGGTCTGTGTGAAATTTGGTGATACTCGCACTCCTGCAGACAGTCGTCCCATAGGGAGGGCCGCCGCATGAAGCCAGTCTCAATCAAGCATTGCACCAGCAATAGAGTTAGACTATCGGCTGGTGGGTAATTCCGGTGGAGGCTTCGAAGCATGGCCAGAAGGAGCGGTGTGGATATTTGGTTGATTCTTGGTGGTAGAACGAATTACGAAATCGCTGAAGAAATGTAAGAGTACTTTTTCAAGCTCCGAAACCTGTCTCTGCACCGACTGTTCAGGAAATTCCATCCTGGAAAATTACCGGACTACGAGATTGGCTACGAAAATTATGATCTACACTAGCTTATTAATTAACTAGCCAAAGATGATAATATTAGCTGTAACTACTAAAGATCAACATGGTTGGTGATCCATATAGTGCAGTTCTCCTGACCGGAACCTCCTCTCTCATTTCTTTTCTTCTCTACAGAATCTATACTTGGATGGACGCATGTTCCGGCCCTGCCCTCGAATTTGACTTGATTCCTACTAGATGGTGCCAGATTTTTCACACGCGGTGTCGCCGTGTTTGCTCCGTCGAGGCGGATTGCTTTCCTCGATGCAATGAACAAGACCGTAGTCTCTTTCTCCGTGGGAGATTCTCTTTTTGCGATTGTACTATAGTCTCTCTTAGCCCTCGGAAATGGGCACATATCAGCTCATCTCATCTTGTTCTCTTACCGATATTCCCAAATACCACTCCATTTTTACCCGAAACACCGAAAAGTTTCTCTGCTTCGTGCTCCATCGATGGTGGCGGCCTACATTAGCCAGGAGGATAGCCTTTGCTAGCGTCAAACTATGGCAGCAGTCACTGGGTGGTTTCTCTCCGCCTCGACTCCTCGGAACTGCAGATACAGTTTCCGGTATAATTACCCTCGGAACAGCCCCCTCGTTCCCCGGCAATAGCTAAAATCCTAAATGCCATCTCAAGTAATCTAAACTACCCGCTAGCACTTTTCTCGAGACTCTCACTGCAAGCTGCTTGTTGCGGCAGGTTCAAATTGCAACCATGGCAATTATCAAGCAATTATGAGCGCTGTGAAATAATAATGCAGATTACACATTTTTCACTTAGATTGTAAACCGAGATAGCCGTCTTCAACCTATTCACACTAAGCTCCATTTGCCTCAGAGTAGCCATCTACAAGCTGTAAAGCTTCTCTACCAATCACGTGAAGCGTGGCCTCCCTTGGCAAAATTTTATGGAATTGTTGAGTGCTTCTGGTGCTACATGTGATAACCTTAGGTTATCTACACACCCTCGGAAATGTGCTAATTCAATCTAATAGTTATACCGATACGGTTCATGATTCGCTGCTAATTTTAGCTGGCTTTAATGCATTTCATTTCGTCTATATTTTTGTCGACTCCATGCCACTCTCTCGGGTGAAGTTAACCTTCTGTTCGTTTACCACATTTTCGTATTTTACATTTGCATTATAAACTGATCCCGAGTTCTTACCCCTGATCAGCCGAAGTCATTAGAGCAAATTAACGCAATTAATGCAAATAATTGCCCATGTCGATATTCATCGGAATTAATCTGGCATTCCTTAGCGCCTCCTCTTGCTCGGAATATGTCAGACTTCTGAATCATCCTCTTGTAATAAACAAATAGCATCCGCCTCCTTTTCCTCAGTAATTTGACAACTGAATCATCTGCAAAATGCGTTTTCAGTACATCTTGAATTTTGCAAAATCAGCAGTAGTTTCAGTTTAATCCTTTCGTAGTTTGTACAAATCAGTGAATTTTACTCCACTGGGTCGGTGGTTTCGGGAGTACCTTTGACGCTGAGATTGTTTACACCAGACTATCTTGCATCATGTTAGGTTTATTAGTAGTCAAGTTACTCGGTAGGATCACCTGCTATTTTCTTCATGGAATCTTTTAGTCTACCGATTCCACCATGAAACTGCAGTAGTGCTGTTTATCAACTACATTCGGTGCCCGAGACTTTGTGGCATTTCCATTTCTCGAACATTTTGCAATTCATACCCTTCGAATTGGCTACATTGTATCTTGTGACGACAGTATAAGTTGTATGGGCTATGCTATCGACAATTTATTCTAGACTTTAAACTATTTGGTGTGTTTTTGCCGCAGGCGTTATTCATAGACTTCTATATTCTTGCCTCGTCTAATTCAACTTGCGAAAAATCTGTGCTTGGCCGTCTGAATATTAAATATTCAGAGCCTCCAATTCTATTGTAATTCAATATCGAGGCAATTAGAGGCCATTGGGAACAATAGTGTCTCGCCTTTTGGCGGATATATTTTTGTATCTTGAAACATGAGTTGCCATTTCGTGCCAAAAGGTTCAAAACTATGATCGGTTAAGAGTTGCAGCCTATATAAAATCACGAATTTACAACACCAATTGCATTTGATATGCTATTCAACAAATCGGACGAACACATGGAATAAGTCCAATTGTATTATTAAAGAATATATTCCATACTTGAACGAAGGGAAGAACTTTACGAGTTTTCAATGGAATACTCGCCCGAAGCTACACTTCTGGGTGGCTGAAAATTTACGCAGAATTGGGTCTAACAATTACAGAGCTTAGAGCTTTCAAAAGAATCACTTGCTGTTGCAAATTTTATTGTCATCTGCCACAACTGTTGCGAGCTTACAACACAATTGAGTTTGAGCTTTCAGCACTATTACCATGTACTTATCTAAAGCGTAATTAGTAATGTAATGTTTGTAGCATCCAGGGCTCGGAACTGCCATCTCCGAAACTTGCACCATCGACAGTTCCATTTGGCGACTTGGAACTGGCTAATATCATGTAACCTGAAACTCCAGATATCCGAGCTTGTACTTGGGATTTGTAAAGCATTATGTAACAATTTTCGTATCTACCAAGATAGTTCCAGAGATCTGCTGAAGTTAGTTTTTCGAACTCATTCGTCCGTATTACGAATTGCCACAAGGTAGAACTAACCGAAAATTGCACCAAACTAAATGGACATAGAATACAATGTTCCAGTCTAGCCCCTTAACAGAGCTGTCGTGGAGAAGTGGTGGTGAATATGTACCGCAATATATTCCCATCTGGGCTCTAAGACCGAGTTATGCACATAATTAATTCAAATTAGGAGAGCTCGGGAAGAACTCCAGATGGAACTCCTCTTATCTTAACATCTTGATACTTTCAATTATGATGGAAAAGAGCCCCTTTTCTAGAAGATAAGCCTGCCATACATACATTCGGCTAACTGCTAGCTTGCTGGCACTATCACAATATCAAAATATACATTCCTTTGCTGCTGGATCTCTCTTCGTTGTGGACCTGTCAAATATCTAATTAATAATCAAAAGCACGGAATACAGAATTATTTTTTCGGACAGTGCTGCGATTTCCTGATGAAGCCGTGCCATAGCTTTCCATTATCTGCACCATTATCTGTCTGGAACTGTGGAGAAAAACACTTTTGTTGATCAATTCATCGGAGGAACAAGACTACTGTTGAAGATCCAAAGGTGTAACCGGTTTTGCTTTCAGTTGTCAATTCTCTTACTTGGCAATTGCTCTTCAGACCCAGACTTTACTGTAGTTCACATTTTTGCAATCGTTTCCAGCTTCTGGTTTTCAATATATACGTCCCATAACTTATAGCAGTATGACCACCAACAAATTCACCATCCAAGAGCAGCTAAGTGGTTTCCCTGTATTCCAGATGGTTATCATAGGATTTCTCCGACTAAGCGAGCCCATCGCCTTTACTTCGATGTTCCCCTACATCTACTTCATGATCAAGCATTTTGATATCGCAGAGGACGATGCCCAAATTTCTACTTACAGTGGATATTTAGCAGCTTCCTTCTCATTCAGCCAGTTTCTAAGCACAGTACACTGGGCAAAGGCTTCAAACAAATATGGGAGGAAAACTATACTATTGTGTGGTTGTGCTGGAACAGCATTTTCCATGATAATCTTTGGTTTGAGCAAAAACTTTTACATGGCTCTATTTGCTCGACTGTTGATGGGATTGCTCAATGGTAACGTCTCTATCATGAGAACAACAGTGGGAGAAATCGCTCACGAAAATAGACATCAAGGTCTTGCTTTCAGTAACCTTTCCCTCCTTTGGAGTTTTGGTAAATGTATAGGTGGATGGTTGGGAGGAGTGCTTACGAGTACAAAAGTATCAAAGTCTTCTACTACAAAGCTACTGAGAGCAGATGAAGGGTTGTTTTCGCGTTACCCATTCCTCCTTTCAAACGTGGTGGTTGCAGTATTGATATTGATATTCATCGTTATAGGCTGGCTTTTCTTGGAAGAAACTCATGAGGAGAAAAAGTATTCCAGAGATATTGGACTAGAAGTAGGAGATGCGCTTAGACGTCTGTTGGGATTCCAAGTACCCGAAAGACCCTGGAAACTGAGAGGACAATACTTTGAAGTGGGACAACCCCTATTGGATGAAGAGATGGAAGACAACTCGGTCATAGAAATGCACAACTATCCCCACAAGGGTAAACTGAGTCGAGTAGACATCTCAGATGCTGACGCCTCACAAAGTGAAACTGATACAGAAGCAGAACATGAGCTGATAATACCATTGGCCGTAAGGAAGTGCATAATAAGCAATTTTATGTGTTCCTTCCAGAATTTGATCTACGTCGAGTTTTATCCAGTCTTACTAGCTAAAGCACTTCGAGTAGAAGATTTAAAATTCCCGTTTCATATTAAAGGAGGGTACGGCTTCAGTGCTGCAGAGATCGGAAAACTTTTATCTATAACAGGGTTAATTGGGGTAGTTCTTGTTTCATTACTTTTTCCTGTAATTACCAAATATTGCAGAACTGATCTTGGGTTCAGGATAGGATTGTCCATAAATCCCATTATCTACTTCTTTTTACCGTTATATGTGTTCACACTGCACAAGTACAATGAGGCAATGCCCAAATATGTCACCGGGTTATTACTATACTTGAATAGTAGCGTAGTTTCCTTCGCTAACGGGATTACCTTCGCCCAAAATCTAATTTTGATTCACAGGGCATCTCCAAAGAAGCAAAGAGCGTTAATAAACAGCTATGCCATGACAGTCACCGCCTTAGCTCGGTGTGCTGCCCCAATAATTTGGGGGTGGATTATTTCTAAGTTTGATGCGCAGGGTTATGGTGGGATGTCGTGGTGGGTTCTCTCAGTGTGGTCAATAATGACATTTTCACATTCGCTTTTCATCCATGAGACTGATGCGGAGGAGACCTAATTCGAGCCAAGCTATATGAAATATATGATGCAATAGAAAACGACAGTGTTAGCGAACGCCCTAGGATCTCGAAAAATGGTAATACGAGAAATGACCTACAGGTATGAGAATTTGTATCCCCATATGGAAAATTAGACTAGACTAACGGGTAGCACCTGAAATATTTAAACTATTGATAGCTGGTACCACTGGATGTAACCTAACCAATCTATTCTTCTCTTTCATTCTGGTTTCTATTTCATTCTGCTGTATTCCACTATTAAACAAGTGCTGCAGCCTCCCTGTCAACCAATCAGCCGTTCACTTTAAGCCAGCCACTTCTCTCTTCAACAAGGTATAAACTTTCTGCTTGAAGATGTGCTACAATGCTAGATTCACTTTATAGCCAATACCTTGCTAATTACCTTTGTAAGTAGATTTCTCGATCTTTTTGTTCTGCATGTATGAATGTGGAGAGGTTGAAACTTGCCTAATTGGGAAATTTTTAACTTTTTTTGCGCCCATTCTTTTCCCTTCAAGGAAATGATTTTTATATCGAGAACAATGAACGAGCTTTCAAATACTACAATTACGCGATCTGCTTGAAGTAGATCTGCATCTTCCAAGATGAATTGCAACACAAAGATGGTATATGTTGGAAAAACGATGGTGTTCGCTAACGAAGTTGTTTATTCTTTCTGCTAGGAGTCCTAAAAAAAAATTGAGAAATTACCGTATCCAGAAGGAACCCTTCTGTATTTGAAAAGATTCTTCCCAGAGTCATATATATATAGTTGGTTTTCTTCGCTTAGTCCTCGAATATTAGAATTCTTCATTCACATCTTCTTCTAGGGAGCAATTGACAAATAGAAAGAAAATGAAGTTATTGTACACACTTATCTCGTTATTCTTGATAACGTTCTCGGTAGCCAGTCCATTGGGCCCCGAGTTGGACGCTGTGCTTGCTGCCAGAGAAGAGCCAGATCTTTCTGAATTGATTGACTTTGTGAACAACCTTAACAATGAGAAGAAAGGCACCACTCTTTCGAAGAGATCCACTGAAAACGTCGCTCTTACTCAAGCTTTCACCGCCTTGAACAAGAGTGGACAAGGTGTTGCTATCGTAAAGACCTTTGCTACTAACCCTGCCACTCAATCGACTACAATTGATGCTATCAACTCCTATTTGCAACATGAGGACTTGACTACCCTTTTGGTTGCACTTGATGAATCTAACTTGGCTGTTGACGTTGTCATGCAAGCATTCATTGACAACAAATTCCTCCCAGGTTTGTGGACAATCATTACTACCTTGTGGGACAATGGTACTATTCATTTCAAGAGAGGTCTTCTTGACTCCATTGGTAATATTATTGGTGGAATCTTTGACAGTGCCCAGCAAGCCATTATTGATTCCATCGTTTCCTTGGTCGCTCAGGTAGCTGATCCAGGTTCCATCTGTATCTCTCTTGAAAAGTCTGGATTGGGTGTATCAGTTATTAGGTCTGCTGTCGAAGATTCGGACATGCAATCTTTCACAATAAAGTTGGTCACCACTATCATTGATGACAAGACTATTACCTTGGATTCTTTGACGACAGCATTGAAAGGTTCTTCTCTTATCTCTAACACTTTCAACAAGATTATCGGAAACTCCACATACAGAAAGATTATCTTCGTCTGGATTGTCAACAAGTTGGTCGGTTTAATCTCTTGGTTCTTCGGTTAAATACCAGAACACTAAAAATCTAATTACTTATTCATGAATCTCATTTTCGAAAATCTCGTTCTCCTTATTTATTTTCCTAAATAATTGCAAATATAGCAAATATACCATTTTATTGATTTATATACAAATCCACTAGTCATTTTGTTTGTATGTCCATGACTATAAAATACTAGGTCCGTTACCTTCCAAGCTGTGTTCCGCTAATGGAAGACAATCAGATTTCAATTACTTTGAATCTCTTTCTTGCCTCTTCGAGAGTGAAGTTGGCTTCAGCTTGATGCCACCTCTCATGTAGTCTTCCGTACAACAAAACCAAGTTTGGTTCATCACTATTGGAATCATTGACTGCTTTTCTGCCAAACAACAGTCCCTTAATACTATACCAATCTTTGAACGTGATCTTTGCCCATTCATCTGGTTTCAGGAATCCCAACCTTGCCAATTTAGGAGAGTCCAATGCTTCAGGGTCTACAATGGAGATGTTTTTTGGACTTGAGAAGTATATCAATACCAATCTTCTGTAGTTCTTTTGATCTTCCGGAGGTGAGACAACTCTGTGAATCGATGACTTGAAGTATCCCCCAGTGATGAACTCCATGGCATCAGCAATATTGACAATAAAGGCATTAGGAGTGTGGCCAACATATCTCCATTCTCCAGTGAAGTAATCTCGAACTTGTAAAGATAAAATTGGTTGAGAAGTGATGAATGTGAATCCGCCAGAATCAGAATGACCCCTGAGCCAGTTTTTCCCTACCTTAGCCTCGTCTTCTGCTTTCATATTGTGGTACAACATGAACCTGCCAGCACCTTGACCAGATCTTTCGAAGTCATTTTCTTCAACACTGTAGTACAATTTCCAGATTGTTCCTTCAGGGATCTCTAAAATGATATCACACAAGTAGGTGATCTTTTTCAAGACATCGTTATGCAAATACCTGAAGTATCCAGCTATTTCTTCCAAATGTGCTTTGACTAAGGGATGGTGGTTGTTCTTGGAATCGTCGAAGAACGATGGATGTAACATATTGTTCAAGTTGTAATGAACAATTGAATCATGAACACCGTTTCTCATGGACCAGTAGCCTTTGGGTTTAAAACCAGCACCTCTTTCAGCGCCAACAGACTTAGTTCTGTCTTCAAGATCAGATTTCCATGCTCCAGCCAAATATGGACCTTGCTCTTCAGCAGGGATTTCCAAAAGTGATTGGGCGATAGCCTTCAAACTCTCGAATCTCTCTACATCTATGCCATGATTTACAACAGAAAAGAATCCAGAAGTGGAAATTGACTTTTCCAATTGGTCTGCCAACTTCTTCCTGGTTTCAAAATGTTCTGATCCATCCTTGTAGAGAGACAAATCAAGAGCATCCAACTGGACTGGCTCTATATCAGACTTCGAAAGCGGAGCTTCTATGAATGGCCGCACGTTATACTTCTTATCTATTTGCTCTACTTCCAGCTGAGTCATTTTATCAAAATATAAGGTGAAGATCGAGTAGACTATCAGTGTGTAACAAAAGGTTCTTAATTTCTATAACCTAAAGAGTGATATAACTAGGGACTATTTTACTTAAATATCTTAGCCATCCCCGACTCCGCAACTTGGCTCATATTGTTCCTGCTAATTATTACGTCTTAACTACTACACTGTGGCTCCTATAGTATTAATTGATTTCGTGAACCAACTTCCTTTCTGTAGAAATGCCAGTTGTTAACCATGGCCCCCGAGCCGATCCGACAAACAAAGTGCAAAATTTCGCAATCACAGCTGCTGCCACAATTTCCTAAATAGACAACTTGATGCGGTACAGTTGTAATTGAGCAATACGTCCCAGCACACAATTGGCCAGAATGGCCGTTGTAGTAGTAGTAGAACGTTCCAAATATTGATCGTTTGATCTCACGAGACTATGTCTTAGCCGTCAACGGGAATGAGAAGGGCCACTTTCTCCATTTTTCTGTTTAATCAAGTGAAAAAAAAAAATTTCGCAGCTAATTTGCTCGCCATTCTGCTCTGCCTATAGCAATAATCTTTATATTTAGTTCATAAATAGGGTCTCTATAGATAGAGCTACTGTACTAATTGTTCCCTTCTATATACGTGAAATCGACCTTGGCCGTTCTATTTGTGGAAACTGAAGTTCTCCTCCACAGTCTTCTGTAACTTTGCTTCGAACTCTTCCTTAGTCTCACCTGCCTTCCATCTTAAATTGTAAGCTGGATGTTCAGGCTTAAGGAACGTAGGATCTTCTCCCTTTGTACCGTAAAGGTTTTCTCTGAATGTAAGGCCTTCCTTAGGATAGTCTTCCCAAGCCAAACCACGTTCTCTCAATACTGGAAGTAAAATATCGACAATATCCTCAAAACTACCTGGAGTAATGGCATAAGTGAAGTTGAACCCGTCAACACCAGAAATGTCCACCCATCTCTCGATTTCGTCTGCTACCTCTTCAGCACTTCCGTAGAAAAGTACTCCTGAACCACCTGTGGAAACCAGATTGGCAATGTATGATCTGGTTTTCTTGACGTTTTCGGGGTCTGTAGGCAACTTCTTAGTCCAGTTTTCTACAAAACTCTTTACTGCGTTACTTTCCACTTGGTTCAATTCTTGTTCCCACTCGTATTCGTTGAGATCGATACCGGTCCATCCTCCAAAGAGAGCCTGTGCTCCTTCGACGTCGGAATAACTCTTGTATTCCAAGAACTTTTCTACGGCTTCGTCATGTGTCTCTGCGACTATTACAGTAACCAATTGAACAACTTTGACATCATCAGGGTTTCTGCCATACTTCTTGACAAGTTCCTTCAACTTTTTGATCTTTACGCCCAACCCTTCTGGGTTCAAACCGTTGATAAAAACAGCTTCGGCGTTTCTGGCAGCGTACTCAAGACCAGATTTAGAGGACCCAGCCTGTAAGATAACTGGCAATCTCTGAGGAGAAGGCTCTGTGATATTTGGGCCAGGGACCTTGAAGAACTTACCTTCGTAGTTGATTTCTCTAATCAAGTCGGGATCGGAGAAGATTCCTCTTTCCCGGTCCAACTTGACGGCGTCGTCTCTCCAAGAAGACAAGAACAATTGGTAAACTACTTCCAAATATTCTTGGGCTCTAGCGTATCTTTCTTCGTGAGGAGGTAACGATTCTCCATTCAACAAGTTCCTAGCAGCACTGTCCAAATAAGAAGAGACGATATTCCAACCAACTCTCCCGTTTGTCAAATGGTCCAAGGTAGCCAATCTTCTTGTGAAATGATATGGAGCTTCACTGATAGTACTCGAAGTAACTGCGAAAGACAAGTTCTTGGTCACTGCAGCCATAGCAGCAATTACAGCACTAGGTTCGTTTATGGGCCATTGGGCTCCAGAGGTAGCAGCAGGAGTCAAATTACGAGGACCTTTGTATACGTCATAGGGACCCAAGACATCAGCAATGAAGAGCGCATTGAACTTTCCTCTCTCAAGCAATTTGGCTAAGTTAGTCCAGTACTCAATCTTGTTATAGTCCCTGGACTTGTCCTTGGGGTGCTTCCAAAGACCAGGCCATTGGAGCCCAGGAGTTCCCATATCAAAGGCATTGATGATGATAGGCTTTCTGGATTTGACAGTTTCAGTTTTCTGTTTCTTAGTTACAGGAGCCATTTTTCGTAATAAAGAAGTTTGGGAGTGAAAAATTTACCCCAGCTTCAAATCCTGGGTTTTCAATCCATATTTAACAGTCCGATTTAGTCATATTATTGTGGTGCTAGTGGTGTAGATCTTCGAGGCTATCAAGATGCAAACTGTGGCTTCTTGCACCTAATAAGCGGTTGCGAAAACGGCCTAGTCCAGCCGAGACTGAGCCGAAGGGACCCGAAATGGCACGACTTTGATCAAGACAAAGATGTTACGACTTGTCTGGAGATATTCAAAAGAACAGATCGGAATTGCGTTCATTGGGCAGAGATGGTGTCATTGTCTTCAGCTGGCTAATGTATGGTAATCTTGTATGATGGTGCAATTGCAGTCCCAAAGGCGAAAAAACAGATCTAGATCAAAGCGTAAGAACATACGACTCCACTGTAACCTTGAAAGTTGCGATTGTGTTCTGTAGCATTCCTATTGTCGACGAGAGTTTTTGTGATTTACTTGGAGTATGTCATTTTTGCGGTCGAGATTATAATCATTTTCTGTAGAAAAATTTCGCAGCCTAATGAGAGTCTAAAAAGCCAACTCTACTCAAATGCATCTTTCACTATTTATCCACTTTTTCTCTTTCCATATTGCCGACAAATTTGAAGTCGTTGTTGGTTTGACCTTTTCTTGTTACTTTCCAATCTAGTTCTACTGTTGTTGATGTCTCGAGTGTAAGACCTACCGCACCATTTTAGCCGCTCTTCAACCACTAACTCTATGTAGCAGACAGCGTGGGATTCTTACAGAACCCATACGGCCCAGCGTAAGAAGATTGACTCTCAGAGAAAATCTCTCGTTTAACGTAGTTCCAAATGCCTCTGAGTGGAATGAATACAAAAATGAGTACATCGCCAGGATTTCCATTCCGCTGCCAAAGAATAAAGAAAATGAACCCGTAAGACCTCAGAAAAGAATAAGGAAGAAGAAGAATTTCTCTCCTCCGCCATCCCAGGATAACGAAGAAGAGAAGAATAAGAGAAGAAGCAACAGGTCGAGAATGGCACCCAAGGTGTTTGAAGATTTGACTAATCTTCCGGAAGAAAAGCCTGCTGTCATAGCCTACAACAATTCCAATACCCCCAAGTACTGGGGAATGTTCTACAATGTCCAGGTGGGAGACAAAATACGGAGACAGTGCAAGTTCTGCCCCTTACGGTATAACGATCTTAAGGGGTTCAATCGACATTACCAGAATTTCCATCTAGGAGGCAAAGGCGATTCCAATAGGACCGAATCTACTGGTAAAGTAGCCGCTTCTGAAACGTGATTCTTAGTAACTGGTGAAAGGCTTAGTGGTGAGGATTCTCGTCTGAGCTATACTCTATTAAGCCAAGCTTTTAAGAACAACTTCAGCCCATAGCTTGAAACAGAGATAACAAACACTGCTAGCCGTGGGTGCAAATAAAGCCATTCACAGGCATTTCGGAAAAGTTTCCAGGGTCCCGACCGATATCGCCGAGTCCATTTTGAAACACAATCAAGTCGGATAGGTGGCCGGGATGGGTAACCGAAGTGCCGAACAAATTTCCACCGGAGCTCCATTATTTCTACAATTCTACAATAATACCATTTCGCTACATAATCTCTGTATGTGGGGTCCTTCTTGTGAAGCTTATTGGCAAAAATTGTTTCTCCTTTTCTTTCCAGTTTTCTGTTCTCAAGAAAAAACGCTGTTCGGCTGGGAGTCATGATAAAGTCTGAAAGCTCTAATTCTATCAGTTCCTGAAGGAGAAGACTTCACGATAGGGCTGGCTGCAGGACCCCCACCCAGGCTATGGTAGCAAATGTTGCCGCTCCATTGTAAGGCTTCATTCCTAAAGTGGTGCAGGATACGGCCTGATACACGAAATGATGGAGGAGGCTTCTGAGCTTATATGTGGAAACGGACATAGGCGGAATGATTTGTATAGAGGGCTACAACAAGGAGTGCTCCGAGATATGCCCATTTGAGAACTTGAGTCATCGTACTAATCCATCCCTAAATGCCACTAGATTGCACGGGATCATTAGATTATACTTTATAGCTAGCTTTAATCTGGGACAAGACTTTTTGCACTTGGTTTTCTCGGAGGAAGATCAAGCGGTCCCTCCCAAACAGGACGTAAATGCGAAACTCCCGAGGCACAAAGCCTTGTCTGGGATGGACTTAAATTAGCCTCCAACAATATGGTACGAATACCTGGCAGATAGCAGCCTGCCTTGATGGATGAGTAAGCGGTTATGAGAGCCGTGTCTTTGTGAGATGTCTGTAGTTCTTTGAGTGTGAATTAATCTGTTTTCAGCTTCAGTTTTTGCTAATTCCGCTTTTCTATATATAAGTATATGCACCTATCTTTTAGTATTTAATTTTTCAGTTGTTCAATTTTCTGTCATTTCTGTTTGATCTTTTTAATTTTTTCCATAAATATATCTTGTTCGCCTCTCTTGGTGGTAATAAGTTATATATAATTCATCTGTTCCCATTCATAGCATCATTATTAATTTGTAGCCGAAATCGTGTCGATTTTATCTGCTAAGAATTTTCCACTACCCCAGGTCTAAGTGAGAAAATAAGTCTCCAGTTCTACTTTTGATTTTCACAACCAGACACATTTTTTGAATTTTCCAGTCTCACATCAAAAAGATACCAACATGGAAGTCAGGCTCGAGTCGGGCTCGGAGCTCGTCAGACAGAATCGTCTCCTCAGTTTTCTTCTCTCGAAGAATGTGCCTCATCTACCCACCGACGAAGAGAGAAAGATATATCCAGAGGGAACTACCAACTTCTTCTACAGATTCTTTTTCTGGTGGTTGAACCCGGTGATGAGAACCGGATACAAGAGAACATTGGAACCCCAGGACTTGTTCAAGTTATCGGACGATATCAAGATCGAGAACATGGCTAATAGGTTCTACCATTACTTTGAAAGAGACCTTGAAAGAGCCAGGACAAAGCATGTGGAGAAAAAGTGCAAAGAAAGAGGCGAAACTTTAGCAACAACAAAGGTTGACCCAGAAGAAGATTTAAAAGACTTTGAATTGTCGAAATTCACAACTGTTTTCGCATTGTTCAAAACCTTCAAGTACCAGTATTCTGCAGCTTGTGTCTTCTTGTGTATGGCTAACAGTGCTTCTACTTGTAACCCATTACTTCTCAAGAAGTTGATCCAGTATGTGGAAAGAAAAGCTTTGGGTGTAGAAGAAGGTATTGGAAGAGGGTTGGGCTACTCTTTTGGAGCTTCGGCCATAGTTTTCCTCATTGGTGTCCTGATTAACCATTTCTTCTACAGATCCATGTTGACTGGAGCCCAGGCTAAGGCCGTTTTGACCAAGGCATTATTAGACAAGTCTTTCAGACTCAGCGCTGAAGCTAAACACAAGTATCCTGTAGGAAAAATCACATCTATGATGGGTACAGACTTGGCGAGAATTGATTTTGCTATTGGATTTCAACCTTTCTTGATTATTTTCCCCATCCCTATCATCATTGCAGTAGCCATCTTGATCGTTAATATCGGAGTATCTGCCCTTGTAGGTGTTGCCATTCTTGCATTCTTCTTTTGTGCCATTGCTGTATCAACGAGAAAGTTGTTTGCCTATAGATTCACAGCCAACAAGTTCACCGATGCGAGAGTGGACTTCATCAAGGAAGCATTGAACAACTTGAAGATCATCAAGTTCTACTCGTGGGAACCTCCTTACCACGAGAATATCTCAGACATCAGAAGGAAGGAAATGAGAATCATCTATAGAATGCAAGTGTTGAGAAACATCATTACTGCCTTCTCAATGTGTTTGACATTGTTTGCTTCCATGATCTCCTTCTTGGTTTTGTATGCTGTAGACAAGAATAGAAAGGATCCTGCTTCTATTTTCTCGTCCATCTCCTTGTTCAACGTGTTGACGCAGCAGGTGTTTTTGGTTCCTATGGCTTTATCTTCGGGTGCTGACGCCTATCTTGGTATCGGTAGAGTTGGTGAGTACTTGTCGAGTTCAGAAACCAACCTTGAAGAAACCAGGATCCATGCTGATGGTGAGAAATTGATCGAAATGGACAAAGAAAATGTAGCCATCGAAATAGACGGTGCTCACTTTGAGTGGGACACTTTTGACGACGATGAGGAAGAAGATTTAGATGACGAAGATGATAAGGATAAGGCTGAAGAGGGCCATGACGAGAAGCCAAAACAAGCTCTTTCAGCTAGCGCAAAGCATCATACTCACAAGGAAACATTCCTCGAAAAGAAAGACTCGACAAAGACTTTTGTGCGTTCTGGCTCAAATTCTACTGATAAAGAAGAAGACACAGACTCTTCGTCTGACGACGAAGCAGCTTTCCCCGGGTTGACCAATATTAACTTGACCATTAACAAGAACGAGTTTGTAGTTGTGACTGGTTTGATTGGTACTGGTAAGTCCTCGTTGTTAAACGCCATGTCTGGGTTCATGAGACGTACTTCTGGATCTGTTAATGTAGATGGTGAGTTATTGTTGTGTGGCTACCCCTGGGTTCAGAATGCCACTGTTAGAGATAACATTGTTTTTGGATCGGAATGGGACGAAGAAAAATATAATAACGTCATCTATGCCTGTTCTTTGGAAAGTGACTTGGAAATCTTGCCTGCTGGAGATCAGACCGAAATCGGAGAAAGAGGTATCACTTTGTCTGGAGGCCAGAAGGCCAGAATCAACTTGGCCAGAGCTGTGTATGCCGAAAGAGATATTATCTTGATGGACGATGTCTTGTCTGCTGTAGATGCAAGAGTAGGAAGACATATCATGAACAACTGTATTCTAGGCTTGTTGAAAGATAAGACAAGAGTGTTGGCTACACATCAATTGTCTTTGATTGGTTCTGCTGACAAGGTTGTTTATTTGAATGGTGATGGAACTATAGATGTAGGCACCTTTGAAGAGTTGAAGGCTAGAAACATTAGCTTTGCTAATTTGATGGCTTACAACAGTGAAGCCAAGGAAGAAGAGGAAGAAGAAGAAGTGGAGGAAGACGAAGAAGTGGTAGAAAACGAAAGAGAAATGATTCAACGTCAACTCTCCAAGGTAACCAAGCCAGAAGACGAAGAAGCCGAACACAAAGACTTCAACAAGAATGAACATCGTGACGGCCATTTGACAGAACAGGAAGAAAGAGCAGTCAATGGTATCAACGCTGAAGTGTACCAACAGTACATCAAGCTCGGTTCTGGTAAGTTTAGTCCCTGGCTCTTTTGCCCCTTGCTTGTTTCATTGATGATCTTGTCTACCTTCTGTCAGTTATTCACCAACACCTGGTTGTCGTTCTGGACTGAGTTCAAGTTCACTAACAAATCCAATGGTTTCTACATCGGCTTCTACGTCATGTTCACTGTGTTGAGTTTCATCTTGTTGACCTGTGAATTCGTCATGCTTGTGTATTTGACCAATACTGCTTCTGTTCGTTTGAATATCATGGCTATCGAAAAGGTTTTGCATGCCCCAATGGCTTTCATGGACACCACCCCCATGGGAAGAATTCTCAACAGATTCACTAAGGATACTGATGTCTTGGATAACGAAATCGGTGACCAGTTGAGATTCCTTGTGTTCGTTTTTGCCAATATTATCGGTGTCTTGATCTTGTGTGTTATCTACTTACCTTGGTTTGCTATTGCCATTCCTTTCTTGGGTTTCTTGTTTGTTGCTGTGGCCAACTACTATCAGGCGTCGGCTAGAGAAATCAAGAGATTAGAAGCTGTGCAAAGATCATTTGTTTACAACAACTTCAACGAAACCTTGAGTGGTATGAACACCATCAAGGCTTACAATGCTGAATACAGATTCTTGGAGAAGAATAATGAATTGATCGACAATATGAACGAAGCTTATTATCTTACTATTGCTAATCAACGTTGGTTGGCCATTCATATGGATATCATTGCTACCATTTTTGCCTTGTTGATTGCTTTGCTCTGTGTCAACCGTGTGTTCAACATCACTGCTGCCTCTGTAGGTTTGTTGTTGTCGTATGTTTTCCAGATTGCGGGTCAGTTGTCTATGCTTATTAGAACCTTCACCCAAGTTGAAAACGAAATGAATTCAGCTGAAAGACTTGCCAGTTACGCATTTCATTTACCTGAAGAAGCTCCTTATCTCATCAATGAAAGAACCCCAGCTCCAAGCTGGCCAGACAAGGGTATTGTCAAGTTTGATAATGCTTCGTTAGCGTACAGACCTGGTTTACCATTGGTGTTGAAGAATCTTTCCTTTGAAGTAAAGCCTTCGGAAAAGATTGGTATTTGTGGTAGAACTGGTGCTGGTAAGTCATCTATCATGACTGCTTTGTACAGGTTATCAGAATTGGAATCTGGTAAGATCACCATTGATGACGTTGACATTGCAAGTCTTGGGTTGAAGGATTTGAGATCTAAGTTGTCAATTATCCCCCAGGATCCAGTGTTGTTCAGAGGCTCTATCAGGAAGAACTTGGATCCTTTCAATGAAAGCTCGGATAGTAAGTTGTGGGATGCCTTGGTGAGAACTGGTTTGATTGATCCTTCTAGATTAGATATAGTCAAGAAGCAAGTTAAGACACAGTCTACTGAAGATGAAGAAGGGTCTATTATCCACAAGTTCCACTTGGATCAGCAGGTTGAAGATGAAGGTTCCAACTTCTCTTTGGGTGAAAGACAATTGATTGCCTTTGCCAGAGCTTTGGTGAGAGACTCCAAGATTTTGATTTTGGATGAAGCCACTTCGTCCGTCGATTACGAGACGGATTTCAAGATTCAAACCTCTATCATCAAGGAATTCTCGCAATGTACCATCTTGTGTATTGCGCACAGATTGAAGACGATTATTAATTACGATAGAATCTTGGTGTTGGACAAGGGAGAAATCAAGGAGTTTGACACTCCATGGAACTTGTTCAACATTAGCAATGGTATTTTCCAGCAAATGTGCCAGAAGTCTAATATTACGGAGGAAGACTTCGCCAACCTCAAAAATTTCTAGTACAACAGCGTTTGTACGCTCATAGCCTAATAAAATAATATATAAAGAAGTATTAGAGCTTTGTAGAAGCAGAGAGAATTGTCGTACTCGTTTCTTATCAGTTGCTTTTCGCAGCCAAAAAAAAACCGGAGTAGAACAGACCGATTACAAAGGATATTATGAAAAGTGGATCCACATAGATATGAAAAGCTCCAATGAAGAAAGCTATGACAAATCCCCGTCAGGCTACGAGCACTTCGAAATTTTGTGTGTCTTCACTGCCAACACTAGTCACAGTAAAGACAAAGTTAGCGGATTCAGTTCTTATGCAATCCATACAGCCTCTTTTGGTTTGCACAAGAGCAAAGTGATGACGCTGGCTGTATAGTCTCTGGTCCATCGCTTTAATTGAACAACGCCTCCGGTTCCATCTCCCAAATCGAAATCCGAGTCTATTGGAAGTCGTCCTGGAATTGTAATTGTGAAGGTGGAGCAGCTAAAAAAGAGAAATTGAGAAAAGTGACCAGAGAAATCGCATTGCGGATCTTAGACTCAGGTCTAAGAAATTTTATGAACTTTGATGAAATTCTGTGAAATCGCTTTCAACTTTTGAAATTTACTGAGATTCGATAGCTCTGTAAGTTATAACACTCAATTGCTAGAATCACTTAATTTAGTCATACCATAGAACCAGTTGGTTGCTGTCTATTTCACTTCATTCCCCCACACGTAGTCTATCTATGAGGGAAACCACAGCTTCTATATGCACTCTTGATATTGTACAGGTGCGAATCTCATAGTTAGAAACAACTACAATTTCAGGAACACTTTTTATCGTCAGTTCTTATTATCAGAAGGGAATTGCTTGCTGTTGCGTACAAAAGAAGGCGTTTTCAGTTGAGTTTCAGATCTGAAGACAGGAAAAAATCAAGAAGTAGCGAATTGCAGACAAAAAAACATCAGTTTTCCATCTCTTCGATCGTTCAATTTCGTTTTCTGTTCCCACCTTTCACTCTTTCTCTCCTTGTTGTTCTCGATTGAGTTTTACACTTACATTAACTTCAAGCATTATTACAATAAACAGCAAAAGGCAAATAAGATTCCAACAATCTCAATCTCATCAATATATTCTTAATTTCTCGTTATCTTAAGAGAGTCATCAGATTACGCTTGCTACCAATATGTCAGAGCCTTCCACACCTCTTGTTGGTTCTCCACCTGATGGACAGAAGTTCAAGAAGCTTCTCAACCGCTTAAGCGGGCAACCAGCCTCGTACTCCCGTAAACAACACTACACATTTGGCAAGACTCTTGGGGCTGGATCGTTCGGGATTGTAAGATATGCCCGTGATAATGTCAGCAACGAAGAAGTAGCCGTCAAGATCATCTTGAAGAAGGCCCTCAAGGGCAACGAGGACATGATCATTCAGGAGTTGAAGTTGCTCCAGGAATTGCGCCATCCACATATCGTAGGTTTCCGCGACTGGTTCGAGTCTAAGGACAAGTTCTATATCGTAACTCAGTTGGCTACTGGGGGTGAGTTGTTTGATCGTATTGTTCGAAAAGGTAAGTTCACCGAGCACGACGCCTCATTAGTGATTGTCCAGATGTTGGAAGCTATTGAATATTTACACAACCAAGACATTGTCCACAGAGACTTGAAGCCCGAAAATATCTTGTACTTGACACCAGAAGAGAACTCCAATGTGGTATTGGCTGATTTTGGAATCGCTAAGAGGTTGCAGTCTCCGAATGAGAAATTGACGAGTTCAGCTGGTTCTTTTGGCTATGCAGCCCCAGAAGTTATATTAGGCACTGGACATGGCAAACCTTGTGATATCTGGTCCTTGGGTGTCATCACGTATACGTTGTTATGTGGCTACTCGCCGTTCCGTTCGGAGAACGTTCAGGACTTCATTTCTGAAGTCAAACATAACAATGCTGTAATTTTCCATGCCGACTACTGGAAAGATGTCAGTAAGGATGCTCGCAGATTTATTGTAAAAGCATTACAGTTCGATCCCGACAATAGACCCACAGCTTCGGAGTTGTTGAACGACCAGTGGTTGGTGTCGATTGCCCAACAGCACAAGGAATGCGACTTGCTTCCTAACTTGAAGCAAGGTTTCGATGCTAAAGCCAAGTTTAGACAGGCCATCCAGTTGGTTAAGTTGAACAACCGCATTCAGAAGTTGAAGGAAATCCAAACGGACGAAGACGACGACCCAAATGAAATCAATTTATTCAGCGAGTCCGGTTCACTCGTCGAAGGAAGTACGACTCCAGTTCCAGGTTACGACAAAACACCTTTGGTCTCTTGGAAGAAGTTCTCGCATATTCTCAGCAACTTGGAAAACGACAAGTCCAGAGCATCTTTGTCTCCCATCAAGTCTCCTTACAGTAGCAGCAGTAGAGAAGAGTCCAGAAAGTCTTCTAACTTAACCAGCGATGCCTTTGTGCAGTTGGTTCACACAGCTTCTGAGAACAAGGAAAGAGTACAGTCGTATAAGGAACCCCACTCGTCGACTGATACCGATGCATCTCTGGTTGAACCAAATTCTTCTGAAAAGCAAGAATAGGCTATGTGATCAATCATTGGTTCATTTGTAAATTATGATGAACCTAGGTGCGTACTTATTTTTGCCATAGCCCTAGTACAATAGTACTATACTGACTTGTACTACTCTGCGCTATTTCTTATTTAATTCTCTCATTGTGACTTTTTCTACGAATCTTAATATCTTGCAATATACAACGTACACTGCTTGCGATCTCATGTCAATGACTAGCGATGCACCTATTCTGTGGTGCTCACTTTAAATTTCAGCTGGTTCTTTTTTTCGCTTACAAAATTCCGAGCTTGCGAGTGTTGATAAAAAACCAAATCTGAAGCTCGCTTTTCCAAAGTGTTCTTTTCCATTCCTCCAATTCAACACAAGCGGTGGCAGACGACCTCACTTGGTCTGTTTATCGAGCTATACCACTAGAAGAACTTGTTACCTAGGTGATAATATTGAACTATTGTACTATTGACATTGCCATTATCCAATTTGAACAGTGAACTGAAATACTCATAGTGAATAACTTGTATTGAAAATTATACTAATTATTCGACGAAAGCAGAGAAAATCTTCTTTCAATACATTCTCACAAATCTCATAACAAAAGCATCAGTACTTGAAAGCTTTTTGTTTACAAATTTCGATACTTGAGTTCAATACTTAACACTATAATCATAATATAGTTATCATGTCAGATATAGACAACTCTGAGGTGGATTCTCCATTCACGGCCGATACAACACCAGCTCCCAAACAAAGAACTCCGCAGCTCTTCCTTGATGTAGAGGATAAGACGGAAGAGGCCCGGTCCAAGTTTTCGGAGTTGGAAGCATGTACCTATTCTAGCAAGTTGATTGGTTCCTCGGGCCAACAGGAGTATATGACGTGTGACTGTGTGGAAGATTGGGATTCAGAGTCTCAGCGCAACTTGGCCTGTAGCGATGATTCCAACTGTATAAACCGTGTAACCTCTGTGGAATGTATCAATGGCCATTGTGGTTGTGGAAAGAACTGTCAGAACCAGCGTTTCCAAAAAAGGCAATATGCCTCAGTTTCTGTTTTTCAGACAGAACTCAAGGGTTATGGTTTACGAGCAGATGATGTTATTCCCGAAGGTGGATTCATCTATGAATATATTGGCGAAGTCATAGACGAAGCTAGCTTTAGAGCCAGAATGATCGATTATGATTCCAAGAATTTCAAGCATTTCTACTTCATGATGCTCAAGAACGACTCGTTCATCGATGCCACCATCAAAGGTTCATTGGCCAGATTCTGCAACCATTCATGTAGTCCCAATGCTTTCGTTGATAAATGGGTCGTTGGCGACAAGTTGAGAATGGGGATCTTTGCCAAAAGATCCATTCTGAAGGGTGAGGAAATTACTTTCGACTACAACGTGGACAGGTACGGAGCACAATCACAGCCATGCTACTGTGGAGAAGCCAACTGTATCAAATTCATGGGTGGAAAGACTCAGACTGACGCGGCGTTGTTCTTGCCAGATGGTATAGCTGAAGCCTTGGGAGTTACTCCCAAGCAGGAAAAGCAGTGGTTGAAAGAAAACAAGCATCTTAGAGCTAAACAGCAAAGTGATGATGCTGCAATCAATGAAAAGTTCGTCAGGGAATTGATTGTAGAAGAATTAAAGGAAAATGATGTTTCGAAGGTGATGGGAGCTTTGATGAAATCGCAGGATCTCAATATCATCAAGAGATTAGTAGAAAGAATTCACAAAACCAACGACGATTTCATCAATTCCTTGATTATCCGATTCCATGGCTACAAGACATTATCGACTATAATCAAGGAATTCAAATCGGAGGAAGACTTGATTGTACCGATTCTTGAGATCTTGGGCAAGTGGCCAAAAGTAACAAGAAACAAGATTTCATCCTCTCAAATCGAAAGTGCAATCCAAGACATCAAGTCTTCGACCAGTAACGAAGAAATCCGCACATTGTCCACTGAGTTATTGAATGAGTGGAGTAAATTACAGATGGCCTACAGAATCCCCAAGAGTAAGAACTCCTACTCTTTGCTGTATGGAAGAAACACCAGATCGCCTGAACCGGAAGAACCCAATGCAAGCAGTGAACTCAAAGAATCTAGTGAAGAAGCATTGCCTGCTGGTTGGGAAGTGGCATACGATCCAAATACTGGTAACAACTATTACTTTCATAGAGAGTTGAGTCTCACCCGTTGGGATAGACCCACAGCATCTGTGCCTACTGGACCAAAGACTCCACAAGGAAGAGGAGCTGGATCAAGAGGAACATTGCCTAAAGGACCGAGAGATAATGGATTCCAGCAGAAGGATATGAACAGAAGAGAAGAAGAAAGATTGAAGCAGGAAAAGGAAGAGCAGTTCAACAAACTCCAAGAAAAGGAGAAGCAGTTGTTATTATTGATTCAACAGGCTGGAGAACAGGAAAGACAGAAACAGTTAGAGGAAAAGACACAAAAGGTAACAAAGAACAAGAAGTCGTCTAATGGTCAACACCGCCATCACAAATCGCACGATGACTCAAAAAATAGTAGCTCCAAGTCCATTTCAGTAGAGGATAAATGGAGGCATGTTTTGGCCAAACATGTTCCCAATTTGATCAAAAAGCATGAGAAGGAAGTGGGTAGAGAAAATATAAAAGGTTGTGCTCGTGATTTGGTGAAGATTCTTGTGGCCAAGGAGTTGAAGAAAGATGCCGAAATCTCTCCTCCCAAAGAGTTGGACAGTAACAAACTTAAGAAAATTAAAGAGTACTCGAAAGTGTTTATGGACAAGTTCTTGATTAAGTATAGAGCAAAACATGAAAAACACAGAGACGATAAAAAGAGGGCCCATGAAGACGATGGTGAAGAAAACGATGTCAAGAGGGTAAAGGAATGAAATGGAAGTTGAACCTGAACGAATGCTAAGTTTTACCTGAATTGCAGAACTAGATTGTTTGTAATATAAAATGTATATTAGTGTAATATGCTTATAGCAGTAGCAGTAAGAAGTTGAGGAACTCAGGTGGACCATGTTAAAGATACTGAAATTGCATACTTTTAATATAATGTATATTAGTTATTTATGATCGAAGCAATGTGAATACGAAAAGATGATAAGAAAACAAACACTATGGACAGAGAGATCTCAGTCAATGACTGGGTGAATTAAAAAGCGAATCTACTAGAGAATGACGACGATGCTAGAAGAATACTGGCTTATTCTCCTACTAACAAGAGAGGCAAGTTTTCGATGGACTCTGAGCCATAGATGATTTGATAGGTAGCTTCAAACAAGGGGAATTTGTCGAGCATGCCTACGTTGGTCAACAAGTCGTGAACTTCACGAACAGTTACGATACCCTGGGAGCTCTGGCCGTTCAATAACATCTTTTCAGCGTTTTCGGCCGAAGATCCGGTTTGGGCCATGTATCTACCGACTTTCACATTTCTACCACCAGAGCATGATGTGATCAAATCAGCTACACCAGCCGACTCGGCTGTGAAAGTGGATGCAATGGACTCAGGGAAGAATGTTTCTGAGAACTTGATCGTCTCCAACAATCCTACTCTCATGACAGCAGCCTTAGCGTTGTCACCCCAGCCCAAGCCCTCTACAAATCCTACAGCTAAAGCAACCACATTCTTCAAAGCTCCAGCTACAGATACACCGGCAACATCCTCGATAACATTGACGTGGAAGTAGGGTCTGTGGAAACATGCTCTCAACACGAACTTGTCGATGTCCTTACCCGCACCTCTGAAGTCCTCTGGGAGCTTGTAGGCTACGGTAGTCTCTGACCATTTGCATCTAGCAACTTCTGGAGCAATGTTGGCACCACTGAGAGCACCGCAAACGATGCCTAACTCTTCCGTGATGTAGGTAGACAACAATTTGCAGCCTTCTGGAGTCACTTCCAAACCCTTCAAGCACGAGATGGCTCTGGCACCGTGCTTTATCTTACCCTTCAACGATTTGACTACACGGGGCAAGAACTGATGAGGCAAGTTAAAGACAATCAAGTCGGCGTCATGGACTACATTGCCGATATCTGCTTCGGCTCTGATGTTTCTCGGCAAGATCACACCGGGCAAGTACTTGACGTTTTCGTGTCTGGTGTTGATGATGTGAGTCAATTTTTCACCATCGATGATTTCATCGTGCACCCACATATTGACTTGGTGACGGAACAAACGGGGTCTTGCCGCAGCGTTTTCGGCGATCACTTTAGCTATGGTCGTCCCCCAGTTACCCGAGCCGATCACAGCAACACGGAAAGGGTGTTCTGGAGACAAGGAGGCCTCTGGGTGGTGCAGATGTGCAGCGTATGCTGCGGTGGGATTAGGTGCCAAAATGTTGGCTAGTTGGGCCAAACGGGCAACAGGCGTAGACATGGTGCGGAATACAGAACGTTTGCTAACTGAGGGTATCAATTTGGAAAGACGGCCACTGGTGAACAAAAGGTGGTGTTTCAACAGAGGATCAGGTAGACTTTTTAGATTTCACTAATTTGCCTGAAATGTTGGGTTTGAAAAATGCGGAGTGAGTCGCTATGATTCAGTCACTAAATGTCTAACAGAATAAATAGTGCGAGATGAGATGCGATGGCTGTGGAACTCGCCGTATACTTAACTGATGGGATTAAAGGTGGTATTATGAGGCAAATGAAGTATATACGACGGTATCTCTCTATAATCGTTCAATACAGCCCAAGCTCTTCTTCCAAATATTTCCAGCAGAATGTCTGCTTTTTATAATGCTACCTTATGCTCGGATAAAATGCACAAATGAAAAAAATGAACGGCCAGAATCTGCAGACCGAGGAAGCCATCAAGCCGTGATGCTGATGCTTTTAATTGTACCAGAATTGGACAAAGATTGCTGAAAAATCGTGATATTCAAGTCAGCCATGTCACCGTCACCTATCACAACGACCGCAATCATAGTCCCTGCTATCTTGTCTTCTACTCAAGCTACAATTTGCTTCAACTGCAATTTTCACTTGGTAGCGCCGCCATTCTAAAAATTTCATGAGTCTTATCGCCTATCGTGAAAGCTGTATCCTCGGATTGTACCTTCGTTATAGCTTCGCTTCTGACATCAGAGCACAAAAATGTAGTCCCAAAAGGGCTCGCTACTCTGATGTTAAATTTTGTTTCAACAGCTGCAACTTCTGCCGTGCCCTGCCATCTTCTCTTCCTGTTTCGTCTCGTGACACATCCTCTGCCTTAGTGTCTTCTTTGACCGTTTTCCAAATGCCTCATCACATCACCAAATCCATAAGGAATTATCCATATCATAGATCATCCAGTTCAGACCCATCACATGACTTTCTGTTGCCCATCTTTTCTGATTTCCATAATGCCGACTCCTTCCGAGTACCCAGTCATAGATAACAGCCAGCGCAAATCCTCGGACATTTGGTGGATGCAAAATCCGTCATGTGACACCTTACCAGCCGTTGCGGTCCTTTTTTCCGAGGTCGAACTTTCGAACTTTCGCTCTTGTCCATGTCAAGTGACAAGTGCTGCATATTAAATTAATTGGGTGCGAAAAATTCTGCTACCAATTTATTATATCCACAGTTTCTAGCTCAGGTGACTAAATGGACACATAATGTTGATAATTAAAAACAATGGAGTCGATTGATTTTTCGAAAATTCGTCCTTGAAAAAATTCTACACTTGCGGAATGCTTCAAAAAAATTCTAACAAGTATGGTACAATGTGTATTGCATAATATAGTACAATCTATAGACTTAGAGAAATGTTAGGAGAATAAAACCCTAAAAACAAACGGTGTAACCAGCGGCCATTTCCATCTTTCTGTTACGATTCTGAAAACCCCATAGGAAACTCTGAAAAATTGAAGAAAAATTGCCCTTGCCAAATCCGCCGAAAGCAACATCATCTAGAACTCCTTTCAATGTTTATCATCAATCTTATTATCTGAACTAAATTTTTATTGAACTGAAAGTGAACCCCAACTCTGCAATATTAATCTCTCTTGACCCTAATAATTACCTAAGACAAGATAGAAATTTGTCTTTCCTATGAGATGATCCTCTGAGATATTGCAATTTTTTTTATTACTTTCTCTAGCGAAGACCTTACTCGTCGTCGTCTTCATCAAGATGATAGCGATCGAAGTTGCTTGCTGAGCTAAAGCCACTTGCAAAAGTGCCAGCAGCCGTTCCTGACCGGGAGCCCAAGCCAGCAGCTTTTTGTTCTTTCAAGTAGTTCAAGTTTTCGATATATAATTTCTTATCAGCGTTTCTCTTACATGTTAACGTTCCCATGTGTCTTTTCAACGCATCTTTACGGGCGAATCCCTTTCCACATAATTCACAAATATTCGGTGGTATAGTTAAATGCTGTTTCTCGTGTCTCTTCAAGTCAGAAGATCTTCGGAACGACATAGAACATTTTCCACAGAGAAACTTGCGTGACGGGTCCTCGCCAGCAACAGCTGAATTTTTTCTACTTGATCCACCAACGTAACCTTCGTCGGATAATGATGTTGTAGAATGAGAACGTAAAATATCGATACTGTCGTTCGGTTTATTTTCTTCTTTATTGTATAATACTCCAGGTGTTTTGTAGGTTATTGGTTCTCCAATTAAAAAATTCCAACCTTCGCTGTTTGAACTGGGATGGTGGGACTTGTGAACATTTTCTTCTGCCGCATTACCTTCAATACCGCCCTCGTTGCCCATGAATATATCATTGCTTAAGTTTGGAAATTGCCTATAGAATCCAGATATATTTAATTGACCCTTCTGGTTGGCAGTGATTTTATTTCCGCGTTTTATTGGATTGCCATGAGGAGAGGAAGCATATTGTAATCTCTGTAATAAATCCTGGATAGTCGGATCAACCAATGTTGAACCAGGGTTAACTCCACTGGCTGTTGCTACCAATGCTTCGCGGGCTAACCTCAAAAATCTGGCATCTTCGTCAGAGTCCAGGCTTCGAAGTTCTGTCAGTTGATTTTCTTGTCTTTGTCTTTGTTGCTGTGGTTGTTGAGAAGTGCTCGAACCTTCATGAGGTCCAGGGGTAAGAGCCTGCAAAGGCTGAGGAGATACATGTGAAGAACTCCCACGCAGATTACTAATTTTGCCAGCACCAGAAAGAGAAGTAGAGCTATAGCTCCTGGTGTAGCTTACGTTTTGTTCTATAGACCCTGGAGTATGCCTTTGAGTTGGTAATAAAAAATTAAGGTTGGGAGAGGACGGGGAGTTAGCGGTGTCGCCTCTAATTCTTTTGGTAGGAGGAGAATTTCCAGCTTGTGGTCCACCGCCAGTACCACTAGCTCCACCACCACCAAAGGGGCTAGATGGACCTGGCTGAGGAGAGAACATTGGATAGCTCATTCTGTTCGGGCTGTTAGTAATTAATTGAGGATAATTTCTAAAATGATGTGTGTTAGTAACTCTGTTTGTTTGTATTGCACCACCAGCACCAGCACCAGAAATGGTGTTCCTAGCTACAAGATGACGTTGACTCGGGAGTTGAGGAACCTGTTGTTGAGAAACCGGCAGTGGATTATTTGTACGTGTGTTGGAAGGACTATTGGCATTACTTCTTTTGCTTTTCTCGCTCGACGTTGGACTGTTGAAGGAACCAGCAAACTGTGGCTGATCCTGTTCCATATGGGTCGGCGAAATTTTCTTTAGTAATAAAATTAGCTCGTATCCAGATGGGATAATGGGGATGAAATGCGATAAAATGAATTGTCCAGGACAGCTAGGAGACTTTCCAAACACCAGAATGAAAATTGAATCTACGTCTTGTAGATCAATGTGAATAAAATGCCTGTTTAATTCTTGCAGATGTCAACAACCTCGGAAAAGTGACCACAATTGATAGCAAAAAAAGATCTCCGGCGGTATATGTTGTGATTAAGGCTCAACCAGTAAGAGCTTTCCAGCAATTGACACGGTTATTGAACTTGCAAACCTGAAAGTGTTTAGGTCTTTTTCTGGCAAGACGGCTGCTGGAATATGTGCTACTATTGTTAGGAATGTATACCACCATCGACAACACCGTCAACGATTTGAGCAATTTTTGGTAGTACTACTAGGGCAGAAAGTCTGTATTCTAGCATGCCACCCTCCAGGTCAAGAAAGAAGGTTATTACCATAAATATAAACTCTGCCGGGACAGGTAGTGTCTATAGTTGCAAGCCTACCTTGGTAAAAATTGTGGATGAAGAGCACCTTCCACAAAATAGTTCATGTCAAAACAAGCACAGTTTACGACTCCGAGATCTGGATGCTATTGAGGCGCCAAATCGACGGGCTTCGCTTGGAGGTGGTGCACCACTGTTTGGATGCTGTCGGATCTGTTGTCGATTCCCACAGTGATGGTCGGATAAGGTCCATTTCAAGGGGGTTATTGGTGATTTTCCCCATATTGCAGCTATAGAAGTCTGGAAAAGGTGGTTCAACTTTTCTGGCCCTGGCTCAGGGCTACTGTTGCATAATTAACGTACCGCTTGTTGGGATCTCTGGGGGTAGATACATACTTCTCTACACCCATAGTCTCTGAAAGGCTGTCCAAGAGGAGTAGTCTTCAAGTGCTCGTGGAACAATCCAGTTGTCTAATTTTTCTAGTTGCGGTGCAGCCACAGTTTGAAGATGATTTCGCCAGGGCCTGGTACCTCTTGGGGAATAACCCCTCTGCAGGCCAAATACGCCATACCTGGTTACACCTCTTTGTCTAGTGGATCCTGGTCGCCTCTGGTTGTCTACGTGCGATTGTCGGGGTCTGGTGTTGTGCCAATGGCTGTTCAGTGGTTCTAAAATCTAAAAATTCATACATACCAATATGACAAATGCCTTAAGCTGGCGAAATGGATAGAGACCTCAGCGAATTTTTGCTCGAAACAAGTGAAAGGTATAAATATCGTGAATGTTGACCTCGACGCGTATTTTGACTCGAGATGCGCTTGTAGTTGTTAATAATTTACTCTTGACCTAGTGATGTCTGGTTCCAGCTCTTTCTACTAAGTATGTAAGGTTGCACTATGTAGGATCACAGAATCGCTCCAAGCAAAAGATTTGGCAGAGGGAGACAGGTTCGTCTCGAGCAAACTGTGGTTATTTGGCCCGCTACTTATATCTCTGTAAACACGTCAAGGGCCGTTCCTTTGCCGTTTGGTCCCGATCCCAGGATTCCGGATCATTGCCTAATTCTGGATTCTGAATTTTGTTTAATTATTGCGAAAACACCGTCTTAGTGATTAGAGCGCGTCACGTGTCAGTGGCTAATTTCTCCGTGTCTAATTACTATAGCTATTGTTGGCTTCTGTGTAGGACCCTTCCCAAAGGGAGATGTGCTAGACTGTGATGAAACTGTGTGCCATCGGCTCCAGAGTGACTGTGGTCGGCCGTACAAGATAGCCGATGAAACAGACCTGGAGTTTCAGACCGTAGTATCTTTTTGGGCATTTGCAAGTGGAGCATCACCTCGGAAATTGAGTAGTAAGTACAGAGCACGTGATATAGTGACTTCCGACCACTTAGTTACACCATTCAAGGGGTCAGTATTTTAGTGCTGAATGAGTGTAGACAAGTAGTTATACAGCAGACACTATCAAAAGGTTAACAACAATGCTGACCATACTTTTCTATTTCTCTTGAGAAAAACTTACACGTGTAAACCCTACTTTTACTTTTGTATATTTGCAAAGGACGTGTATCACGTGCCATATTCATATTCTTTTAGGTAGATAGGAATATTAAGAAAATCAGATGAAATTTTATAAATTATAGTTAGAATTGAAAAAAAAAACACATTTGGCAGAAAACCAGAGTGAAGCTATTTTTGACTCCAGTTTACTCAAGTATACTACTTTTGTCTACAGTGGCACACTGTGTCAGGATGAGTTTCTTGTGATTCTTAGGTTATCAGACGCAAATGCTGGAACTTTGCAACCTGGTTGCAGCCTTATGCGTCTGCGTGTGATATGAATCACATGACATTATTTTTATTGAAGACAATTCCGCTTTGCTTGGTGCCATTTCCATCTGTTTGAGTTTACAGGTTACCACGATCAGTTTGCATGTTAGTTCAGGTACCTTTTTTTCAGTTTATCAAGAAATCTCCATTTCATCTTTTCCTGAAACAATAAATTGATATATTTCTACAACCGGGAATCACAGAGAGTTGCCAAGTCTGCAAGCGGCTCCTTATAGCACACAAATTTACTTTACCAACTTTTGTATCAAGGTCATAACTATTTCTATCCAGCCATGACGACCTACCTGGATTTACCCTCCAGACAGAAGTCGCAGAGACTCATTAACAGGATGAAGAACCAGCAGCAACAACAGCAGTTCCAGCAGTACAAACAGCGTGCAAAGAACATTGCAAACATCAACGAGCTTCTTCCAGGGTTAAACGACATTTCCGATGCGTTTGAAGTGTTACCTATGGACCTCATAAAGTACTTCACACTACTTAAGGAAATCGATGCCAAATGTATTAACACCGTTCCGCAGATCAACTTCTTGATCAAAAAGTACATTGGAGGTTTACATGAGGGCAAGCTGTCCAAGGATGGAGCCGAAGGAGGAGAAGACAGCAACGAAAATAACAATGACAAATCCGAAAATGACAAAGACAAGCTTGAAAACGACAAGGAATCAAAAGAGACTTCCAAGAGAGACCTGGAATTGAGAAGGTTGACACTCATCAAAGACAAGATCAACGAAATAATTCCCTGCTTAGAAGAGAAGATGCACGTTACGTCGGTGGCGACCGACTTGTTGAGCAAACATATGTTCCGTATCAACAATGACTACAAACTAATTGTCAACAACAACGAGATTCCAGAGTCAATCCGTATCGGTCCTCTAAGCCACCCGGCAATGATCATGGATGCTAACGTAGCCAACGGGTCAAGTGTTGACAGATCAGCACAGGCACAAAGAAGTGAAAGTAGAAGAGAAGCTCTAGCAGCCAAGAAAGCCAGCAAAGAAGACAATTCTGATGACCATCTTTCTGTGAAGAAGAAGAAGAACAAAGAGAGCACACCTTCAGAAGCACTCAAGGGCACACCGAATGGAAACCCAGGAGTAACCAACACCAAGAAGAGATCGAGAAAGGAAAATGATGATATCCAGAGACCAGTTACCCCTGGCGGCGGCGCTACCAACGGAACAGCACCAGCCAAGAAGAAGAATAAGCCCAAGAAGGAAGACGACAGTAGCAATAATTCACGTGCAAACAACACCAGCAGCAATAATGTCAACTCCAACGAACTTGACAACGATGACAATAACACTATAGACAGAGTCAAGGCTGAAGTTCCAGCAAGTAAGGCCAAGAATACAGGCGAACCTACGTACTGTTACTGTAACCAAGTTTCCTTTGGTGAGATGGTGGGATGCGACGGTGACGACTGTAAGCGTGAATGGTTCCATTTGCCATGTATTGGATTCAAGAACCCACCTAAGGGTAAATGGTACTGTGACGACTGTCTTGTGAAAATGAAGAAAATGAAGAAATTATGATGTGTCAATTCATGTATTAGTATAACAAGAAATAGTATAATGCAAGAAACTATTCTAGACTATGCAACAAGTAGATATAAATTTATGTTGAGTATTTTCTGATGGTTAAGTATTCCAATTGATATAAATGAAAAATGGTTTAGTTCAATGAATACTGTCCTTGTAACCAACTGTTAACCATTTCCAATGCCCTCTGGGGTTGATCGTGAGGGACCAAATGGCCAGCATCGTAGAATCTCAAATAAGTGAACTTTTCGTAGTTCCTGTACTCTCCACCAATACTGCCGTCAGAAGTTTGCCATGGCACCAAAGGTTTACTTGAAAATTCATCATGACCATCATAGTCTAATTGGTCTGTCCACTCGTAGTTACCTAACCAATTACATCTATAGTCTTTATCTCCAGCAAATATCAATACTGCTACCTCCTTTTCAAGAAGTTCGGCAACATACTGCTGATGGGGCAATGCTTTATCGCCTTCCAAGGCAAAGTTCTTTGATACAACATCAGAACAACCTTCATACTTCTTGACTTCAGGAGAAACCCCAATGGCACTCCTGACAAAGTCAAGGTTGAGATAAGCGTCCACATCGTCTAGTTCCTCGTAGCAAGTTCCACCCCTTTCACATTCTTCACGTATGTCATATGGGTTCAAGTTCGTCTTGGAGAAAGGAATAAACATTCTTGTTTCACAGTAATGATAAGCTGGTACACATGTCAATGCATCCTGTTCCCTGTTGCATAGTTCAAGGAATTGCTTGCATTTGGGATAGTAATTCTCTTCCAATTCCTTGCAATCTTGTTCTGACAAGATTGAATCATAACCTCCTTGTCCACATCCCATTCCAATAAGAGCTTTATATTGTGGAATAGCATCAGTGAACCCATTTCCAATGAGAACTGAAGTCACGTTGAACGACCTTTCCGGATGACTGAGGATCTCCGACGCGAACTTAGGAATGTAATGGCCAGCATACGATTCTCCAGCCATATGAAAGTCTCTGCTTTGGAATTGTGGAAACTTTTGGAAGAACAATTCCAAGAATATGTATACATCTTTTGCAGCAGCAGCCGTAGTTGAAACTTCGTTGTCATCCGAGTACGAGAGTCCTACGTCTACAGGTTGATCCAAGAAGATAACAGACGCATTCGAGTTCCACGAATAGGGGTTATATTCTGGCTGAAGGGTTGAATTGATAAAAGAGGGCCCCAACTCAAAGAAGAGTCCCGTTGAGCTAGAGCAACCTGGCCCTCCATTCAACCATAATACTACTGGGTCGTTCTGGGGATCGTTTCTCGATTCAAAGAACCAATAGAACAAGTGCTTGTCATCTTCGATATCCAAATATCCCGTGACTTGCTTTACTTTATCTAGACCGAGAACAAGCGGATCTATGTGCTTAACTCGCAACCTGTGACTGGCATAGTTCTCGTTTGAAACTACATCAAATAAATTGTCCAAAGGCCCAGAATTACCAAGATTTGCAATATCGTGTGCATCCGAAACTTCCTTGAAGCCCAAAAACTGTTGCAAGGAAGATAAAGAATACGCTGTGGCAACAGAGCCACACAAGCCCGAAAGTAGAATAGTGCCGATCAGAAGTTTCATCGCACTACTCAATTGACCTGAGGCAGAGAAAACTAAAGAGATAGACTAGATAAGAACTAGCTGGTTAAACTGGGAGAGCCATACTTGAGCCGTACGATCACGTGAAGATATTCAAAGGTAATTGAATTCATGAAGCGATATGGAGCTGATTTTATTTATGTGGAGAGTACTTAGACACAGAACTCAACTTACAATGTGAAGCCAAAAATGGGATAGAAACGTCCCAATTAATGCCGATTGGGTTGCGTTGGCTCTCCAAACACGAGGGGTCCCTGTTTCATAGGCACGCAAGACAAGAATGCGTATGAAATCACTATTCAGATAAAATAAAGTTCACGGATCCAATGAAGTAAATCGACAGGTGCCACTATGGTCCGAACTTCTTCATGTCCATTTTCCGAACAGGAGTTTCCTCGGTTTCGTTCAAGTCAGAGGATGTTATACAAAGTAGGCTTATTCTGACTTTGGTTTCTGGCGATGGTCCAGTGCTGCTATCTGCACGTCAAGAAAGTGAGCCAAGGTTTGATAACCATAGATCCAGGATATTACGGTGGATTTTTGGCTTTTAGATGACGTGGAAAGGGGGTTTATCGTAGAAGCTCGAGAACAATAGCTGGTGTCTAAACGAGGCGTAAATATCTGTAGCCCTGGGCCAGCAACAAGAAGCTGTTTAGATACCCAATGCGAGAACACCGTGAAAACGTATCCATTGCAAGCAAATAAATTTGACGGCAATTAATTATAATTCGTCAATGGCCAAAGTGATAGCTGGGTCCGATATCTCGACAATAGCCTTTAAACCCATCTTTAAAAAATTAAAATTGCAATTGTTCAAGGGGTGAGTTGAAAATTACATTCAGGAATGATCGACATCCGCGCTACATTTAGAAAAAGGTCAACTATCCCTTAGGAGTGGAAGTATGTCCATGCAAGCGGGAGCTAAGATTGGGGAGTTGACGAAAAAGGCTGCGTAACTGCGCGTCCAGAACAGCCCACACCGACTATACCTTCAACAAGGCCAATGGTATCTTCCCCACTCGGCTGTATTTTTCAGTTCCAGAAGACTGTGATATCGGCTGCTACCAAATTATCACATTTTGAGATTTGACAAAGACCCGTAGACTACCACGTCAAAGTCACTACGCTAGCCGCCTAAGGATCCAAACTGCACAAAGAGCCCCGCCGACAATGCCAGGCATATACTGTATGTTCCAGAAAATAGTGCAAAATTTCCACTAATTAAGGAAGTTTTCGTATGTAAGACAATGCAAGACCTGAGACAGATCTCTGGTTGCCATGAATTACCGTAGCAGAAATCCCATTTTAGTCCTTCTAGAACCTGTAATTGTCGACGAGGATCTTGACCCACCTAGTTGCCACTAGCTGCCTACGACTACAAGCTGTGGTTGAACACCACTAGATCCAACCCTCGTAGCATTCTGTTATCCGATTGAAAATACCACGATGAGAAAATACGCAGAAAATACATTGTCGGTAACAATAATACACCAAGGGCTAGGATAGGGATACCGAGGATCTGGTGGGCTTCCATAGCCTACTTCAGACATCTTTACGAGATTGGGTCCAGGGGAATGTGTGATATGACAGCAAATTTTGTCGGGCAAACAAAGCTGCGGGGGTCAGTTCTGGAGGCATAATTCCACACTGGCCAAAATTATGGTGATGTACGTATATCGCTTGGTGGGTACCATTTTGTGGATCCAATTTTACGTACCAGCTTGAGAATTCCAATCCCCGGGATAAAAACATGATCACAGAGCGTGCATATCGCCAGCATGTACGGGACGACTTTGTACCAGTGAATGTTCCAAGTCTGACATGCCACGTCAAGTTGCCAGGGGCCGGAATCTACAATTTCATTGCAATTTCACATCAGACAGACTACAAAAACGAATTCAAACTAAATTCCAGAGCAGAGGAAGCCCAGTTGAGTGGATCTGGCTAGGCAGAGGTCCTTAGATAGTGTCGAATATGAATTAATCATCGAGAACGAATTGGTACAGTTTCACCGGAGTTTTGCGGCCGTCGCTGGGCTGTGATCTCAGCCAACAGCCAAACTATCATTAAGTCTGAATATTATTTTCGAGCACAAGAGAAGTCAGCCATAATAGCTCCGTCGGTGGTGATAATAAATTTCATTGCATGAGGATTCTGTGGGAGTTTCCATTATTTCATATTTATTATTACTTTCGAGTGATAATTACACTATAGCCCTATTCCAAATAAATATAGCACATTGGGCAGCTTGTAGAAACCCATCGATATCTGCGTCTGATACCCTGGAATTTTTTTGTGTAGTCTCTATATAAAACCATTGCCATTCCCCATTTTCCGCCATCAGCGCTGATTCCCTTAACTAGTCTTGGTTTCCCGAAGCGTACGTCACCTCGTTTGTTCTCTTCGGCAAAAATCCCGGCCACGCCAATTGCAATTGCACGTCTGTTGATTGCACTCAGTAGCCCCAACTGTTTTAGATATATTGGGTTTGGCGTTTCGCATCGCACCACCCAGAACTGTGCCAGCAATATATATTATTGTTTTTCTTAACTCCCTTTTAATCGTGAAATTTTGGCTAGGTATTTTTTTGACAAGCCTTTCCTCTACATTTTTTTTTCATCAGATATCCCTGAGTTCAAATTTAAGAATCGTCAACTTGTTTCTTCCGCTCGTTTTCCTTTAACATTAATTGACCTTTCCCACCTTTGAAAAGTTTTCATAGTAGCCCATGAGCGTGTTGAAAGAATATAAATTGGTCGTTGTCGGCGGCGGTGGTGTCGGTAAGTCGGCCCTTACCATCCAGTTAATCCAGTCCCATTTTGTGGATGAATACGACCCCACCATTGAAGACTCCTACAGAAAGCAATGCACCATTGACAATGAACAGGTGTTGTTGGACGTGTTGGATACTGCTGGACAAGAAGAATACTCTGCCATGAGAGAACAGTATATGAGAACAGGAGAAGGGTTCTTGTTGGTGTACTCCATCAATTCTCGTAACTCGTTGGAGGAATTGCAATCGTTCTACGAGCAGATTCTTAGAGTCAAGGACTCCGAAAGAGTGCCGGTATTGGTAGTAGGAAATAAGTGTGACTTGGAGATTGAGAGACAGGTTAGCTACGAAGAAGGGTTGGCTTTGGCCAACTCGTTCAATTGCCAGTTTTTGGAAACCTCGGCCAAGCAGAGAATCAACGTCGAGGAAGCATTCTACAACTTGGTCAGATCCATCAGAGAACAAGAAAGGGCCGTTTCATCTAGCGACCCTGCCAACGTCGCCATTGCCAGCTCGGGCAATATCAATGGCACGGTAGCCAACAACACCACTGCTGCTGCTGCTGATGGTGTCCATAAAGCCGAAAAGGATTCCGCAATACCTTCCCAAGGTGCAGCCAAGACTGCCCAAGCCCAGAGACAACAACAGGCACAAAATGCTGCCAGCACTGCTGCTGAAGGCAAAGAGAAGTCTGGCTGCTGTGTCATTGTTTAGAAACGAACGTAGCCCACGATTTATCACGCACGACAAGTTTACTATCAAGTACAACAGTGCAATCACAAGTACAAAACTTTAATAACAATTGCAATTACAAGAACAATAAGAACAATGACAACAACCCCAACTCCTTACAGCCCATAGGCCGGTCCATTACATGCAATGGTAATAGCACACTTCATCCCTGTTGCAGTTCATTTTCATTAGTCTAGTCTGATAATAGCATCGTCCTGATATCATCAAATTCAGTGTGGCGTAGTTGTTTGCTGTCCCTTTCATTCTCCCTTCCTATTATTAACTACGTGTTTGTTTATCTAATCCTATTTATTCCTGCTTCTTTTCTAATCTCGGACTCGAACAATAGCGAACCTCACCTCGTCATAATGTCCAAAAGTATCGTTGTTCAAAAGTCTATTTAGTCCTCAGTCAAGTCAATTTTGGCAGACGGACCCAGTGTCCGGATAATATTACCTAGCTGGTATTATTTATGTATCCATTAGTATATGTCAAAAGTTGTTCAGTACAAGTAGCAGTTGTAGTCTGCGTCTTGTTGTCTACAAGTTTATATGAATCTTTCGATAAAGTAACTATCCATCTCTTGACCATATTCTCTTTCAGGTCTCACTATCAGTTCTTTCATTTGCTCAAATTTGATCACACTAATCTACATTTCATGTACATGTTTGTCAAAACTCTTTAATAACTACTCCACTACTCTCTCAGTGGTTACTGCTTATTCTAACAAGTATCCTATATTTTCCTACACTAGTCTATCGCACCTTCTAACTAGTTGATGAAATGGTAAACCACGAAGTGCAAGATCAAACTGGCAAACACGAAGTCTCCGAATGCTCTCTCGGCACTGACGTGTTTGAAGATTTTCACATCGGAGATTTCAACCTTTTCAGTGGCATTCTTGTGGAGTTCGTCTTCTAAGTCATTTTCTTCCTCCGTGTCTTCATCTTCAGTTTCTTCACTCTTGAACTTAGTAGCCGATTTGATCTGTAATCTCAACGAAACAGTCAAGACAAACTGCCCTACACACGAGATGAATCCACCAAGGAAGGCATTGAAGGGGAAATTTCCCACAAGCAAAACATAGACGAATTGCAAGATTCCCAAGGCTACGAGAAATACAAGGAACAAGTCAATCAACTTCAAACGTGGAGTCAATGTGGCCACGTAGTCACTGTAAGTGGTGTTGACGGCAGCGGACAATTCGCTCAACGATTGCGATGCCTTGCTAGACTTTTTGATTTTGGCAAGTGGAGTAGAGCTTGCAGCAGTAGAACCTGAAGTGGAGGTCGACGCAGCTGAAGACACCTGGGCTTGAGCCCTCTTTATAGAAGTGAGGTCCTTTTTAGCCATGGTAGATACAAGTAGAGTCGAATTGAGTTAGTGGGAGGCACGTCAATTGATTCTGATGGAAAAGGGGATGGTATAGACTGGATGAAATATGGCACTAGTGAAGAATAAGATACAACAATAGTTGAAAGTGAAAAGTTCAGAATAGGCTGAGAATATGAACGCGAGTATGGATGAAAATTAGAATGTTGGCATAGTGAGAGAGATCCAGAGCGAAGTTAAGAGCTATACAGAAATACCGAGAGAAATAGTGAGAAAAAATTACTGAGACAAAGCAAGATATTGTACGATTCTTCAGCAATGCCGCTCAAGCCTGCTCTTTGAGTTTTCAACATTGGGCAAGGCAGCAGAATTTGCAATGTTGTTCTGTTCTAATAACTTCAGTGTAAGCATAATCTGCTTTAGGAGCCATTTGGAGACAACGTAGTTGGTACTATATTAGACTGAATAGCGAGGATCCAAGAATAGTGACAATTTTCCACCGAGCCTAGCGAGAAAACTAGTGTGCTGGAAAGTCAGTCGTGCGTTTCCCAACTCACCTACTGAAAAAACCGACTCCATTGAAATACAGCAATACGCTATTTTGTACGAATGTAGAAGTATTCATTTATCATCTTGTTTACCAGTAGAATATCTGTTGCGTAGCTAACGACAGAATAATAGACAAATCAAAGCAACAGCGCTACTCTTAGAGTCACCGGTTCCAGCACCTATATAACTTATCCAGTTATTCATTAATCTTTCATTCCACAATTTTTCACATTTTTCATTTACCATGAATGTCAGCACAAGTGCCTTGGGTGTCAGAAGAAGAAAGGCTGCCACCCAAAATATAGATGATGAAGAAAATGCCGCATTATTGAAATTGGGCCCCGAATTCCAACTCACGCAGATTACAAACAGTGGAGAACAAGAACAGTTGATTGCCCTTAACTTGTCAGAGGCCAGATTGTTGATAAGAGCAGCCTTAAAGGAACGTAGAAACAAAAATGCAAAGAAGACAGAGTACGACGAAGACGACGAAAATGATAAAGAGGATGAGATTTCTAACATGGATTTGGCGGGCCCCAACTCCAACGAAATCATGCACAAGACGTTGAACTATTTAACCAATTTCGCCAGATTCAAGAATTCTTCCTCCACGGAAACTGTAGAAAAGTTGTTAAACGACTTCAGCCTTCTGGCCTCCGAGCCTTTGCATCCTTTCGAGTTGGCCCAGTTGGGTACATTAGAGTGTGAAGATGCCGAGGAAGCCAAGTCGTTGATTCCCAGTCTTATCCACAAGGTGTCTGACGTACAGTTGCAAACTTTGCTTACCGAGCTCAGAAAGTACCAGACCTTGTCATAGATCCCGTAGACCCTACGTAACTAACATAGATAATCCTGTCCCAGACATGTTTATAAAATTAATAAATGTACTATAGTCTCTGATGAAGTTGTAGAGTATAGTGAAAAGTTCCCTGCACCAATAGTCAGGAACCAAATACAGGACAGACATCTCGGAGCACCAGAAATGGAATTGAAGAATAATTGATGAAGTCTTACTTTAACCTAAACTTAGTTGGAACGACTAAAATGGACGACGACATCTATGACGAGTTTGGAAACTTGATAGGTGACGCTTTTGACTCGGATGCGGAGTCACTGGACGAATCTGCATTAGAAAATGAAGTAGAACCACAAGATGAAGAAGTAGATATTGAGTCCGATACAGAAGAAAAGGAAAATGGAATTGACTTGAAAATGAACGTTGACGAAACAGTAACTGAACAGCAGAACAGCTTGGATTTGGTGAAGAGTACTGGAGCGGGCAAGTTCGCCGAAGATGTCAAACAAATCATAGTAGACCCCGCTGAACCACCTCAAGATGAGCCTGTTATTCAGCCAAGAGTAGAAAAGAAGTTGAAAGTTGATTTCACAGACAACATCAAGAGTGACCTGAAGGAAAACGGAGAAGCTAGCATTATGGCTGGCTTGCCAGAAGTGATTTATTCCAGAGAATATATGATACAAACCATGACACTGTTACCAGAGAGGATACGAAACATAGCGTTAGTGGGCAATTTACACTCAGGAAAGACCACTTTCGTGGACTCATTGGTTCTACATACCCATTCGCCTTCTATTGGATTAAAGAAGTCGCTCAAGAATTTCAAACCTTTACGGTTTATGGATAATCACAAGCTCGAGATAGACAGAGGTACTACAATCAAAACTAGCCCCATCACCTTGATGTTACAAGATTTGAAAAATAGATCGGCTATATTCAACATACTCGATACTCCTGGCCATGCGGACTTTGAAGATGAAACTATTGCTGCCATTGCGGCTGTAGACGGAATAATTCTTGTTGTAGATGTAGTTGAAGGAATCACTGCAAGAGACAGAAGTCTTGTTGACCATGCTGTCAAGGAGAATGTTCCCATAGTTTTGATGTTGAACAAGATCGATAGGTTGATTCTTGAGTTGAAACTTCCTGTAAGAGACTGCTACCAGAAGCTCAACTACATAGTGGAGGATGTCAACCAACGACTTAGTCAGAACGAGTTTATTGCTAACTACACTCACTCTACAACGGTATCTCCTGTGGAGAACAACGTTATTTTTGCATCTTCAACGTTTGAATTCACTTTTTCGCTAATCAGCTTTGCTGACCTCTATCTCCGTAAATCTGGAATAACAGGTGTCGACATAGAAGAATTCAGCAAGCGGCTTTGGGGTGATTACTTCTACGATAAAAAGACTAATAAGTTTTCAACTAATTCACAGGACGGTAAGCTTTCGCGATCGTTTGTTTCTTTCATTCTCGAACCCATCTACAAAATCATAACTTACACATTGGTGTCAGAGCCAGGGGACACCAGATTACCTTCACTTTTATGGGACAACTTTGGTGTGAAGCTAAACAAACAGCAGTACAAACAAGATCCTCAGATATTATTGAAGGATGTGTTTAAAGCCATTTTTGACGATAACAAGGGATTCGTACACTCCGTCAATTCTAGCATAAGCAATCCTCGGATTTCACAAATAAGAGGAATCAACTCCCAGAACTTGCCTGATGATTCCGTACTTGCTCGAGTAGTCAAACTAGTGGAATCTTCAGACGCTTCCCAATTCTTGTCGATAGTCAGAGTATTCAAGGGAGAATTGATAGTAGGATCCAAGATAAAGGTCTTGGGAGAAAACTATGCAGAGGATAATGAAGACTACAAGATACAGACAGTTGAAGAGCTCTATTTATCTGGCGGGCGATATAAAGTTCCCATAGATGTTGCTGGCGAAGGTGCAATTGTAATTGTGGGTGGTATTGATTCCATTGTCAATAAGGGTGCTACTATCTTAGCAGCTAATAAACTGTTAGAGAATTGTGAAATATTTTCCCAGCCTAACTACGGCAGCAAGTCAGTGTTTAAAGTAGCTGTGGAACCAGCAAATCCTTCTGAATTACCCAAAATGTTAGAAGGGTTGAGAAAAATCAACAAATCGTACTTGGCTGCAGTTATCAATGTAGAAGAAAGTGGCGAGCATGTTATTCTTGCACCAGGAGAGCTATATTTGGATTGTGTCTTACATGATTTGCGACTCTTTTTCACTGACAATTTGGAAATAAAAGTCAGTGACCCCATGACAAAGTTCAGCGAAACCGTTGTAGAAGGCTCAATTACAAAAATAACCACCAGCACTCCTTCCGGAAACAATCTGATTTCGATCATAGCTGAGCCTTTGAATGATTCAAAATTGAGCTATGCGATTGAATCGGGCTCAATTGACCTCAGTCAGCCAGCTAAAATAACATCTAAGATATTGAGAAAAGACTTCGGTTGGGATGCATTGGCCGCAAGATCAGTTTGGTGTTTTGGTCCTGAAGGCTTACAATCGCCTAGTCTCTTACTCGATGACACACTAGAAGAAGAGACCGATAAAAAATTGTTATATTCAGTGAAAGATTCAATTTGCCAAGGATTTAAATGGAGTATAAGCGAGGGGCCACTATGTAACGAGCCTATCAGAAATACTAAGTTCAAAATCTTGGATGCTGTTATTAGCGGCTCGGAAATTCATAGAAGTGGAACTCAGATTATACCAATGACCAGAAAAGCATGTTATGCAGGGTTTTTAACTGCAACATCTCGTTTGATGGAACCAATCTACTCAGTGACTGTAGTGTGTACGCATAGTGCCAAAGCATTAGTGTCAAAGCTCTTAGATGGTAGAAGAGGTAATATCATCAAAGACTGGCCAGTTCCAGGTACTCCGCTCTTTGAGTTGGAGGGGCATGTTCCCGTTATCGAGTCTGTAGGTCTTGAGACAGATATCCGAATCCGTGCTCAAGGTCAAGCTATGTGTTATCTTACATTTAGCAATTGGCAAGTTGTGCCAGGAGATCCACTCGATCCTGACTGTTTCTTACCATCTTTGAAACCAGTACCTGCAGAGTCACTTGCTAGAGACTTCGTAATGAAAACGAGAAGAAGAAAAGGTATGACAGGCGAGCCAAGCTTACAAAAGTACATCGATACAAACTTGTATACTAGATTAAGAGAAAAGGGAATTGTTCGTTAGACAACTGCCCTTATGTATTGATAATATAGAACCTAAATATTCAATTAGTATTTCAGTAGTAGGAATAAGTAACTCTCTGCTTCTTAAGTTCAACAGTGGACTCTGATTCTGACTCTGCATCTATGCGGCGCTTCTGCTTTTTCTTATGGCTATCTATGGACTCAAACCCTTTTTGTAGTCTAATGGCCTCTGATATATCGTTGAAATTTGTAATAAATCGACTCTGAGTACTAACAATAAAAGAGATCTTGGTTGGTATCAACGTCTCGTCTTTAGTTGCGTTGCTCAATCTTGTGAACATACCAATGAAGTCATCAAGTGTGACTTCTCGTGCGTAAAGGTTATCTTCTGTAATGCGAATGTTTAGCTCAGGGATATCGAATACAATTTCTTCCGATATTGGAAATTCATGTATCTCTTTGAGATCCTCATGCAGCCGTATGAACTCAAAGAATTCTTCAAGAGTGAATTTAAGAACCGCCAAGTTGTCACACAACGAAACAAGAAGAGAACAGTCCATTCTTGACGCTGTATGGTCAACAGGACATAGGAGGAATTCAGCGTCTATTACCTTCACAATCAACGGTATATAGAAATCTCTGGCCAATGGATCTATATGATGAAGGCTATGCGTGAATTCTTTACGCTCTATTTCTTCGGGTTTATCGTACAAGTTCAGATGTATTTCTTTCTGCACATCTTCATCCAGTTCATCATCAAGGTCGATAGTCTCCTTGGCCAAAGAATTCTTTTTCAGATTGTTAACACTTGCTCGATCTTCCTCTGACTCCTCTAGATTTTCAATATCGGAATCACTATCTATATTGATAACACTGCGCTGGCGATTACACTCGTCTGATTCATTATAGGTCTGTTCATCGTTTGAATCACCCGCATATTCGCCCTCTTCATTGCTATTGTCTTCATGGCTTTGACTCTCGTTGTGGTGATTATTTATATGTTCAATTTCATTTTGATCAGAAGATTCTCCAGGTACCTGCGTGTCTCTAGAATCGACTTCTGCATTTCCTGAACCTTCCTTGAATTCTTCATTTTCTGCAGTTACTTCATTTGCTGGTACATTATGGATATCTCCTTCGATATCTTCTTCGTCAGTATCCTCTATTAACGGAACTTCGCTATTTTCATACTGAGATTTAGAACCCACTTCTACAGAATGCACAATCACACTATCGTCTGCCTCGGTTTCAAGTTCAACATCTTCAACTTCAGCTTCAGCTATTTCAAAGTCCACATCGTCAGTAACCAGTCCAACTGTCACATCAGTAACATTGTCGTCTACTTCATTGGCATCTTCTAAAATCTGATCCTCTACATCTTGCGAGTTTCTAATATTACCAGATATAGAACCCCCAGATTCTTCAGTAACAACTGGCAAATCCTCCACTATTTCTATATCACTGGATTGAACTACAGGCACGACTAGCTCTGCTTCATACATACCTAACGGATTTAAAATTGACATCAAAAGTGGTCTACAAGCTTCATATGTTTTTCCAGTCTGAAGATTTAATATGTAATCTCGTTTTATCTGAAATCACGTGATTCGAACTCCAAAGAAAGCAAATCGCCTCCTACCTACAAATACTTCATCATCAGCACTGCTACTTCTACCAAATCTTTAACATTCTAATTTACATTTGCAATTAATAAAAAACGTGGATATTACATAGCTAGCCGATGAAATATAGATAGATTACATTGCAAGAATTTATGGCACCCACACCTTGAAGGTTTGTGGAGTCTTTAACGACAATGGCTTGAGATCATCCTCGTTGACATTTGCGGCAGTAGCATTAGAGCTTTCGGCGTCTTTAGCATGTTCAGGATCATCGCCGTTGGTAGTGCTTTCTCCAGTAGCTTCAATCAAAGAGTGTCTAGCAGGTTTGTAAAGCTGGTTCTTAGCTTCAGCTAACAAGTTGTTGATGCTAGATAATTTCTCTGGCAGACTGTTTTCAGCCTTGACTTGATTTTCAAGTAAGGAAATTACGTCGTCCAACTTCTTGGTGATATTGATAGTAGACTTAGCCAATGCCAACCTATCGATAAAGATCTCTTCCTGCTGCTTAGCAAGACGCCTCTTTTGACATTCGTATACTCTTTCCAACTCGTCAACCTTCTGTAATTTCAAGTCGATCTTAGCTAATTGATGGTTGACAATGTTTGAGCTGATGCTGTTCATTTCTCTTTCTTCGAAGGTAGCAAATAAATGACTTCTCGCTCCTACAATTCCAAATGAAGCAGCAGCGGCATCTTTTAATGTGTTAGCCTCACCTTCACTTACATCCTTTACTAGTTCCAAATGGTCTGCCTTTCCATTCTGTTCAGAGGAAATCTTTGCGGAAGTCTCAGATTCCGGCTTAACGGCTGCTTCCTCTTTGTCTTTACTATCTTCAGATTTCTCTTCAGCTGCATTCTTTGCTTCAGCTGCCTTCTTTGATTCGGCAATTTCTTTGATCTTTTCTTCTATCTTTTCGTCCATGACTTTTGAGGCACGCTGACTGGCAGCCTTCGCAACATCGCTATCCACAAAACTGCTCAAAAAAGCCAAGTTGCTCAAAACTGGATTATCCACACCACTGATTGGATAGTTTGAACCAAATCTAGCTAATCCCAATTCCTTCTCGGATATCGGATTGAATCTATCCTCAATAGGATACTTCAAGAACTTTAATATACATTGCTGGGGTGTTTTAGTGGTTCCCACAGCCTCTGCCACCTTAAACCAATCATTTCTATAAGTTTTAACTGCTGTGATCAATTTTTCGGTTTCTTCTGCCGACCATCCGTCGTTTTGCTTCTTGGAAGGTTGTTCATCCGCAGAAGGCGAAGAACGCTTCTTACTTTCCTCAGACCTATAAGAAGAATTAGAAACAGCATTACCGTCTGTTACAGAACCAGTAGTGACAGACGCGTTATCCTCGATCTTTAAGAGTTTCTTGAGTTTATCGACATTCACCTTTTCGGGATTCATCTTGAACGTATCGAATGGGAATAACCCACGAGGAGTATCATACTTGACATGGTAGTCGCCGGTATATGGCAAGCCCACCAGTTGACCGTTTGGTAACTTTTCAACTGCATAACCCGGCTTGAACTGTGGCTTGACTTGGTAGTTGATCAAACCCCACTTGCTCAAGAATCTATGTACTCTCATCAAAGTTCCAACATCACCAACTAAGTTACGACGACAAGACGTCAACGTTAAGAATTCGTTAGGGTTCAATCTATATGAATTGATCATGAAATTACGGTAGTTGACGTAGATCTTAGGCGATTTCGATGGGTGAGAAGATCCGAAGAATTCTGGTAAAGACTCCTTTTCAATCTGATGGATTTTCTTCATGTTGAACCAACAGGCATATGACGGCACTACTATGAGATGCGTCTGCTTTGTGTAAACCCTCGTATCTTTTTCATCTTCGTCGTCATCATCTTCTTCTTCTTCATCATCATCTGCGTACTGAGGCTTTTCAGAAACAGTAGATTTAGATTGAGGTGCAGTTGCTGGAGTTGAATCTGTGGATGTTTCGGCCGTAGCAATTACAGACAAGACACTTGGAGTAGCTACTTTTATATCAGCTTTCTTATCTTCCGACTCATTGTCACCAACAGCAACAGCAACAGCATCGTGGCTTTGTTCCTCATCCTTTGACTCTGCTTCCTCCATGATCACATCTGCGGATTCTTTAGGAGCATCAGAAAGCTCTTCAGTTTTCACAGTTTCTTCCACCTGTTCAGGTATCACGTCAGGCTCTTCAAAGACATCCTCATTCAACCCAGTGAACTCGTTACTACCCGACGGCTTATCAGACTCGTCAGCTTCAGCTTCTGCGCCGGCTTCAGCAGCAAAGGCATCCATGTCGAAATCGTCGTCTATGTTGTTAGGTACTTGTTCGTTATCTTCTTGGATTGGCTGTATGAGAGCATCGAGTTCATCGTTCTCAGGGTTTACAGAAGCAGCTTCATTTTCGAATTGCAAGTCGGAGCCGGTCTCGTCGTTGTACTTGTTATCAGAGTCTCCAAGTAGGAAGTTGTCCTGGTTGCTGGTTGATTCCACATCATTAGTATTGCTGTCGTTAATCAAAGAATCTTCAAAATTGGCAAAGTCGTCATTAGCAGCGATATCGTTGGTAGGAATGTCGCCGTCGAATTCTTCGTCGTTTGTTTGTGGAACTGAGACGTCGTTGGAAGGAATATCTTCCATATCCACATCCCCAGCAGCTTCATTTTCTACATCTGCATTTTCTTGCTCTTCGACTTCCTCTGCAGAGCCTTCTTCCTCTTCGTCTTCTTCAGCTGGAAGTTCATCAGCCGGCTCTTCTGTGTCTACGGTAGGGGCATCGGTTGGCTCTGCTGTGGGCTCGTCGGTTGGGAAGCCGGTCTCAAAATCAGCTTCCACAGTTGGAGCTTCAGAGAGTTGTTCAGGTACGCTGTCCGAAGTTGACTCTTCGGTGGCTTCAACTTGTGGTTCAACCTCGTCAACTTCTTCAGCAGCTGGTTCATCTTCTGCAACGTCGTCTGGTTGTTCAGATTCATCTAATAATGGTTCCTCCAGTTCGACATTTTGTTCTGGATCTGTAGTTTCGGGCGCAGTCTCCGCTTCTGGTTCGGTGGGTATGTCTTGGTCTGGTTGTTGTTCTTCAGAGCCTGCTTCTTCGGATATTGACGCTTCTATATCTTCCGAGTTCTCTATATCTTCCGATTGCTCAGGTATATCGTTGTCACCTTCATCTGCATTAACTTCTTGTTCTTCTTCTTTTTTGGCATCTTCATCTTCATTGTCGTTAACGACATCTTCTGCTTCTTCATCTTCGTTTATTTCTTCATTTTCAATTTGCTCTTCGACTTGTGGCTCCAGGGAGTCTTCAACAGTCGGCTCGATCGCGTCGTTGTACTCCGCACTCATACTGTGACAATAGTGATGAATATCAATTAGGATCGAAAATCAATATCAATTCGAAGTCAATATGAATATAAACACCAAAAATGAAAATCCAATAATATGAAAATTCAATACTTGAGAATATAAGATTCTATATCAACAACAATATCACAATCAATAACAATAGTTACTTGTCGGTAGTACGCGCTGCTAGTCAACAATGTTACGTGTTCGTAGGCACTGTAAAGCTTCCTTGATGATTGATACTATGGACAGTTGTGTCGCTTGTGTCGTTGTTGTAGATAGTGACTCGTAAACCAAAACAATACAAGACTCAGTCTAGGTAACGTGATACAACCAACTGACTAGGAATACGAATTGACACTGGTGGGTTAAGACGTCACGACGTATTACCTCACTATAGTAATACAGACGGCTAGACACGGAGGTAGAGGGCCGATGGTGATAATAATTACCAGGTCTATTAGTTCCAGGCTGTTTTGGGTGGGTGGATAAAATCCTGGGCAGCAGGAATTTTTCGTTTGACAATCCTTTATTGTGTTGGGGACGACCGGCGCGTGAACAAGGGCATGTGACTAGACACCAGTTTCTCCAAGTTGTGGAAGTGGTACGGAAATCGCCAATGCTATTGGTGCGACTTGGACCTGGCTGTTCCTTGCGGTTTTATGGCTATCCAGCCATAATAAGCGACAACTTTTCACTATGCCTTCTAGACGAAACGACCACTCTCTGTGGGTCCGTGTATTCCTCCTTCGGAAACACCGCCCGAGGCTTGTGCGCTGTGTGCACGCCGTTGCTGGCACACTTCCCAGTCCTGCAGTTGGCAAAAACAGAATAGCCATTCTCCACACTCTATATATAATTTGGTAATCTAAGAGCTGACCGGGCAATATTAGGAGTGTGATGGTGGCTCAGCAGAGTAGGAGAGACCGGCAACAGTCCAGAGACGTGGTCCATGGGTAGCAGAGATGTGCAGCAGTAGACAAAACCACCAGACACAAGCGTCTCGCTATGAAAGCCTCGGTCCTGAAACTCACGGATGTGCACCAATTACCAACAGTATGCTCCCATTCATTATGTACATTCCTGTCTTTTCCGTGTGATATCTCAAGATTATGACCTGCCACACAAATTCGTCTGGGTTGGGGAAGGGGCGGAATGATGGCCATGAGTAGGATTCTGGTTAAGTCTGACTGAGGTCACAATGAACGATATACGGTTGAAGAGATATTGTAGTGGGACGTATTCTGACCTCTTTTTGATCTTTCGGCTCTAGTAGAATTCTGCGTAAACCGTTTTTTGCCATTTTCGTGGAGCAGAGCTACTCTGGGCTGAGCCCATGTACTACTTAGTAGGCATTTTCAACAGTATTGACAGAGTCTTATAAATCAAACAGCTACAGTAAGTAACAAGGAGAAGAAAAAACTATGGAGCTACAGTCAAATTTTACAAAATCCCCGGATGCCACCAGATTTATATGTAATCCAAAGCAAACAATTTCGAAATCAGAATGTAAACCAACAGTAAATAATACATCTGATCAGTCCAGCCAAACAGGCAAATAAAAATAATTTTAGATTACTGTGCTTAGCTCAAGAAATTAATCAGGTAAGTAAAGCAAAAAATTCCTTTAGCTAGCAGGCTCCTTACTTAGTTCCAAAAATTCAGTTGTCTCTGAAAAATTCGGGACAGCTCGATACTGGCTCTGGTCCATCGCCTGCTAGAGATGAGAATATCCGTAGATGATAAATCGTAGAGCTTTAGAGATGTCTTCTCTACGTTCTGGTAAGCTGAAGGACGAGCCAGGGCCGAGACCCAGCGAGACCTGCTCCTACGTTAGCGGATTCCCACGAAACCCGAGCCATACATGTATGACAAGGATAAAACTCCCGTAAACTCATAATGCAGAACGAATCCCAGTCCCCATTTTTATGTTCACAAAAAAACTGTATATTACTATTTAAGCGGGCGGCGGATCTGACACCTTCATTCTGATTAGTTTAGTTCTGGTACTTTTCTGGAGCTCCACAAAGCAAAATTTTCACCCATTATTCAGGCACCGTTTTGGCGCAAGCCAGGTGGCCCCCAGTGGAAGCAAAAAGCTGTAATTGTAGACGAGGCAGCTGGCCCAAGTTAAGGGCAAGCACCACTTCAAAAATGGTGCAAGGGTCGGAGATTCCTATTTCACTAAAAAGGTATGTAGATGTAACAAGAAAAAAAAAGAAAATAAACGAAAATAAAACAATCACATATTAAAAACCCCGATGAAACTGGCACAGAAGGATGATGCTATATTGCTTCCATTTTGGTTGACTATCGCTAGTTGCTCTGCCAAATGGGAACGAAGCCATCGTGAGGCGTCTTCACAGCGATGAGCAATGGCTCCATCGGATTTCTTCTATCAAGCGAACTTCATCTTTGCTGGCTGGTACTTTTTGCTACAAATCTGATGATAATCTAAACCATCAAATGGTAATGGGATATTTTGTAAAATGTAGATACTCCTTTTCAGCACACCTTGGGTCGCCTAGGGATACGTAAAATATTGCACCGAAGGCCCACAAATACGCAGCTCATCATTTAATGTAGCCCACATTGTCTGGATTTTAGGTTTCTAAAACTCCCTTCCTCGTGAAGCTCCTGTCCTGTCCTGTCCTGTCCAAACTATACTGTACTACATTCGGGTTTGTTATCGAGGATAGGAACCCAAAATTTCTTCTCGTCAGACCCACGATCGTCCTGACAATCGCCTCAAAATAGAGCCATAGCAGGTACGTTTACTCTCATTTCAGCATTCGTCGTAGTCTTTGGTATAGGCAAACTTAGCGGTATTTAGTATTTAGTATTTAGTAAGCTGTGGGTTATTCCTACATGCGCCTAGTAATCTAAGTTTCAGAGTCAACACCGGCACAAGAACAAAGCTATTCCGTCATTAGGAACAGTGTAGGCTGCGTCAGAGAGGAGGATGAAAGTGCAAAAAGAAATATAATATTGGCTAGCAACCAGGAGTTCCCTTGTGTCCAATATGGACCAGCTTCCTACCTTCCAACCGCAACCATTTGAAGGACTTAGCCGTGTACTTTTTTTACTACAGGATCACCAGATGCTGGTTAATCACTGAGAGCGAAGAGCCTGGAGAAAAAAAATACTACTGTTCGAGGAAAAGGCCCGATTCAGTGCTAATTGTACAGTCTCTCAATATTTCAGGAAATAAATTTTGAAATGTATCTCTCTTATTTTGACCAAATTGAGAAGTCAATTAGAGCGTCTTCTCAGAATGTAGTGTATTGCACTGTTTGGCTAGAACTCTTTGTAGACTCTGTACTTCAAATCATGAATTCGTCTTTGGGTTTAGCTTTGCCAAATTCGCAAACTGGTTCTAGGGAGTTTGGAGTTAGATAAAGAATCTTATATTCACTCTTATCAGCAGTATCCGCAATTGTCACATTCTTGTGAATTTATCCGTAACTAAATAGGAATTGTTGAAGCCATGTATACGACTTAGCTTCAAGAAACAGAAGAAAACGGTTGACAGCCGCAAGCTTGGGCAGTAACTAACTACAGAGAGTGAGAACATTCTCTAATGAATCCAAAAGTAGTTCTTCAGGAAACTCTTCCCTTGAAGTTTGTTCTTCATTCCAAAATTGTTAGCAGGAGAATTTGAGTCAGAGAGATGATAAAGAGCTGGCCCCAGTAGATTGTAAGAATGGTGCGTTCCCTACCTGTTCATTTCCATCGCCTATATAGAAGGAGCATCACCTGGATATTCTCTGAATTATTTAGTGTTGTAAAGTGGATGGAGTAATGGATAGAATTTGTTATAATCATGAATACTTCGAGAATATATCGAGAATAGCTGGGACTGTTACGATCATAAAGCAAAGAAATTATACTATTAGTCAAGCATGCTGTCCAGGGAAATGCTCGTCTGCTCTGACTAACTATGTTTCCAGTACCGTAGTTGGGAATAAGAGATAGAATACCACTCAATCACTCTCGTGAATAAAGAAAGAATTGCGTACTATTACAAGATGTTGCATATTAACCTTATAGATCCGGACTTGTACAGTTATATCGCTTCACCTTACATCACAACTGATCTATTTCTATCTTGCTGTGAACATCTCAAGTCTCGTCTCAAGTCGTTCTTCTTTTGTGCTTTGTGAAATACCATATCCGTCTTTGGAATTCCCAGAATCTGTGTAGAACATCGACTTTTCTTGTTACTTTCTTTTGGTTCTTGGAAGAAGGTTCACATTTACCACAATTGTAGTATTTTATTGTGAATATACCATTTGTTGACCATCTGAAGTGCTATAGATGGTTACATCATCACCTTCCTTTTTTGTAGTGTCCCTTGTCTAATCCACAACTACTCTATTCTATTAAATAAACTATTTTCATCTGGAGTGATTCGGTCCAAACGAAGAGCATCTAAATGTTAGAAAGTCTCTTTTTTAAAATAGGTCTTCAATATATGGAAGGGCCTTGATGAGCCATTCCACGACAAACAGTAGAACATATTCCGAAAAGTACGTAAGAGACTCCATATGTTTTGCACCCAAAGGTTTTGTAACTCTTTCTCACGTGAATCTGTAAGAGATATCTAGTGTGAGGTAAAAGAGAGATATAAAATGAATAAAATTTTCAAGTGATAGATCACGTGTAATACATTAGGGCTCCAGCCCCAATGACCGATTATCGTTCCTCTGGCAGTACAACCAATGTCTTCAGTCGTGCATACAGAGTTCAGTGCGATATTCAAGAAACGACAACAATGTCGCACTGCCCAGCTGCAATTTTCAGTGAGTGTTCCGTACCTTTGGCAAAATGTCGCACGCACCCAAACTGGCAGTCGCAGCTTCGAAAAAATTTCCCATGGAGCTTAATAAAAATTTTCATACATTTAAATTGTTATACTCTTTTAATCCTAGACTAGATAGACAACAAGCAAAACATCTACAATGGTTCGTTACGCTGCTACCTCTGCCAACCCAGCCAAGTCTGCTTCTGCTCGTGGTTCCTACTTGAGAGTTTCTTTCAAGAACACCAGAGAAACCGCTCAAGCCATCAACGGCTGGAACTTGGAAAAGGCCCAAAAGTACTTAGACCAAGTCTTGGACCACCAAAGAGCCATTCCTTTCAGAAGATACAACTCCTCCATTGGTAGAACCGCTCAAGGTAAAGAATTCGGTGTCACCAAGGCTAGATGGCCAGCCAAGTCCGTCAAGTTCATCAAGGACTTGTTGACCAACGCTGCTTCCAACGCTGAAGTATGTATATTGAACAGTCGTCCGACTATATGAAACCTTAGATGAAAGAAAAATATGATCCCGTAGTATGGATATAAAAACGAGAAAATCTTTCTGTTCAAGTCATAGATATAAATCCATTTCACAACATTGAAAAATTTTCAGAATGTCATCAACAGAAGGAAGAACTACAGAATCAGTAAAATAAGTGCAACCAACGATCTAAACAAACGATTCTAATCAGGTATCTTAATTATCGTACAGTTTCTATCCCATTTTCATATTCCGATCCTTTTTCATCCATGCTACATATGTCATGATTCTTCATCTAAGATCTAATCAAAACGTGAAACGTGAACAATTACTAACATATTTTTAGGCTAAGGGTTTAGACGTCTCTAAGTTAAAGGTCTCTCACATCCAAGTCAACCACGCTCCAAAGCAAAGAAGAAGAACTTACAGAGCCCACGGTAGAATCAACGCTTACCAATCCACTCCATCCCACATTGAATTGATCGTCACTGAAGAAGATGAAGCCGTTGAAAAGGCTGCTGAAACCAAGAAGGTCAGATTGAACTCCAGACAAAAGGGTAGATTAGCCACCACCCAAAAGCGTTTGACTGCTGCTTAAATATATTTATGAATATTTCTCCTAATATAATCTTAAATATCAAATAAATATAACGTTTCGGATATTGATTATGGAGGTTCATAATTATAGGTGACTCGCCGAGTCGATGGGTTTATCTTGTGTACAATTAATATAGTATTCTAAGTTCAAGAGATGTAGTGTAAGATCTAGTAGTCTGGTGCATTCTATAATTAATTACACAAGCAAATGCCACAGAATTGGAAATTTTCAAAAGCAGTGAAATTCGGAGCTGCTCATATTGCCTTTACTGGTTTTTGCTGAATTAGTGTAGGATGTATTCTAGCATTGCAATCTACTATATGACCAGAATCTAGTATACTTCTACTTATATGCTGTAGCGACATGCAGGAGAATTTTTCAGTCAAAAACCTGAGACATACTCCAGTACCAGATATCAATAAAAGAAGACACACGGACACATTCTCTACAGAAAATATATAGTAGTTCATCCTTCCACTTATAGCCAACTTGCCTCTTGCATTTTCTTTGAGATCAACCTTAGCAATCTCTACAATATTCCCTTTTTCTATTATACACCCTTGCCGCAGTAGAAATCACCACCTGCACACGCCCAGCCAATGGAAGAAGCGAAAATTACTTCTTTCTCATTGAGGCCATACAAAATATGAGAAAAACCAACTACATACAACTATTGGCATTTGTATTCTTCACACTACACCAACACTAGTATCATACACAATGGGTGGCGCTGGACCAAAGACTTATATGGGATGGTGGGGTAACATCGGTTCCCCAAAACAGAAGTTCATCACCATCTACACCGTTTCGCCATGGGCTACCAAGCCTTTCAAGGGTGCTGCCTACAACGCTGTGTTCAACACTTTCAGAAGAACCAAGAACCAGGCTTTGTACGTGATTCTTCCTTTCGCCATTGTGTGGAACATCTGGACCAACGCCAGAGATTACAACGAGTATTTGTACACCAAGGCTGGAAGAGAAGAGTTGGAAAGAGTCAACGTCTAGATGGCTGATTCTTTTTATATACGTATCACATAGCATGTCATCAGACACGACGCTGCTAGTAGTACAAATGATGTTACTGCCAGTGGTTGTGTCTGCGCTTCTCCTTTGATATATTTATTTCATTACGGAGCTTTGCACCGATCTACATAGTTAATTAAGACATTCCTGAATTATGAATTGTGTGTAGAGAGAATAGTAGATAAGATTGTTGGTATACTCCTTAACTATATGATATCAACTCAATGCTTTCCAGGGAAGAAGATATACTTGTCTGTGTGAACTATGATATCTGTAAATGTATACAATACCCTACATATATGGTTGTATCTATATCCATTAAGGCAACTTCTGAACTTCTATATCTTATATACATAATCTACAAGTCTACTATCAAAACTGTGAAGTCTCTAATAATATTTATTAATGTAGATATACCAACATTCCAATACAGAGATGTATAGCCTACTTCGAACGCTTGTACACCTTGGCCAAGAAGGCAGACAAAACTTCCTTCTTCAAGCCTCTGGATTCGTCAACCTTTTCAATTTGTGATCTCAACTTGGCAACAACAGCTTCTTCGTAGTCGTGGTAGACCTGTTCAATGCCTAATTCCTTGAACAAGTCCTTACATTTTTGTTCAGAAACGTCGTCCTTCTTTCCGTAGTTGTTATCCAAGAGCTCACGCTGTTCCTTGTTTACACGGGAAAGAGCTTGGTTGATGACCCACGAACATTTGTTGTCCTTGATATCAGTTCCGATCTTGCCGATCTGTTCTGGGGTACCAAAGCAATCCAAGAAGTCGTCCTGGATCTGGAAGTACTCGCCCAATGGGATCAAGATGTCTTGCACTTGCTTCAAGTCTTCTGCAGAGTTGATGCCTGACATGTACATTGCCAAGGCTACAGGTAAGTAGAACGAGTAGTAGGCAGTCTTGAAGATGACAATAAATGAGTGCTTGTCCAAGGAAAACTTGTCCAAATCAACCACATATTCATCAGCAGTGACTAAATCCAATAACTGGCCCAATTCCGTCTTGAAGGTGACTTCGTGGAACAAGTCCAACAAGTCTACATAGTACGAGTCGTTTCTGAAGTGCTTCTTCAACAACACGTAGATGGCACCTTCTAACATGAAGGAATCGTTGATGGCAATGTTTCCTACTCCTTCAGCCAAGTACCAACATGGCTGGCCTCTTCTGGTCTTGGACTGGTCCATCATGTCGTCAGCTACCAAGAAGTAGGCCTGGAGCAATTCAATGGCCCAACCCAAAAGAGCTACCTTGGCATATTTTTCGTCATCCAACTCTACGGCGGTGGTCTTGTTCAAAATACAGTAGGTATCAACTACGGATAAACCTCTGTTCAACTTTCCTCCTGGGGTGTTGTAGTCTAAGTTCTTGACAAACCAATCTACAGCCTCTTGAGGCATATTGTAGCCGACCAAGACCTCCTTCAATTCTTCAACCAATTGGTCGAACACACCTATAAATCTAGCTCTAGAAGCCTCTTTGCTCATGTTGACGAAGTGTTGTTTTTTTGGGACGGAAAAGCAGAAGTCAGGAAAAGAACTTTCAGAGCAGTTTTCGTATTTTGCTATTATATTGGTCGTATAGATTGGGCGATATACGCGAATTTTCACCAATTTTGGTGTGGTAGCGCGAATAATGTCCTGTCCAATATTATACCATAATGAAGTGAATATTTTCAACGATCTGGTAGATCCTTTTCTGACGATTTCTGAAACCTTTTTCAGGAAAATCTTTCAACTAAATAGTTGGAGCAGGAAGTTGTGCAACTCGTCTTATCCTCGTTCTGTTCTATTCGTCGGAACATAATCTTACTAAATAGTCTAGTTGTGTACCTGCATGTATGTAACGATTGCAAAATTCTTATGATATCCATTCTATTTCACAAGAACTACGAAGTCTTCATTCTAGTACATTCAGACCGAGTAACTTCTTGAAATCTCTCACAGCAGCAACTTCTGATTTCTTGGTTTCTTTACTTTTCTTCTTTATTTATACTAATATACGGTACAGTCTATAAACGACTAGTTTCTTCTCGAACGCTTGCTCTTGCCGGGTCTGGACTGCTTGCCCTTCATCTTCTTGGACGAAAAGCCACTGACATCAGCTGAGGATGCAGCATCGTTCTTCCTCATTCCTCTCTTCTTACCTCCACTGCCATACTTCGAGTCCTTGGCCATTCTCTTAGTATTTGGCTTTCTTCTCTTGTTGTCACCAAACTTGTCTTCTCTGGTGGCTTCTTCCAAGGCGATCTGGAAGTCGTCGTCGTTGGATAACTCGTTGGCGCCTCTCTTCTTCTTCAACGACTTGATCTTGTCCAATGTCTCTCTCTTCTGCTTGGCTCTTTCTTGTAAAGTAGCGTTCTGTACCTGTTTACCAAACTTCTTCAACAGTCTTTGCTTCTTAGCTTCTACGGATGCCTTCTTATCGGCAGCTTCTGCCAACAATTTGTTCTTCAATTTATCCATGTGTTCGTCACTTTTGACCATCTCGGCAAAGTAGTCCATGGGTCTGGAAAATGGTACTTTCAACTTCAAAAGTGTAGCTCTGGCTTGTGTGACGGCATCCAAACCTTGCTTGTAAAATGCCAACTCTCTCTCAGTGTCATCATAGATATCTTTAATCTCGCTTTCTGTCTTTTCGGCAGACACAATGGATTGGTGTTCAGTAAATGCATGCTTGGCCCATGGCAACTCGATACGGGCCAACGAGTCCTTCAAGGCAGCCATGTTATTTATCGTGAGTTTTGTGTGAGGAACTATATCGGCATCAGAGTCGTATTCGACATCTGACAATGGAATATCTTCTTCTTCTTCGTCATCGTCTTCATCTTCATCTTCTTCTTTTTCCTCTTCATCGTCGTCATCGTCATCATCTTCTTCTTCTTCGTCATCATTTATGTCACTTTCGCTTTCACTGGCAGCTAATCTTTCCAAGTCCAACTCTTCCTCCTCATCTTCCTCTTCTTCCTCCTCTTCTTCTTCTTCTTCTTCATCTTCTTCCTCTTCTTGGGCTTCTCTGGCTTCAACTTCTTCGATCTCCTGCTGCATCTTCTTCAACTTTCTCTGTTCCTTCTTGGACAAAGTGGTGCTTTCATAATCGTCAGCGGCCTTCTTACCCTTCTTCTTAGGAATTGGAGATTCAATAGGAGTCAATGTAGGCTTCACTATTTTCTGGGGAGTGTTCTGTTCCTTTATTACGGGTTTCGACTTGGACTTATCGATAGCAGCAACAAGCTGCTGGCTCTTCAACTGTGCTTTCAACCCACTTCTTGCCATCTTGAATGCTGGATACTAGTAAGAATATATTCCAATTGACTATGAGCATACAGAAAAATTTATTAGTGCGATGGGATGAGAGATGCAGATATAATTTTCAGTCACGTGCACATGTTTTACGTGGACTCTAAACTGTTGGTGGAAGCAAGAGTTATAGAATATAGCGTGGGTGCTGGCTTATGAACTTTCAAATATCTGAATATGGCATTATGCTCTATATCTGTACTTATATATATTTACTACTTTTTCTATCTCCTATATTCGGGTTTTTATGGTGTATCTTCTACTTCTTTTTTTGAATTACTGCGAAAAACATCTCGCATATTTACTATCAGTTATTGAAAGTATAGTCGATTTCATTAAGGAACCGTTTGCCTGCTCCATACCTCCACCATCTGCTGAGACAGCTGAACACGTTGACGTCGATGGCAGAATCGATTACTTCACCATCGTTTCCGCGTTTTCTACAAACACACCGCTTCGCAGCTATCACATCTTTGGAGCTAGGACAGGCTAAGTATGGAGGATGGTAGTAGCCTATATCTTCGAAATGATGGATCAGGTTCTTGTCTGCCAACAAATTGAGTCCTATGGAATGGACCGGAGCATCTCCCCAACGCTCGTAGTAGAACCCTCCGGCCCTGTCTAGAAAGTCAAAGTACTTATTGTAGGCTTCTCCCCGGAAGAAGTTGAGATTTCCGATCTCAAAGTTTGACCAGAAATGGCACAAGTTGTAGTCACTAGACGACTGTATGGGTGTAACCCAGTGGTTAAGAGACAGCTCGTTGGTGGTGATGAACTTCAACGAGTTGTTCGCATGGATAAGATCAGGATATGTCTGCATAAATTTCTCCACAGTGGGCCAGAGCGTCGGTATTGTATTCTCGTACTCATGGATGGCTATTACAAATCCATAGATTTTATTGTTGGTACGTAGCAATGTAAATGGATCGTATTGGAAATCACACATGTATTCTACATCTGGCTCGACTCTAAAATACCAGTCATAGTTCAAAAGTCGCTTCTGCTTGTAAAAATAACCCGAATTGAAGTGGCACATGTTTCTGTATGATTTCAGAAACCCATATATCACATCAGTGGAATTAGCAATGTTCTGCTCCACTCTCTCGTTATCAATGAAGTCAGGCATATTCCAGTCCAGAGACGGTATCAACTCGTAAAATGTCTGACTACTAGCCATAAGCATTGTTTGCTCTATAAACTCTTCAGTAAATGGTTCATCGTTCAAGAAAACCCAGGGATACTTGTACTGCCTGTTGAATCTGTCTTCCAAAGATCTCATCGAAGAAAGTGCTCCTTCCAATTCTCGATTTCGAACCAACATAACCATTGTGGCATTCTCAATTCCTACTTGGGTACGATCTCGGTAAAGCATGTCTGCCTCAAGATAGCTATTCGAGGCTAGCTTCGGCTGACCTTTCTTAGAGGAATCATAGTCTTCAATCTTGGCTCTGATACTGGAAAAGCATTTCTTGATGTCAGAAAACTGATCTCGGTACAGTAGAACGATGTAGTAGTATATAGCAAATACTAGGGCTAAAAGAGCATATCTTAGCCTGATCCCAGGCATTGCTACATTTCAAGTGAAGAGAAGCAACGGGCATGTCACTTCAGTAGAAGTTATGGATCTTGTATTGATGGAAAATAAGATACAGGATCTTTGGTAAAATGGTTTCCGAGGCTGGTAGCCTCGGATTGGACGTACGTATTTGCCTAGGAGAATAATTTGGTATTCGCTGGCCATAACTCGTTAAACCACGCAATAAAATTGCAGGGCAAAAAGACTATATAAACCTCGTGGAATCCATTCTAGTTTAAACAGAATTAAATAGTTCTTTAGTGATTAATACAAGTCCATATCCATTAATCCAATTCTAAGTCCAAAAGGAAAACCGGTCGCAATATACAGGTTTCCCGTCATGTATATGTAGTCACGTGATTTTCTTGAATTCTTGTAGAAATGAAAGTGGAAGGAGACAAGCATATTGGACAAAGGCAGGAGAAGGCTAATAATGACTATAGATAGAAATATATTAAGATAGGAAAGGGGTTTAGATGATATGGTGATGACAAGTTTTCTAGAATACATAATTTAATAAGAATTGGAAGAAAACTTAAAGAATTGGTAAAAGAATACTAACGTAAAAGCCTGCAATTTCTCTTCCTAAAAAGACTACCTAATATTGAAGCCAACAAACAAGACAGCTAAGTAACGCCTATTATCTTACAGTCGTTCTTTTATTTCTGTATTGTAATTATGAGATAGCATAGGATAGTATGGATGGCTGCGAAAAAGCTGAAACAGACCAAGGACAGAGAGTACGCAACGCCAAATAAAAAGAAAACAACCAATAACAATACGAGAAGTTGTAGCATGTGTTTAACTCATAACAGACTACTATACTTATCCCCTATCATCCATAACTGAGAAGAATACCCTATGTAACTCTCGCCATTCATCCACTAGCTAACTCGGGATTGTTCCATCACTCACGTGACTGCACAACTACCCAATAACAGTGCGACAAATCGAATTACCAAACAATTAGCTGAAAAATTCTTATTAAAAACCAAACCAACTCAACACAATACTACCAATTCGACAACAAATATTACAATGCTTCGTTTCAAGAGTCAAACGACTTTCAAGCGTGGGTTGGCTACGATTGCAGATGCGGCTGCCAATCCGAACCGTGTCCACGGAGGCTTGAAAGATACCGACAGAATCTTTCAGAACATCTACGGCAAGTATGGCCACGACTTGAAGTCTTCAATGAAGATGGGGGACTGGCACAAGACCAAGGAAATTATTCTCAAAGGCGACAAGTGGATCATCGACGAGATGAAGAAGTCTGGATTGAGAGGAAGAGGTGGAGCTGGTTTTCCGTCTGGACTTAAGTGGTCTTTCATGAATCCTCCAGGCTGGGAAAAGAACGTAGGACCCAGATACTTAGTGGTGAACGCCGATGAAGGTGAGCCAGGTACCTGTAAGGATCGTGAGATCATCCGTAAGGACCCCCACAAGTTGGTAGAGGGCTGTTTGTTGGCAGGAAGAGGTATGAATGCTACTGCTGCTTATATCTATATCAGAGGAGAGTTCTACAACGAAGCTGTTATATTGCAAAATGCCATTAATGAAGCCTACAAGGCCGGATTTCTCGGTAAAAATGCTTGTGGCTCCGGTTACGACTTTGACATCTACATCCATCGTGGAATGGGAGCCTATGTTTGTGGTGAAGAAACTGCTTTGATTGAATCTATTGAAGGTAAGGCAGGTAAACCTAGATTGAAGCCTCCTTTCCCTGCTGGAGTCGGTTTGTTCGGCAGACCCACAACTGTAGCCAATGTCGAGACGGTTTCCGTTGCCCCAACCATCTTGAGAAGAGGCGGAGACTGGTTTGCTTCATTTGGTAGAGAAAGAAACCAGGGTGTGAAATTGTTCTGTATTTCTGGACATGTCAACGAACCATGTACCGTTGAGGAAGAGATGTCGATTCCATTGAAGGAACTCTTAGAAAAGCACTGTGGTGGTGTTAAAGGAGGCTGGGACAACTTATTGGGTGTTATCCCCGGTGGTTCTTCCGTGCCTATCATGACCAAGGAAACTTGTGACAACATTTTAATGGACTACGATGCCCTCAGAGACGTTGGCTCTGGTTTGGGTACGGCTGCTGTCATTGTCATGAACAAGCAGACGGATATCATTAGAGGTATCCAGAGATTCTCTCACTTCTACAAGCATGAGTCGTGTGGTCAATGTACGCCATGCCGTGAAGGTACCACTTGGTTGCAGAGAATGATGGACAGATTCCAAGAAGGTCAAGCTACCGAAAAAGAGATCGACATGATCTTCGAGTTGACCAAAGAGATCGAAGGCCATACTATCTGTGCCTTGGGTGATGCTGCTGCCTGGCCCATCCAGGGATTGATTAAGTCATTCAGACCAGTCATGGTAGACAGAATCAACGAGTTCAAGAAGAAGAATGAGACCATTGGCTACGGTGGTTGGATCGACGGAGGTAAGGTGAAAGAGGGTGTTGTAATCGACAACCCAGTTCCACACTCCCATTAACTTATCCTAAAACCAACACCATTAGAGCACCACCATCCTGTTAGCATACGCAACAGTAACAGTAACAAGTACACTACGATTCGCTGTCTTTGACAGCCCTGCATTTATCTTCATAGTCTATTTATGTAAACGACATTAGAGAGCAAAGTGTAGACCAAGTAAGAGAGAGAAAATTAGTGAAATAACGAGAATACGAGAGTATAGAACAAGAGAGAAGGAATCTGATTATAAGGAAAGCAAATCGAGGATATGTATCTATCTAAACTCTAATTATGCTTTGGTGATTCTGATATCTTCCGAGAATACCTAGTAGAATTCGTAAGATTCATTTTGTTATTTTACGAAATTCGGAGTTCTCGCTAATTCTCGTGCCGTACCAAGAAAGTTAGAAGCTAAAAGAGATAAGAGGGACGCCAAAAGAAGCACGCAAAAAGGCACCAATACTCATAAATAGAACATGAGTCTGAAAACTCGTAGAACCAACAAGACTCTCTTTGAAGCAACTTTCTTCTCTAACAGTTCTACAACTTTTCACTCCTATCTACCCCTCTCTTCTCTGTTTCTGACATCTCTTCCCTATCGCGTTCTTTCTATACGCACACTACCAGATCCAGTCTGAAAATTTCTGTCTAGTATTCGTTTTCTTCTTCCAGACACAGCCAACACACCCGAAAAGAGCCGTTTGACTTGTCTGATCCAAAATGAGACTCCTGAGTGCCTTATTAGTGTCTGTTGTAGCATCAAGCGCTCTCGCCGCTCTTGTAGCTGATTCCGCCGATGCTGGTGTAGCTGTAGGAGCTGCTGCTGCACCTTTGATTGCTTCTGAAGACGAGAACCCCGACATCATAGCCCCCAAAAAGAACAATAACAGACTAGGAGTACAGAGTGTCATCGACGAAGATAACGATCCAACTACCGCTAATGCCAAAGGGTCTATGGAACCATATGGAGCTTCCAGCGCTGACTCCTCTTCAGACGATGAAGACAGTGATGGCTCCCATAACTCGTTCTTCATGTCAGTTTCGATGATTATCGTGTCTGAGATTGGTGACAAGACATTTTTGATTGCAGCATTGATGGCGATGAGAAACTCTCGTTTGGTGGTATTTTCCGCTGCTTTTGCATCTCTTGTCGTCATGACAGTGTTATCAGGTATCGTCGGCCATGCCTTACCTTCGTTGATCTCTAGAAGATTGACCCAGTTCTTGGCTTCTATATTGTTCCTTGTATTCGGAGCCAAATTGTTGAATGAGGGTTTGGCTATGTCTAAAGAATTGGGTGTAGACGAAGAACTTCAGGAAGTCGAGGATGAAATCGCTTCTTCCAAATTGAATGCCCAAATGGACGATGTAGAAGGTGGAGCTTCCGAGATTTCAGCTCAGAAGCAATGGTATATAGAAATAGGTGGCCAGATCAAAGACTTGGCTTCGTTTGTGTTGTCGCCCATCTGGATTCAAGTGTTTGTGATGACTTTCTTGGGTGAATGGGGTGACCGTTCCCAGATCGCAACTATTGCTATGGCTGCTGGATCTGACTACTGGTTCGTTATCTTGGGTGCTATCGTGGGCCACGGACTCTGTACCGCTGCTGCTTGTATCGGAGGTAAGTTGTTGGCCAAAAAGATCTCCATGAGAAACGTCACTTTAGGAGGCGCTGCAGCCTTCTTTGTGTTTGCTATCTTGTATTTCTACCAAGCTTATTATGACATCGAAGGTTAATGCTCATCATGCTTATTATGCTCATTACGTTCATTATAGACTGGTCGTTGAGACCAAACACTTTACAGCTTTCGTAAGTAGTTTATTGTACACTATCATCTAATATAAGTTGATGCTTACGCTGAAATACACTACCACTAGATTTCCTTATTAGATTTCTAAGATAGCTACAACCTGATCTTCAAGATTACTCTTCTCTAAGTCTATGTTTTGATGAGTACGTAGTTTCTTCATTATTGCTCTATCAGTGCACTCCGGTGCACATGAACTTGAGCACTTGGTTAGGACTCAAGCCCTTTTTACCTCCAGCAGTGATCCTAGCCTCGGCATCATCTACAATTCGATCCTGTTGTTTTTTCTCGTGAGTTTCCTTCTTTCCTTCTTCTGTTTCCATGTAGTCAAGCTCCTCTACTGTATGGAAGCCATAGAACTGGAATTCATCTCTCAACTCCTGAACCTTGGCAAAACACCACTGTGCCATTTCATCAGCTTTCTGTAAACTCGAGCCTCTCTCAGCCTCAACCTTTTTGAGAGCACTGTCCATCCATTCGTCCACTTCAGGTAACGGTTTCTTTCTCAATAATGTCGTTAGTAAACCTTCCTGTTGTGTAGTAGGAAAGAGAGGAGTAGGATAGACATTGGTATTTCGGAGCAATTCATCGTTATTGCTGAGATTAGTAGCAATGGAGTTGAGTTGGGTGATCAACACCTGGAACTGGTTCTGGAGGTGGGCATAACTAGGTAATTTCACTTTATAGGGATGTCTGTTGTGGAGGTTGATTTGTTCAGCCAACTTTCTCAACGACAAATGCACCTGGTTGAGACGGTTTCGTATGGCTTCTAGCGAATCGGTGGGGATCTGTGAGTTGTCCACCTGGATGTTGAGGCTGAGAGCATTGTTTCTGGATCCTGGTGTTTGACTCATGATTAATTGAGTAAAGACTGAGACTTAAGTTCTAAAAAGTTTATACCGATATTAGATGAATTGTATAATGATTGTTCAAATTTAATGAGATACAATGATGGGGATGTGGTCAATGTAGTTTCTAGAATGGAATGGGACCGTGTTCGTAGATTGTTTAGAATATTAATTAATTGTGAAGACACTGAATGTTCGACAAGTTGTAAAAGTTTTGAAATAATTCAAATCTGAAAATGGAGGGTCTTAAAAATGCGATCTGGATATTCTTAACATTTCCATAAAATTTCAAATGAATACTATTTCTTGTAGAAACACATCAAACATAGATTGATATTCTTGGAGGTACTGCTACAATACTCAGAATAGACACTTTACCTGAACATTTTAGAGAGCTTCGAAGCCTCTCTAGATATCGTCTTCACCATCACTTTAAAGGTCTTATATTCATTACAGTATGATACGAGGTAATTGGAGTCTCTCAGCCGAGCTCAAGAAAAATGAACGAAAACAACAGCAGAAGGTACAGAATAGACAGAAACAGCAACACAAGAAGGTTAAACTCGCATCCATAGATCCTATACGGTTATATTATCAGATCCAGAGACTTGAAAAGTCAGGTGAACTTTCAGACAGAGACCAGAAGTACTTATACGGACTCAAAGAGGACTGGGATTTCATTGTCAAGAACAATCTCCATCAGACAAAATTGAAGCCGTTTCTCGAACAGGAACAAAAGAAAGAAAAGGTAAAGCAATTGGAAAAGACGAAGCTCCATGGTCTGAAGTCTATCTACTTCAACCCAGAATTAAATCCACTAGGCAAGATTCCCAATCCGGATGCTTTGCCAAACAAACCTATTCATCCGTTGCCGAACTTTACCAAGCCATTGAAGAAGGAGGACTTAGAAAAATACGCTGTAGACCCACTAATCAACCAATTGGGTATTGTGGTACCAGAGGGAGACCCACCTCGATTCTACAAGTTGGTACAGAATACACAGAAAAAAAATTACGAAAATCTAGGTGCCAAAGCAGAGATTTCGTCCTTCAGACCCACCAACACAAGAAAACGTATGAATGTAGAAGATAAGGACTCAGGCGAAGAAAGTCAAGAAATTGATAGTAGTGATGACGAAATGTCTGAAGAAAATGAAGAAACTGAAGGTAATGAAGAAACCATAAGTTCTGAGCTAGCATACGAGGAAGAAGAATACCTAACAGAAAAACAGTCGAAGAAACCGAAACTTGTATGAATTATATACAAAGAGATGATAATCTCTTATGAACAAGAAACGATAGATATATATAGATATATATAACAAAACCAACCTTCATGAAGAACGAACCCAAGCAAATATGTACAAGATATTACGTTAGAAAGAGCAACATGTCTCTCAAATGCTCATGACAATAAACGAACTACAAGCTCCCAGGTGCCAAACATGATGATGGAGTTGGGCACTGTTCTCAACAAGTGTGGAGTCAAACCTCCATACATGCTGGCAAGACCCTCTTCCTTCAACACCAATTTGAAGCATTGGATCAAGCCCGTGTACTTCGGCTTACCTGTGGACTCCAACGGAGCTTGTCTCAAACGAGTTCTGACCACTTCATGAGGATACGTAATTAAAGATGCTATGAACTTGGCAGCACCGGCAGCACCAGATCGGGCAGACCATTCTATGATGTGGTCTCTAGTAGTTTTACTACTAGGATCATCTCCATGTAGAGCCAACGATCTTCTGTGGATAAACATCCGCATCTGTTCGTACAACACCCATTGCAACGTCGATTCTACACCTCCCAAATATGAAGCACTCAAACCCTTGTAAAGGCCACTGAATCCTTCGTGCTTGATCACATGAGTGAGGCAATCCCAAGAGCTTTTATAGTGTTTGCCCTTAGTTTTGTCCAACTGTAATCTGGTCTTGATCAACCAGATTGGATTGGTAGCTGTCGAGGTGACAAAACCGGCGTTTATACCGGCTGCCAAATGAATCCAGGTGGCTTCCTGGCCCTGGTTGAAGTTGCTGGTCAAGAACTCTTTGGTAGAGCCGTATGTGAAGAAGTTGATAGAACGAGCAGGTATCACACCGACCAAATTTGGTCCCAAACCTTTGAACAAGGCCCTAGAACCTTCGCTCACATACAATTCCCTAATAACGGAGCCTGTTTCCTTCAAATGCTGAAACATCTTGATTACAGGGTTCGCAGACTTAGGTGTCTTGTTGTACATGGCATGGTAGACGTCTGATTGCAATCTCGTTTTCACCACATCTAAAGGGCACGTTACTATGGCACCGACCATTCCCCCGATACCACCAGCTACAAAATGGACCCATGGCTTCACTGGTGTCTTTTCTACTGGAGATTGCTTCTTGTCTACTACAAATTCTTTGAACTCCTCCTGACTGCGGAATGTCGATGACTTCTCATCAGATACCAAAAACGAATACGACTCTTGGGCATCCCGCTCCAATTCGGCAAGTCTTTCTTTTTGAGTCATGGCGAACGGACTCTGCCTCGAAACTGGAGAAGATATTAACTTTGGTGGTTTAGGAACTACTATAGTAGTGAAAAATTAGATGCTACTGCAAAAAATTCAATATATCGAAAATTTTGTGGTCTGCATATAGGTCAATAATTCTTCCGTACATAACGGCTGCGAAGAGTACTAGAATAAGAATATGAGAATTGAAGTATCTGATATAATTGCAGAAATCATAGAAATCATAGAAATCTTTAAAATCATTGAAATCACGATATCATACAAATATGAGAGTTTGAAAGTGAAAAATCGAAAGATTGGAAAAATTGATTGTAGTATTATGATTTCATATTTTTCCGTGTTATTCACTTCATATAATCAAGGCATCACTTCAGTAAGTTCACTGCATCACTTAATCTACATTTTTCCAAATCAATAACTTTTACTGTTTATAAATACTATAGTACATAACTCCACCACCACATAACCGATTTCACTTAAGCGTCTTGATGAAGTTGTCGAGGTTGTATTCATCCTCATACTGGGACTCATCCCATAAATCAGCCAACTCACCTACAGCTCCAGCTGCTTTGCCTGTAAGACCTCCAGCGACGTCCTCCGGAACTCCACCACTCTCTCCTCGTTCATCCTGCTTTGCTTCGACATCTTCACTTTGCTTAGAAGCCTTTTCGTCTACTTCGAAAAGATCTAGCAACTGGTTGGTATCCATCGAAGACAATCCCGCATTCTGCTGGTTGACAATTGTAGAGGCAATGTTGATTTTGAACTTCTGCAAACCCATTATCTTCTCCTCAAGCGTATCCTTCGTGATCAATCGGTAAACATTCACCACTTTGGTTTGTCCAAGTCTATGCGCTCTGTCCATAGCCTGTAAATCACTCATAGGATTCCAGTCGTGTTCTACAAAGATAACGGTGTCGGCACCAGTCAAGTTCAAACCTAAACCTCCAACTTTAGTAGTCAATAGTAACACATCAATGGAAGGATCCTCATTGAACTTACGCACTATTCCCTGTCTATCTCTGGGATCAGTGCTACCATCCATCCTCATATATGTAACCGAAGGCATATACTTCTTCAACAACTCGTTCTCTACAATGTCAAGCATATCCTTCAATTGACAGAAGATCAAAGCTCTATGTTCAGAGATCACTCCCTCAGATGAAATCAACAGTTGTTGCTGTTTTCTTTTACTCTTGGAATAATCGCTATCGTTTACTCCAATTCCACATTCTAGCAATAATGCTTGCAAAGATAACAACTTGGGTGAATGCTCGATACTCTTGAGGTCAGATTTGCGGGAGGCCAAATATTGGGTCACCTCAGCATATTTTGGATGATCGGGATTCAAAACCAATGCTGGATGATTACACAATTTCCTCATGTATTGCAAGGCTTGGAAAACATGCTGCTTAGCTCCTTGTTCTCCTTCCTTGCTCACTTCTTCTTGGACAGTCGACTTCTGCTTTTGGGCAAAGTCCTTGTACAACTTTTTCTGTAAATCGCTCAATTCACAGTAGTAATCTTGAACAATTTTGGGTGGCAAGTCTGATAACACATCTTCCTTAAGACGACGTAACATAAATGGCAAAACCTGTTTGTGCAACGACTCCAAAGCTAATGCTCCAGCTTCTTGTTCCTTTGAAGAAGTTTTGCTATTACGACTAGCAGCTATAGGTTTGGCAAACTTTTCATGGAACACTTTTTCAGTACCCAAAAAACCAGGCATCAAAAAGTCAAACAACGACCACAACTCCAAAACATTGTTCTGAATCGGAGTTCCAGACAATATCAAACGGTGTTCTGCTCTGACTCTCTTCACAGACTTGGTTAATTTCGAGGCCGCATTCTTAATGATATGACCTTCGTCTAAAACACAATAGTTGTAATCATGAGAGGTAACAAACTCTACATCATTACGGCAGACATCGTAAGAGGTAACTACAATATCAGCATCAGGAATCTGACTTCTCAATGGCGTTCTAATACTGGGGTTTCCAGCATAGATCAACACCTTCAAAAATGGAGCATATTCATTGATTTCCTGCTCCCAGTGCCCAGTTAACGATGGAGGACAAATTACCAAGGTGGGCAACTTCCGGAATTCAGCTGCCTGCGTTTCTTTGAATTTCTCAGATCTCAAATAGTGATCAGAAGAGACAATACAAATGGTTTGCAACGTTTTTCCAAGACCCATATCATCACAGAGAATACCATGCAAATGGTACTTGTTCAAGAAAGCCAACCAGTTAACACCTTCTTGTTGATACTTACGAAGAGTAGCTTTAATGGTCACCGGCAAGTCGAATGGTTGGATCTTCGTGGGATCCATCATCTGTTGAATAAAGTCTCTTTCTCTGTCTCTACCCTCCAACAACTCTTTTGGCATATCTTCTGGATCAGGAATACCGGCTTCCAAAGGAACCAACTTGATGATTGCTGCGAAGGTGGTCGTAGCCAAAACACGAACATCGTGATCGGAATCACTCATTCTTCCCAAAACTGGAACAATCAAGAAAACGATATAGGGCAATATGTCAGAACCCATAGTTGAAGAGATGTGGTATATGGCTTCAATGGCACCTTGTCTTTCTCTGACCCGACCAGCGTTATTCAACATGGGCAAGATATACTTAACCAAATAGGTGAATGCCTTCGTTGGAACAACAGAACAAATAGTTGCAAAGCATTTGGCACATGAGTAACGGAAGACAGAATACTCAGATTGCAATCCTGGCAACAACAAAGGTAGGAACTCGACAACTTGGTCGTGCAATGACTTATCTAATTTAGGCAATAAAGCACGAAGAATTCCCAAGGCATCGATGATACTTTGACCTTTCAATTCGTCCTTGACCAATTCTTCCGAAATCGAGTTCTCCAACAACCTCAAGGGTTCAAGCATCACTTCCTTCAACTTTGGAACTTTCTCAAACAAATCAGCATTGTAAATCTTTAACAAAGCTTCCAACGATAACAGAGCCCCATTCCTCTTGATCTTGGCTTCATGAACAGCCTTCTCATGGGCAGCTATATCTAGTGGATCCGTCTTAGCTTCTTCCTTCTTCAACGACAATATATCGTCTTTGTAGATCACGTTATGATGGAATTCTGGAACTTCGGAAGTGTCTACACACAAAAAGGCACACAAGTTCTTGACTATCTTGTCAGCAGCACCCTTCTTACCAACTTCATTCAACTCCTGAATCAAACGACCTACAGCATCAGCAGACTTCTCTTGTAAAAGAAGAGTTTCTTCCTGTTTGATACTGTCCATCAAGGACCTGATAACTGGATTGAGTTTCTTGGGAACTCCCGATAATGCAAGAATTGAGGCGGCGTACGTCGAGAGAATACCAACTGTTCTACTGGAACGAGCAGCTTTTGCTTCGTCAATTGCAACGATGATACGATGTCTGGCATCATCAAGAGCTTGATTGGCAGTCATTCTGTACATGGCAGACAAGTTCTTCTTCAATTTATTGAAAGTTTCATCTATCAATTTCTCCGCATTCTCAATTCCGAAAGCTCCAGGTCCTGCTTCTGACTCACCTTGTACCACTACTGGTAACTGTGGAATCTTTACTGGTGGGACTTTGGCTACAGAGATGAAAATGTCAAACAATTGCAAGCAAGAAGTTCTTACAGCTTTCAAGGTTGGAACCAATTCTCGGAAATAAGGTAAAGACTCAGGATCTTGTAACACTGTACCTAGTGGTTCTGAGAATAGTTCAATAGCTTTTGGAGACGGTGACAACTTTCTAGCTTTTACGGCTTGAGCATACTCCTGAACTACCAAGGCAGCAAGCAACCTTGGAGTGGAGTGTGGCGACTTCAAATACGAACGAAGCAATTCAAATATATCGTTCAATTGAGAATCTGAGGAAATAAATGACATGGTGACACCAAAAGAATGTGCAGCAGCACTTTTTGTCGCCATGAACTTATCGTATCCAACTAACATAACATCTCCCTTAAAGATAGGAGCGTCAATATTGACTCTAAGTTCTTCCCCAATCGGTATATCAGAGACTTGTTCAGTAGCGGACTTTCTCTTGCGACCACGCTTTTCATCATCGTCGATGGCCCCGAGAATATGACCAGATGGACGAACGATCAAATTGGTATTCATTTGATAGTTGTGTCTCGCTATACCTACTGGGGTCATTAACAAAATTAAGAGTGGCTGGTATTGATCTTCAAAGAGCAGATCCATCGAAGGCAAATTGTCATTGCTGTTGATTTCAGCTATCAATTTTTCGAAGACATCTATGGATAACTGCATGACATCACGATTCTGCTCAACAAGTAAGTTCTGAAAAATCAATCGCAATGCTTTTGAATTGATCCATGTCTTTGTGGTTGGATCGGATATCGATAAAAATTCAATAATTGTCCTCAATACGGCTTTTCTAACGTTTGTGATCGAGTGTCTCAAAAAGGGAAATAGTCTAGGAACCAACAACTCAAACGAGTTGTTGTAGTCTTCCTGTGCATCCCTCTGCATTATTTCGATGACCTCTTGATGTGTGCACAACTTGGCCAATAAGTCCATGACAGAACCAATGGATGCGGATAAATCATCACGTAGATTGGTTAAACAATCCCAGATGACAGTCAATAAAGTGTGAATTAGATTCTTTTTGGTAGAAACAAAATTCGAAGCGATAGGAGTAAGCGTCAATGCAGCTACAGACTGGACGTCATCATCACTCTCTTTCAATCCGTGGAGAACCATATTAACCACTTGATCCAACAATTCGGGATGCTCCAATAGAACATCCGTTCTGACGCTGACAAAGTATCTTACACCCAACATACCTCCATGCTTTGCTTCCCAACATTTAGTTGTCAAACCAATTTGGAGTACTAAGTCGTTCAAACATTGGAAAGTTCTCATGACGGTGATGTTATCCAAATGAATCAATAATGCTGCCAATGTTTGAGCTCCAGACTCTCGCACTGGAGCAACTACAGTATCAGAAACGTAATCGCCAAATCTATCCAAGGAGAATAAAGTGCAAAGTCTGACAGCTAAATCCTCCAAGGTTGCTGCGTTGTTGGTGTCGTTGATTTCTCTGGATTTGTTCATCACTCTTCCAGCACCTTTCCCGTGTTTCTTGATCAACTCACGCAACCCCAATGCAGCACCGTGTCTTATTTCCCACTTGTCGTTAAACAAGTCGTCTAAGAGCAATTCATAGACACCCTGGAATTGCCACACAAGTCCAGCAACTTTACTGTGTTGCGATAACAAAGGTGATAATTCAGGAGCCTTAGCTTCTACAACCAACTTTTCACCGCCTTGTTGTGAGGTGATGTCAAATTGCGGAGTCTCTGCTGCGCCATTCTCCTCGTTGAGACCTTCACCATTTTCAATCATTTGTCGTGATATGGAACTCTGAGAAATGTCTACTTGTTTTACTCTATTGGCGTTTGATCTGGCATTCACCTTGGCTCTTCTCTTTTGCATTGCTTTCAACCTGGCACTGGAGACGGGCTTGCCGGAATCTGTAGATTCCTTCAATATATTTAATTCTGCTTTGGCTGACGTCGGCGTACCTGGGGTAGATGCAAATGGTGTGGGAGGAGAAGCGGAAGACTTGGAATTTATTTCTTCTTCTTCGTCTTTTATGATGGAGGTCTTTCTTTTCTTGATTCTTCCGATAAGCGAGTTCTCGTCGCATGATGATGGGTCCGGAATCTCGTCCGACTTCGTGGCAAGCAACCGTGCTCCACTCTTTAGTATTTCTGCGAGATCAAACGACGCAAACGACACCAAGCTGCTCAAGTTATTGTCCAACTTTTGGAGCTCTTCGTCTTGTTCCAACTTTATTTTTATGTGATCCTCTTCTTCTTCCTGTTTGACCTTGATGGAAACGGTTTCGTCCATCTCCTTTTTGACAAACGCTTCTTGCTCCTGTTCTTTTTTTATAGCCTCTTCGGAATTCGGGTCCCACACATCGGCGTTTTTCACAATGCCACCAAATGCTCTCGCAGCCGCTATTCTTGTTTCCCATTTGGGCGACTTCAAGTGCGGATATACCCGTCCCAAAAGCGATAGTATCTCTTCTGGATGCGCTGCAGCGAGATCCGACAACTGGTCCGCGGCGGTATTTCGGATGAAGGGGGTCGAACCCGTTTCCAAAAGCAATACCAATCTATCTAATCGAGACATTAATTGGTGTGTATGAGATGCTGAGATAGGAACTGCTATGATACATGGAATAAAGAACGAGATGCAATCGAACTGCCAAAAGTGGGATGTCTATAAATCCAAAAGGAGCCACTGGAACGATCTTGACAATGTGTCGACGTAGAATGCTGTCTAGAACGAATCTAGAGTGGATGTGATGTGGATCTAGAAGTTGGTGTTTTTCTGCCACTAGATCTGCTACTAACTGAGTATAATCTGTATACAATATGGTATAGAGCCTGTAGTTCTGAGGCTGATGACAAAGTGTCCGAGAACCAGGAATGTGACTCGTTACTGGAAGAGTTGTGAAGTCAATTGAAAACAAACAGACTGTCACTACTGCAGCCACACGAAGGTGTTGGAATTGTTTTTTGCAGACAGAAAGTCAAACACAGATGTTTTTTTTTTCACAGCCAATTACCTTTTCGATTTGGAGAAATTGTAGATGTATTTATACTTTTAGCAACACTTGTCGCGCTGTTGGTAGATACACGACTTTAACATGATGCTCTGGAGTGATGAGAGGACGGGCAGGTGAAATTATGTGAAAGGAAAGGAAGAAGGAATTGGAAAGAGGAGCGAGGGTGCTGAGATACGGAAGTTACAAAGATAAAGTTGTAAAGTGAAATGGAGAAATTGTGTTGAAAGCAGCAATTTTGATGGCATTTATCTTTTGCCATCAGTCCGATGACGTAACAAATGACATAAGCGGAGATGAGCTCATACGCGTAGATAGCATATACGGACGCAGAAGAAGGAAAGAGCTTTACAATTGTAGGAATAAACGCTACTAAGAAAGTTACTTGTTCCCTGTGAAAGAATGTCTGATATTCCACGGAAACGCTGAAATTTGGACCGTCCTACTAAAATTTGAGTATCGCTCTTAGTTAATGCTTAACTATACGGAATAGGAGGCTTTCCAAGAGAGCTAACAGAAAGCTTGAGAACTGTCACAATAAATACCTACAAAGAATCCTGCAAAACGCGAAGTCTTGCAAACGAAACACCTTCTATCGAATATAACCTCACAAGAACAATCTCCTTCAGCAATCTAAAGTCCCATCTCCTTTAAACGAAAACCCTACCCAACTTCTAGTGGTAGCGCCGTTGAAAAATCGTGCGGCTCGTCCTAATAGAAGCGACTCCTACAAGTATTTACCATATCATGATATTCATCATATATACAGAGCTACACCTATGAGAACTTCTTCTCTCTGGAAGACCTGACCTCGCGCTTCTTATCAGCAACCTCGTCCTGCTTGGCGTTGTAGTGGATGTTGGTTTCCTGGTTCATGGGGTTTTCTGGCGACTTCTGGAACTCCTTGAATGCCAAATGCTTGATCTGCTGTAATCTCAAACCTGGGTTCTCCTTTCTCAACTCTGGGATTCTCTTCTCTTCGAAAGCAGAGAAGGCAGCCTTGACTCTTCTCTCGGGGTGTCTATCGATATCCTTCGAGCCCACACCTCCATCACGCGATGTCAATGCCAATGCTTCCAAAGCACTGTCTAAACCACTAGCACTTAATTCGGGAACGTCCTTGTTGAAGTCAAGGAAATCGTCGATCTTACCTGCTCTTCTAGCTGCGACCTTGTTGGCTCCTCTCAGCTTCGAGTTTGCAGGCTTCAGAGGCAATGCGGCTTCTTCGGCTGCTAATAAGGCATCTCTTTCAGCCTTTTTACGGGCTGCTTCTTCTTTCTTGAACTGTTCATCTTCCTTCTTTTTGTTACCCTTCTTAGAGCCATCAGACCATTTTTCGGCTTCTTGAGATTCTAAGGCTTCTAATTCTGCCTCTTTTTTCTTGTTGGCGCTGTCAGCCTTTCTGGCGTTTCCAGCGGCCTTCTTAGAGTTTTCACCCGTCTTCTTAGCCATGATAATCGAGAATTGTGTTGAATTGAAACTAGAAGATGCTGAAAAAATAGCGAAATTTCTCCATATTTCGCAGTGATTCCGAAGACGGATGAATTTTCCTCCACTTTAGTATAATGGGAAGTAAACGTATATACAGGTCTAGAATTTCTATATGTACGGCTGCAATTCCCTTGGATAAAATTTATTCAAATTTTCAGTATAAAAGAAGAGTTAATATATAAATTATATATTGGAAACAGTCGGAAGCAACAGGAGCTTATATACCCTTGATATACCCCTGTTTTAGTATGGAATTTGTAACATTGCGCCATACTCTGTTTAACAATGAATAAATTCCTTTCTTTCCAAGGAAAGGACGATCCTGCATACTTTCCATCACTCCCCTAAACCTCTACGAACTGAGTTAAGTCTTAGAGGTTTCTAATTCTCTAATGGGCTTTAACCTCTCATCTCCTCTTCCAAGTATGTAGTTCCTGAAAGGTTCGAAGCTCGTATGGCCTAATGGTTTGGTGAAGAAGTCAGCAATATTTTTAACGGATTTAATGTAGCGTAGAATTTTATTTCCCTTTACATCTTCCATCGTCGGAAGGATCTCCCTGATTGATTTTAGGGTAACATCAATATATCTGCTCTTATGCGTAGTGTTCTGATTATAACACTTGGCAATGACAGCTTGATTGTCTTCCCATATTGTTACTTTCTTGATTGGAAAACCTAGTTCCTTCATCATTCTTTTCATATTAACCGTTTCATCGATTGCAACTCCTAATGCAATTAGTTCACAACTGGCTGACGATTTTGTGATAATCTTCTGTCGTTTTGTTGCCCAACTAACGAGATGACCATTTAAGAATATTGCATTCCCTGTAATCAGTCTCTTGTCGATTTCGGATGGAGCGAATGAAGCATCAGAGTAAACAACAATTGTAAATTCGTCCTCTGGTTCGGGACGATCATAGACTAAGTTTAAATCCATGTTGTCTTTTAGGTAGCGCAAACAGTATATCAACTTCTGTAGATCATTGACGCTTGGTTTGTTTGCTTTTGCTCCTAGTTTGTTTGTGGCGTATGAAATATCGGGTCTGGTATTTCTGCATGCCCATAGTAGCAGCCCAACTCCTTTTTGATAGAGCGTTCTTTCCTTTGCTCCTAGTAGCGCACCAACGTCTTGGTACTCAGAGTCTGGAATGTCGATGTCTTCTTCTGCCAGTTTCGGAGGGGTGTACCGTTTCTTGTCTTTAATCATGGGTATTAATTTTCCGTATTTGCCCATTATATTAAAGTCTTTGAGAAGGTTAGTAATAAACTGCTGTTGTGAAATTGTATATCCAGTTTCGGTCTTCTCAAACTTGATCCCTAAGTATTCACCTAATTTACTTAGGTATTTGAGGTTAAAATGGGTCTCTAATCCATTTCTGAAACTTTTGAGTAACTTGTCCGAGGATGATACCATTATTAGATCATCGACGTATATAGCAACAATGATAATATCGTGCTTAGTTCTCTTATAAAATAAACCTTCAACAACGCTTGAGCTTGTAAATTCTAATTTCTCGATTGTGTCTTTGAGACATATATACCATTCGTAACCGCTTTGTTTAGCACCATATACTGCTTTCTTTAATTTCCAACAATAGTCTTCCTGTAATTCATAACCTTTTGGAGGATATACATACAATGGATGTTCCTCAGGTAACAGTGCATTAAGGTATGCCGACTCAATGTCTAGTTGGTGAATAGCGTAATTTTTGGTGACGGCAATGGATATTAGTATTCGGATTGTTGTAAGATCGACGACTGGGGATGATATTCTCGTCGGGTCAAAATCTCTTCCAGTAACTTGTAGAAATCCACGAACCACGCATCGACTTTTGTGGTCGTTTCCTTTGAAAGTTTCTTTGATGGTGTGCACCCATCTAGTAGTTATTGGTTTGACTCCTTTTGGAATCTTAACAATCTCGTAAGCGTTCAATTCTTTGAACTTTGTGATTTCTCGATCCATGGACTTTTTCCATTCAGGATCTTTATAATCAATTCTATCTATGACAGCAAATAGATTATTATTACCTTTACTATCGGTAACTTCAGTTTCGATATTTTGTTCGCCCTTTATCATATCATTCAAGTATGACTCCCCTAATGGGCAATTCCGCGGATCTGCATTGTTAATTAAGCTAAGCAATGCATTTATCTGTTGTGGACTGGAATCGAAATCTGGTGTCTTCTTCTTTCTTTTTATTATTTCGGAGGTGATCGTTTTTGCTATTTGTGAGCTTTGTGCATCCTTGTCCAATAATGATGCTTTGGTACCTTTCCTCTTACTAATTTTGCCCTTTCCGTGTATTTCAGGTGGGACTTTATTCCATGATTGAGTCTTTCGCGTATCTAGGTTAGACCAATTTTTAGACAGCTCAATTTGTTTGTCTAGTCTTGACTTGGTATGTGATCTTGTATTTTGTGCTGGTGTGGTTGATAAGTCCACATTTGTTTCCCCTGATAACTCCCCTGAGATTCTATCCTCCTGGGAGGCTAACTGTGAAGTTAACTCTTCAGAATTTGTCGTAGTTGAGTTTAAGTTATGATCTTCACTCATTTTCGTTCTGGTTTCTTCTATAGCAGTTTTAATGGGGTCAGCAGCGTAATCACGATTGTTATCAACAATTTTACTTTTAGTCTTATGGTCCCTGATCGTTCTAGTGGCTGAAAGTGGAGTTGTTTTTACTCCCCCTAATCGTGGTGAGCGCTTAATGTGCTTTCCGTCTACCGAATTACCTTCTTGATCGGTAGGAAATGGTAACGTGTCAGAAGTGAGTTCTTCTATACGCCGTTTGTGTTGAGTGGCTACTTCGGGATGTCTTGTAGAAAGACTTTCGATCGTCATCTGCGAAGAAGGTGTATTGCTCAAAGCCTCAGGATTTTGAGGAGATGGCGTCGATAAATTGGTGTCTCCAATGTTGGCTGTCTGGACAGATGTGTCCCCGTTTTTAAGTAAAGTAGCATCAAAGATAACCTCTTTATCAGCGATATCGATATGATCAGCAAGTTTGTCTTCAAGTGCATCGAGTACTGTGGCATTATATTGAGCGCTGTCTCTCTGTAACAAATCAAGTGATTGAAAATAATTCTCGATAAATTGGCGTGAATTGAGGAGTTTTGCATTACAATTCGTTATAATTGGGAAATGTTCTGCTTGGACGAGTATTCGGTAGCTATAGTTATCTGTGGCGAAGCCGACGATAGAACCGAAGAAAGCGTGTGGTTCAGTCTTAAGTAAGGGACGGCCATACTTCTCGTATTCTTCTTTCGAAGATGCTTTTATCACAACGTCCATACCGAATGGGACAATAGGACGGTGATATGCGTCTTTATAGTTAAAAAAGACGGCGGCAGGTGTGCGATATTGGAGCAGCTTTCGGGGAGTATTGTTCTTGACGAATGCCGAGTATTCCACGATTTCTTTGAAGAGAGTCAATACTTCATCGTGGCGATCGGGGAAACTTAGTACAACTTTCCGTATATTGGCAAGAATAATGCGATTATGTGATTCTGCCAATCCATTTAGCTCTGGAGAATACGGTGGAATTTGATCGCGTTCGATTCCAAGTTTAAGTAGTTGTTCGTCAGAAGGAAGTTCTATTGCATTATCCGACCGGAAATATGAAATCGATTCACCAGGAAATTTATGATTCCATAAATTAAGAGTATTTAATACTGTGTCTGCAAGAGACTTGTGATCAGTATATAATAGTTTGGTGTAACCGGTGTAATGATCAATAACGGAAGTGATAAATATTTTTGCAGTAGACTTATTGTATCTCCTAAATTGGAAAGGTCCGATAGTATCGCAACTCACACGTTCAAGTCTGCGCACAGCGGCGCGTTGAGTGTGATGATTGTGTGATGATTGTCTGACAGTAATACTGTTGCAGGTTATACAATTCTTCACAAGATTCTTACTTGACTCGGTGTCGTCAACCGTGATGTGACCTTGCACTTCTAGGTTCAATAGGTTGGTAAGGGCCATATGATTGTACATTAGGTGATGATATACCCAATCATGTGGTCCATTAATATTGAGTTCAAGTTGGGGGATATTGCCAACATCGATATGCTTCTCGTTGAAGAAACGGACTGTGTTCTTCGAGAACAGTACATCCTTATCATTGGCAATATAAAGTCCATCATTTAGTGAACCTAAATAGTGTCTTACTTTGTTGTGAACAAGGTAGAAACCGTCGTCCTCAAAATGGAGGAAATACTTTTGCAATGCGAGTTGGCTGACGGAAACAAGTATAACCGGTATGTTGGGTATATACACAGCGTCTAGCTTAATGTGAAAGGGACTTGCCTCGAGAGTGAAAAATCCTTTCGCAAGAGCATATGCCTGATCTCCATTTGCAGTATTATAAACTTTCTCACGATCAGTAAGATTGTATCTGATATCAGATAAATATGTTAACAGATTAACAACGGTCCGAGTAGCGCCAGAGTCATAGCAGATCCTAGCACGTAACTTCGATTTATGTATTGGTGCGTCATCAACAAAGACTCGGAGATGGTTATTGAGACCACCGGAGCTTTAGTTGTGATTAACATTGTCCGTTTGTCTTCTGTGCGATTTCTGGTTATTCTCCAACAGCAGTTTATTTTGAGAATAATTATTATAGTTACTCCTGTCTTTTCTGTGTTTGGAATTCGTTCTTGATTTAGAGGAATCAGATAAAACTTTACCAGAGAAACCAGGTGTACTGATCATTTTCTTTTGGAAAGTGTTGGGGGTAGGGTAATGAAAATTCTCCTTGGTCATAAATTCTTTATAATAGAAATTGGCCGTAGCGGCAGCTATTATACAATTGCCATCGTGTCTTTGGTTACAGTAGTGACTAATGGTGCCATATAGGTCGGAAGGAATACCGTCAATAAATTGAATTATACGGTCATAATCATGCGTGTTTTTGCCTCTCAATTCTGAGACATAGTCTTTACACAGTATATCGATTCGGTAGCGTCGTTGCACTTCCTCAAGTATAGACATCGTTTTAGCATCATCTGCATGCTCCGATGTGTACTCAATTAGATCTTCAAGGGTGACAGTATGATCTCGGGTAGCAGCAAGAATACTCAAAGTATTATTGCAATAAGGTGCAATGAGATCATCCTTCCAGCAATCGTAGTAGTATTTAAGTTCATTACCATGGAGTCCAGTTCTGGATTCGAAACTGTTCCAGTCTACTTTGAAGTTTGCCTTAGACAAAGCTTTATAGTCTGGGTCACTGTTTAGTTCCTGAAGAGCCCTGGACCAGAGTTCAACGCTGCTATCATTGAGCTTGGGTAATTTTCTCCAAGATTCATGAAAGCGTTTCTGAGACTTTCGAATCGTATCGTTAGTTCTTTCAAATAAATTGAATGTTTTTTCAGCAGAATGTTTACTTGATTTAAACGATGGAGAGTGTTCAATTTTAGGTGGAGCACTGATGTTTACACTTAAGTCATCATCAGCGAGCACCGAACTAGACTCAATACTAGATTGAATAAGATTAATATCACTATTAGTACTCGTAATGGTCGAAGAATCGTCAGTATTTCTCGAAACTCCTTTTCTGTTACCACTTTTCTCGGCAGAAATAAGCGTTAGGATATCATGAATTTGGTTTTGAAGCAGTAGAAATTTAGCCTCAAATTCGTCTGATTGTTTCTCAAGCAATTGATTTGCTTGTTCCCTAATCGCTTCTGCGAGAAGACTTGCAGTGATGGGACTGAATGTCTGTTCTTCTGGCAGTTCCGATCTACCAGTCGACAGAGCATTTGTGGAAAAATTGGACATTTGAGATTTATTGATTGGATTCGACTTGACTTTTGACTTCTAATCTAATGGGAAGTAAACGTATATACAGGTCTAGAATTTCTATATGTACGGCTGCAATTCCCTTGGATAAAATTTATTCAAATTTTCAGTATAAAAGAAGAGTTAATATATAAATTATATATTGGAAACAGTCGGAAGCAACAGGAGCTTATATACCCTTGATATACCCCTGTTTTAGTATGGAATTTGTAACATTGCGCCATACTCTGTTTAACAATGAATAAATTCCTTTCTTTCCAAGGAAAGGACGATCCTGCATACTTTCCATCATAGTATACAAGGCACGTGACTTATAAGCATGAAAATATCGAAATTTATTGTTCCTATTTGTATGGGTAAAATGGACAGATGCGGTTGCTCTGATTCAGACCGTGTAGTAGTAATTGTAGCTATATACATCGTAACTAATTCGGCACCTACAAATTGGATTTTCTGAAATTGGGTCTGAAAACCATTCTTCCCTTGATAGCGTTGTTGGCCAACTTCTCCATGTAGTTAGGCAACTGTTCCATGTCCACAACCTGGGCTACAGGCTTGATTCTGCCCAAGGAGATCCACTTCATACACTCAATTTGCTCCAAAGAAGTGCCTCCGAAATTGAAGATAATCTCGACATCTCTTCTTGCGAGCTCGAAGTTCAAAGTGCTCAACTTGTACCTTCCCAAGCCCACCATTACGATCTTTCCATGGTTTTTTACGTAGCTCTGACTGTTCTTAAAGGTGATGTCAATACCGACAAAGTCAAAACAGAGGTCAAAGCTCTCTATTGAATGACTGGAGTCCCCGATGTTGGCGTAGGTTTCCGCTGCTCCAAGGCCCTTGGCCAATTCTCTACTTTCTTCCTTGATGTCGCAGGCGACGATATTGCAGTTGTAGCTCTTCAAGATCTGGACAGCATTCAAACCAAGACCACCCAAGCCCTGGACCAACACTTTCGTGGTGGGATGGAGCAAGTCTCTGACTTTCTGAATTGCATGGAAGGGAGTCAAGACGGCATCAGTAGAAACAGCAGCGTCCTCGTAGCTCATGCCTTCTGGAATAGGCAATAACGTTCTCAAGTTGTCGATCAACAAGTATTGCTGGAACCCTCCGTCGCAATTCAATCCGTAGGCCATTACAGAATTTCCACAAGCGTTATCTACACCTCCCCGGCACATCTCACACTCTCCACATGCTTTGGCGATCGTCACAGCGAAGCGGCCACCGATTTCGTAGATATCGGATTTTTCGAGGTTCTTTCCGACTTGGACAATCTGGCCAGCAATCTCATGACCCATTACCATCTTAGGTTCACCTTTACCGCCTGCAAGAGGGCCAGAAAGGAGGATGTTGTGGTCGCTATGGCACATACCAGCAGCCTCGATCTTCAACAAAACCTGGTTATCTCCTGGGGTCTGCACTGGGTGGTTGGGGAAACATTGAATCGTCTTCTTGCCGGGGACATAACCGTAAGCAACTTGTGTTTTTGGGATGGACATGGTGAAATCGGCCTAAAGTGGGAAGAGGCAGAGAGATAGCTTTTAGATATATATTTGGCACTTTTAAGTGAAAATACTAGCACTGGTAAGTTGTTGCGTTACCTGAAAAATTGAGACGAAAATTTGACGAAATGCGGGGTTGATGCGACTATTGGGTTAATCCGAAAACTGAGATCACCTATAAAAGTCAATTGGCTTTATGGAATTAGTTGAAAACTAAACTTAGGCTGAGTATATGAAAGAAATACGGCCTAAAAATGTAGAGAATGGGTAGGCTCTGTGGAATATTCAGACTATTTATGGAGTTAGTCGAAAATGTGTCGAAGCGGAGATTCGGTACCTGAAAGGCATTTCCGACTAGAGTGAGGGGCATACAAATAGGATAGGTGAAAGCGATTTCCCAGTAGCTTTCTCTCTTTGAGATCGGATATCGGAAAAAAGTAGGCCCAGTCGAGGGGTAGGTCATATTGTTGGAGAATAGGTGAAAAATACTCGGTGAGTATTCTTCAATAGAGTGTTCTCAATTTCCGTAGGTGCCGTTGATTGCAAAATTTGAGGTGCCATCAAAGCATTGATATACAGAATTCGAATTTCCGCAGGTACCGTCGGCTGCAAAATGAATCGGAGAATATGGAATTACAAAGAATATTGAATTGTACAGAATAAAGGCAAAGAATAATTAACATTGAACATGTAATGGACATAGTAGACGTAGACATTTAACGATACCAACTCTAAGGCATCTAGTCAAATTTAACAAGAATTGGACATTATATCCTTATAATCTAGAATATCTTCACATATTAATCAAGTATCTTTTATTAAATAAATAGATAATGCCAGAGGCCAAGGAGAAGTAAAACATATAATCAGAATGTCAATTTTTTTTAGAATTTTCAACTTTTAATTTTGTTGTCATGACTCGTGTAAATGAAGACCCAGAACCCCAGGTCTCCCCAAATGCAAACAAACCAGACGCCCGAGGTCTTGTTCGTAGTTTAGTTTACACAAAAATCAGAGTAAAAGATACTTGCCGTTCATTTATTCTGATTTTTGTTTCTTAGCAGCTGGCTCTTCGCTGACGTCCTTGTCATTGGTCTGCACAGGCTTCAAGGAAGGAGTGCCTAAGTCGGCGTGGAAGTCCTTGATGATGGAGTCGACGTCGTCGATATTCAACTGTCTGACGTCTCCCAACAACTTGATCTTGGCAGTGACTTCCTTACATTGGTCATCAGTCAAATGGAGATTCAACTGGTCAACTCTGGACTTGATAGCATTCCACCCTGTCAATCTGTTGGCGAAATGAATGTATCTGGTTAAACCGAAGTCAGATGGGTTCAAGATTTCGTAGGTAGATGGGTTAGCCAAAATAGCCTTAGCGTGGATACCAGCCTTGTGAGTGAAGGCACAGAATCCGGTGATAGGGTTGTTGAAAGGAATGTTGACTTGCACAGCATCAGCTACCAAGTTCTCCAAGTCTCTCAACTTATGCAATTTGTACTTGGACAAAACGTAGTCCCTGTCAGCAGTGATCATTCTGGCCATCAAAGCACCCAATGGAGTAATTCCGTTTCTTTCACCGATACCCAACACAGAGACATCAATCAACTTGGCACCAGCTTCCAAAGCAGTGTAGGCGTTAGCCACAGCACATCCAGTATCGTTGTGCAAATGACACTCAATGTCACACGAGACAACAGACTTCAACGTCTTGACCAACTCGTACACTTGACGAGGGTTGGCACATCCGACAGTGTCAGCGATACCGACTCTGTTGACACCAATCTTGTCGACGGTACGGTAGATGTTTAACAAATCAACAATGTCTGATCTGAACGAGTCTTCAGACGAAAATCTGATTTCAATACCCTTGGACTTGACAAATTCAATGACCTCAATGGCAGACTGGGCAATGTAGTTCATATCCTTACCGTGGGAGTACTTTCTCAAGAATTGAGAAGTACCAATGACGACATCCACACCGTCAACTCCGGTCTCAACAGCAACACGGGCATCGTCCATGTGACATCTAATGTGGGTCAAGATCTTGGCCTTGAGTCCCAACTTGCAGATGGCTTCACAGTCCTTTCTGGACTGTTCAGAAGCAACAGGAGAGGTCAATTCGATGTAATCGACACCGAAATCGTCAAGGGCCTTGGCAATCTCAATCTTCTTTTCGGTGGTGAAGAAGGCATTGGCAAACTGTTCACCTTCTCTCAAGGTCGACTCAATGACCTCGAACTTGTTAACGTTAGAGAGGAAGTCAGAGGGATTAGGACCGTATGGGGATGCGGAAGACATGGCTCGTACTTGAATATATAGATGTGAAACAAGAAAGAAATAAAAGTTTCAGTGAAGCAACTTATATATTTATATAGTCTGAAAAATCTGATTTCTGAAAAATTTTCAAACTCTTTATGGAGTAACAAAATTCCTGTGCCGAAAACGGTACGGTATCGGCCATGAGTAATCAGTTGCGGCACACTCGCTGCTGATAAAGAAATGAGTCACAGAGATGGAATGCAAGATCACGTGACGAGATTGTGCCATATGAAAGAACATGGAAGTAGATAGAAGGAATCAAGTCTGGTCGGTGCATAAGATCTGATGCTGCAGCACCGGGACGTTGTGACGTGTGCCAATCACAACGTATGAACTGCTTTGGAGTGGTTTCTGGAGTCAGAGCTGATGGCGATGAGATGAAAAAAACCTCCGTTGGTCCTAATCTGATCACGTGAACAACACACTGAGACCGAAAGATGGCTATAAAACAAACATGCTACAATAATTGAATCATGCCAATTTTTGGTTCCAAGCCAATATGTCATATCCAAGGTGGGCTACTTGAGTAGTATTCCACATGTTCCCGTCTATTCGTAGAGCAGCAATTGCTGAATTACTTGTCAGGCTCCAGAAACCTACTCCGATCTTTCCCCATATATTATTTTGCTAGATAATGCGCGCCTTAATGAGTCAGCGAAGAACGAAATAGCCGCGATGACACATCTGGTCTCACGTGACACGCCGTAGACTGGTAGGTCTGGAATTGTATATATGTCATTGGATAAAGCCCAATCTCCAGGTACAGTGGATTTATAATGGATTGAACATCTTCAGGGATCTCTGATGAGTCAAAGCGAGATGCTGGCTGCACCTGTTTAGCAGGATGTATCAAAGTAAATGTTTTGAGCTTGCTTAATTGCACGGTACTCAAACCGAGCTAGTTTCAAATAGTGTTCTTGAAAACCATGTTAGACAAGTTATAATTAGAGCCTCCAACATGTCAAAAGATGTACGGTCTTTGAAATTGAAGAATCTACTTGTAGACAGACTTTCTGAGAGGAATAAACCCTTGTATATACACTCTATACTAATGTCGTAACAGCTGGTCGTAGATTTGTTCACTTCTACTTCTGCTGAAGTGTCCATATCTTCACTAGCAGCATCAGATGAACGACAACATAATTATCCTGTTGACTGTAATCAACTTGAGGTAGGTAATAAAAAGTTTGTAACAACGGATTTGTGGGGCCTGACATAATCTAATTGAACTCATGATTTTCAGCTACGGAGAATGTAGAACACTTTCTTCAGCCACCTTTTCGTTCTATTCCATCTACCTGACAACAAACAAGGCTTATACATTCAGTTATTTTAATTTGCTACTTCAGTAGGTGTGTTTCAGTTTTGCTATTCTTTGCAAATGTCCTTTGTAAAGCTGATAAAGACTTTCTGAAATAATTTTTGAACTATTTTTGAACTATTTTTTAAATCCTTGTGGATTATATTTATATTTATTTAAAGCCTCCAAAGTTTTAGGCATTCTCTTTTGAAAGTAGTTGTTCAATTTAGTAATCTTGCGGATTTCATCTAACAGCCAAATGAACAATGCCAAAAAATCTATTAGAACACATTGGTAGAGATTGAGAGTAACTTTCTTCATTACTCCTGAAATTTCCGTATAAACTACATTATAATGGCCATAAATTCTAGTGTTGTCTCTCCAGGCATGAAACCAGCTCCACGAGAAATTTCTGAATTCAAGAGATTTATATAGATAGAGGGCAACTTCATCTACCCCAATTTGAACATAGGTACCGTGTTTCACATGAAAGATCATCATACTATTCAAAAGGGATAAGGAGTATAGTAAAAGTCAAACAGCTAAATTTGCTAAGCCCCACATCCTTGCAAAGCAAATGCTCAATTACAATTATTGATTTTTGCAATGTATGCTACGAGATGCATGCTCTCAAACCCAACAGAATTATCGACTCTACCACCTTTGGTACGGACGGTTCGGCTCCAAGAACTCAGCCATTATGCCAGTCCTACTCCTGTTTTCAATACATGGAAAACCAGTTATCAAAAAAAAAAATTCTTTGATGCAGTTCCAGATGTCCACCTTTTTCTTTTCCAACAATAAGAACAACAAGAAATGTAAGACAAGCCCATTTTGCTTCATGGAATCACAAGGCATACCAGAATTTGAAACTATACAATGGGCCTACACGTTACCTGGAGGTGCATCTGATTCTTCTTTTAGATCTAATGTAAGATTCTATACTATCTGAAAGTAGCAAGGTAAAAGCGCTTTCGCCAATTCTACTCAAATGTTACCACCAACCTTCAAGATAGACGTATACATAAAAAAACAAGACCCATTGCTAGCCAGATGCTCTATCTGCGTTTATTCAACTTCTTTCTCGACGTATGAACGTGAAGCAATGGTCCGTGCGTGCTGATTAGCTTGCCTAATGAATGAGATACTAGCCAGTATTATCCTAAGATGTCGAAAAGTTTAAGTCTCTGCTTTGAATCTTGGTGTGAAAAGTATCGCTGCTCAAGTCCGACTTGAAATACCATTATTAAAGTTTCCAATTCATCCTCTTAGCTGTCAATAGGCAGTATTCATCAGCAAGAGATGTGGCACACTTGCCCAATAGATTACTCTCTATGGCGACTGTATCGCCGCTGGAGTAATGGGACAGGGATTTAGCCTTCTCACCACCAATGACTGTATTAATATGCTTCAAGAACCCCTTTACATATACTATCTTGTTGTTTCTGTCGGCTTCCGAAATTGTTATTCCCATTACATCTTCCAATTCTCCTTCCGCGCCGTCGTCTTTTGGAATTATATCCCATGATGAAATCGAGTTTGGTATCAAGACACTTTTGCCATCTTTGCACTTTGAATATTCCAATTTTGAATTCCAAGCCTCTGTATCTATGTTGAAATCGAATAAGGAGCTCACATAGTCCAATGTATAATTGCTGCTGCCGAGCGCTCTTGAGATCAAGAATGAATGAGGACGGTAAATAACTTTGAGGCAACCGCAATTGAAATCGTGCGAACGAGCAATTCCAAACCAGTATTCCCTTGTACTAGCTAGATGCTTTGGTAAGAATCCAGGAGGCACTCGGACTATATTGGTTCCTCCTCTTATTTCAGGTATCTTTTTCCCTTCGAACTCGGGACCAGTTTGCTTGTCACATTCTCCAGACACGATATCACACTTGATCACCCTTATAGGATTGAAGCTGTATACAAAGTTGATGGAAGAATAATCTTCATCAAAGAACGGTGCCCAATTCTTTTCTATTTTTCTTGGTTCCATTCCTCTTATCTTCAAACGTAAAGCCTTCTTAGAATTAGTGAAGGGACGATACGTATGTATTGCTCTTTTCCAGTCAATTTCGGCACTGTCTGAATTGAATACAATCACAGGTTCTTGCTCCATTATGTTGGTTTCTGGATCTAGGTAGTTACGTAAGATGACTCTAGGATCATCTGCACCCAAGTAAAGCTGTACTCCTTCGGGATGTTCATCAAATGCTATCGGAAGAAAGGCCGGAAACTTAATGTCAGATTGAGGAAATTCATAATCGTTGATTTCTTTCCAATTTTTGTCAAACACTTGTGCATAAGGAAGACTGATTGTTGGCTTGTTGCGAAGGGATCGTTCACTGTAAATAACTCTGCTTACAAAGAAGTACACCTGATACTTATCCATCCAAACAGCAGAACCACAAAACTTGTACCATTTATTCTTTAGGATTTCATCTTCGCTCTCGCCTTCCTTGTCCAAGAAATAGTTTCTGATAATTGGATATTCACCAGTGCTGTTCAAATGGAGTGCCCTTTTTCTTATGAGTCTTAGTTCATTTTTCTGATCAAGACTCTTCGGTTTAGTTGACTTCACTGTGTGATCGTCGTGAAATACGACATGGGAACACTTGAAATTTTCAACATCATCCAGTCCCACCTCTAGAAATGAAAAACCAGAAATAGAAAATTCTTCATATGGTTGATTCAACGATTCCTTCGTTACTGGCGAATGAAGCAAGTTGAACGACTTTGCTGAGCTTGAGCTGTACTCAGAGTGAGCTTTAATGATACTCTGCGTGAGAAAATACCATACGTTAGCATTTAAAATTAACAAAAGAGCAATCAAACACCCCAGGATTACCTTATCTGTGTATACACTATGGCTCCTTCGCTTTAAGAAACCTGGGAGTAGCTTCCGAAGGGCAATAACTGTGACGGGGGTCAACACAAATACTGCTATGGAATATATCCGGAGGTCATAGTCTTGAAGGTTTATTATGTATTCAACAGCACTACTCATAGTGGTAGAAAGAATCCCAAAAATTGGTAAACAAGAAGAATTCGACGATAAAATTTATTTCTCCCTTTTTCAAGTATGTCAGCGTACGAGTGCTAACAGAATTGAGGAATTTTGGGGTGAGTATTCTCCTAGGCATCCCAAACTTAATGTTCTAGAAAATAAAAGAGGATACATAAATTGTATGGCCACGTTCAGGTGGATATGCACTTTTTTGTATTTTTTGGCACGAATCTATGATTGTGTTCCCTATTCACACGGATAGCGGCTAGGTTCATAATCTTTTGTAACTATGTATCTACTGGTATTATCTATATTGTAAAAAATATTGGCATTTTAAATTTAGATATATATAACAAGAACAAAAATAAATTGTGCATCTAAACAATAATGGGATTTAGATCTACTGCGTGATCGTTTATTTAATACCTACAGGAAACAAGACAATGATAAGAGATGTGCTTTAGTTGAAATACAACAACCTTGCTCATACATAGGTGTTACTCATAGATCACCAAAAAAACAAGAAGAAGGATGAAAGGAAACTGAATCGATTCAATTATTTTAGAATATATGACAGGAGTTCTTTTTCAAGTTTATTTTGTAAGGTTTGAAAAAAAAAAATAATCGAAGCGCATATCCGCCTGTTGCATTTGCGAAAAGTTACCAAGGAGGTTAAACCGAACTTCATTATGACTATTTTCGTTTGAACGACGCTAGAGTGAGTGTGAGAGAACAAGTTTTCTACAAATATAGTATCATAAGTGTTGTTAAACACATATTCTATTATTAGATAAATCTAAGATCTAACGTAATCTTGCTTGGCAAGCGCGCTTCGTAAGGGCACATAATTACATAGAACTTCACATGAAGTTTAAGAATTGCTGAGAGACGAAAAGAAAGAGGACAAATGCGCTGAGATTAGAGAAACTCCGGATCTTACGAACCTGGAAGGAATTGTCCATATGTATGAAGTTGTATTGACGAATTTGAAAGTGGTTTGGAAGCGATATGCATATAAGCCTATTTTAACATCTTCCTACATAGAGAAGGCAGTACTAATACAGAATTCGTTTCGACACCCGAATTCATTACTTTCAGAAAACCAATTTCGTGCTTCACGAAGATTTATATAGAGCAAAAACATCTTCTTCAAATAATGGCACCTAGAATAATAATTTATTGAAGGAGAATTTCAGGAGCATATTGAAAGAGGTAGCTCAGTAGTTAAAGACAGAATACAAAGGAGAAGGTTTCAATCTTTTTTCCTGAGTTATTCATACCAATTTACTTCGTTCTGGTTGTATTCCAATCAAAACTCTTCTACATGTCATCGACGTCCAATGGAATTGGATACAAAAAATGTGTGATTTTCTCCAAGCGTGTAATTTTATTTTGGTCGGAAGTACGTTCTCGAAATTCAGAAAAATGGGCTGAAAAATACGGTCGGTTTTAGCGAAGTTTAGTTGTGTGCTCATACCGAACTATCTGCAACTTTGTTGCATGAAAAATAAAAAAAAGTGGCCGATTGCTCAAGGACTTGCATAGGAATAGAAATTATTAATATATAAATATGTCAGATGTCTATGATCTAAAAGTTAGCGTACCATGCAAATCTACAAGATTCTGTCCAATGAATTGACATTTTCCACCTCATTCAGTTTCCATGGGTGAATCCAGGTTGTTTCATCCATGGAAAGGAAGACCCTGCATAATTTCACTCACATGTAGATAAGCACGTTATGGCCAAATGCTTAGGGGTGAATTGTTACAGTTCATCTGCTCTAGAGACATTGCAACTGGAGATATAGAGATCTTCGTGAATCATCTGAGTTCAAGAGGGAATTGGATTTTAAATGAGAAGCGAATTATCTTGATCTGCTCTTTTACGAAATGAAATGTATTAAAATCCAACCTATTTACTCAGAGTATATAAATCTCCTTCTAATCCATACCGAGAAGTTGGAGGAAACCAAAAGGTCAACCCTCAGTTGATATTAAGTAAAACGTAGGCAAAACCCTTAGAAATTTGTAAAGATGCTAAGCTTGATTATTGTTATAATGTATTCTGATTCATACGAATCAAATTTTGCAATCTGTCTTCAATACTTCAATATTCAATTCTTCGATCTTGAATTCTGCAATCTTCGATTCTTCTACCTTTACTTCTTTAATTTGTAATTCGTCTGGTAGACAACTTCCTGATTTACAGCACAGTTTGAAATTGGACTTGCTTACAAAATTCATAAATACTTTCCATAATATTAATAATATACAAAAACACTATACAATACAATACACGCTAATAAACAGTGAATATCGGCTAGACTTCGTTAGCCACCATTCTAACGAATCGGTAGATCTCGGACTTCATACGAATCAACTCGGCGGTTTTGATGTTCAACTTGCCATTCATTCTACTGACAATTCTCTTTACAATGTTGTTAATGTCGTGGTTGGGGAGACCCGTGATGGCTGCCCAGTTATATTCGTACAAGTCGTTCTGCTGTGGCTTATTGTTCACAGAGTTGTGGAGGTTGATCATCTTCTTCTCTCTGACAAGTGCTAACTTAAAGCATCCGACAATCAACTTCTTCAACTCAAAGCCCATGTCGTTGTAGTTGAGGAAATTGTTGGACTGATTCAAGTACCTCAACAAGTAGATTATATCCATATAGCGAAACAAATAGATGATTCCCTTCATGAACATGGTGAGTGTCAAGCGCAATCTGCTGGTGAGCAAGAGCAAGAACTTGTCTAGAGGAAGCTCATTAGGCTTGATGAGACGTGGAGACTCAGGCGGAAACGAGTTGTGAATCTTAGTAGCTACGTACTTTACGGTGATCGTCATCAACTGGTTACGTTCATAATGAAACTGTTCTGCAGACAATTTGTGTGAAGTAACAGTTTTTTTAGCCGAGTTGGCAACAGCGGTCGACACCGAAAGAAGTCTTTGAGAAATACTCTTTTCAGAAATGTCCGAAAGTTTCTGAGTACTTAAAACGTCCTTTTCTGAAATTTCAAACTTGTCAGAATTTTTCAAGTCTTTTGTGCTGGCTACGGTGCCTACGGTAGATTCGTTGTTTCTTATAGAGCGCTTGACTTCCTCTGCAGCAGCGGAAGGTCTGAAATCGTCACCAGGGTTAGGTGATTCATTTCTCAAAGCAGACTGTGGCTGCTCCTGGAGTCTACGGCTACGTTTATGGTGCGAATGAGTGGAATGAGTCGAGAAGCTGTCCTCGTCAGAAAAGTCGTGATCTGACAACAAGATGGGCATGTCTTCGATGAAATCGCCAAATGTCCGCTGGGAACCGTCCACCTTGGCAGATTCCGGGTCTGAAACACTCGTAGCACTCGATGTGATGTCGAGACTGTTGGTGTCGGCCATAGTGAGATGGTTCATGAGTAATTCATAGGAGGACGACAAGTTATTGGAAGATACCGATTTCTGTGGCAGGCCAGCGCCAGGGTTGGCAGTGTTGATGCTGCCGGAGTCGCTGACAACAACCATGGGAATATCAGTGAATATAGTGAAGCAATGGTGCGAAGATTAATGAAGCGTTAGAACACAGTAATAAAAGTTAGTCGGAAATTCAAGCTTCCAGAGAGACTAACTGAATCTGCTGAGATTTATAAGAACAACACGGTTTATGTTGATAGATATTGATAGTGTCGCAAATAGTAGGACGACAGTTTTAGGATGTTACGGAAATGTGAGTTTCCGAGAAGAAATAAAGCAAGAACCGGATCAGGAATAGACAGATGCAAAATACCAAAGAACTAAACGGGGCCACTCAGATGTAGCGGATGACAACGGAGTACATGTTGGGAAGGTGGCAAATAATTAAAGCAAAGTAGTAAAAGTGAAAAAGTTAAGTTATGTTAGATTGGTGTAGTGATAGTTAGTAATCACACAGATATATTGCCGTAGACGATGTACAGCAAAGACAGCAGTTATCCAGAAGAGACTTTTTGGATTATACTAGAATGACTCTATTGGATGTAGTTGATACAAGACTATATTGATAACCTTTTACAGTCTTATAATCTTCTTTCGCTATGTGAACAATATTTCACTGGTTTCGATTCTGCTTAGTTAAGAAGCAGAAGACAGATCAGATTTTGGAAAACTCGAGAGAGGATGGACTCTATTCAATCAGGTGAGTATCACGGTGGTAGATGCAACAGAAAGACGGCAGCAAATGTCGAGATCGGAACGAAGCTGGAGATCTGGCTCTGATTGTCATCATTAAATTCACTGAATAAAATTCATCCCCTAACGGTTTTTTTACATTATGTGCAGGACGTATGGCTCTGACTCATTTGGAAAAGAAGAAAAATCACGAAAAAACTTGTAGCTTTGTGCGGCACGGATGTTTTTTTTTCTCGCGCCGCTGAGATTAAGTATGCCCCATAGTTAAGAATTATAGTGAGAATAGCCAGTATTAGCCGTAGCTAAGATCCAAAAGGATATGGAAGAGAGGAGTCTGAAGAGTATGAAGAACTCTAGAGATCTCTACTTAGTAAAAACTGCTATAAACTCACAAAAGTAAGGTAGGGAATCCAGCCGCGATTCCACATTTCTCTGCCAAATTTGTAGTTCTGCTCTTTCTCCATTAGAACCACAGTAATTTGTATCCTAGGCCCATAGTTAAGCACAAGATAAGCACAATCAAGCTGTTACTCCACCGACACTCTACAAATTTCTCTCTAGCTGAGCCCGCAACATCGTGTAGACATACAGATAGAAGCCGTCGAGCCAATTGGATTATCCACCTTTTTTAACATCTGTGGCCTCACACTTCTCCTGTTCTTGATCCCATAGTTGGCGAATTTTTCAATCGATTTTTCAGGCGAGCTTTTCTCTGTTATCTCTTCTTCACGGATAAACATATTCTGTCCTACAACCGTCAATTGTGTTGATTTCTGCGGCAAGTAGACTGCTATTGCCAATTTCCAACTCGAATCGGCAATTCTTCCGGAACCATCTGATATCATTCGTACCATACATATCTAGTAGAATCTACAGAATCTACAGAATCTGTTTTACCTATAGCCCAGCCAGACTATCAGCCAGACTTTCTTCATGAGTCTTTCTTCTCCAACTGCTGCTGATTCCATGCGTGTTCCTCCCGCTGCTGCCAGAACATACAAGGACGCTATTGCTGCGCTCAACAGCCTTCAGTCGAACTTTGCTCTGATCGAAGCTTACAGAAAGCTAGGTCCTTCAGTAGATAGAAACCAGTTGCTGATAGATGAAGTCTACGAATATACACGCAGATTGGGCTATACGCCCCGGGACTTCAACAAGTTGAACATCATACACATCACAGGCACCAAAGGAAAGGGACTGACTTGCGCTTTCACAGAGTCGATCTTGAAACAGTACTTGAACACCGGGGCCTCTGGTAGCTCAGCCAACATCACCAAGATCGGCTTGTACACTTCACCACACTTGAAGTCTGTCCGGGAGCGGATCAGAATCAACGGAAGTCCCATCAATGAGAGCAAGTTTGCCAAATACTTCTTTGAAGTGTGGGACAAGCTTTCGGCTACGACTTCTTCTCCAGAGAAGTTCCCTACACTCCAGCCTTCAGAAGTAGTGAAGCCCATGTACTTCAAGTACTTGACGGTATTGTCGTTCCATGTATTTCTCTCTGAAGGTGTAGACACCGCTATTTACGAAGTAGGCGTAGGTGGACATTACGATTCCACTAATATCATCGAGAAGCCAACTGTCACCGGGATCTCGAGTCTAGGAATTGATCACACCTTCATGCTTGGCGATACCATTGAGAAGATCACTTGGAACAAGACTGGAATATTCAAGAAGGACGTACCTGCAGTTGTTTCCGAACAGGTAGAACATCCTCTGTCGCTCGATGTAGTCAAGGAACGAGCTGTTGAGCTCGGTGTGGCCAGTCTTGAAATCGTAGACCGCAAACTTCTTCCTTCTGACACTAGGTTGGGTTTGGCTGGTGATTTTCAGAAGCAAAACGCAGCTCTAGCTGTAAAATTATCTACTATCCATCTTCAGAAGTTGGGATTTACGGATTTGCCTAAGTTCAACGAAGACGGCTCTATCGAAGAATTGAACGATAAATTCATAGCAGGATTGGAGCAGGTCAAATGGGATGGAAGATGCCAGAAGATTCTCAACAAACCGGGCTTTGAAGGCATCAGCTGGTACATCGACGGAGCACATACTTTAGAGTCAATTAATGTCTCCGCGCAATGGTTCAAGAGCGAGCAGAAAAGAGCTCCTTCCACTGTAAAGAGAACAAGAATCTTATTGTTCAACCAGCAGAACCGTGAGAATGCTGATCTCTTGCTAACAAAGTTGTACGAAAACATCTCTACTGGCGATGCTCCTTTGCCTTTTGACCATGTCATTTTTACGACGAACATCACTTGGTCTGACGGCAAGTACAACTCTGACTTAGTATCGTTGAACACTAGCAAAGAGTTGGTGGATTCGTTGACGATTCAAAAGAACTTGGCTCAAACGTGGTCAGACTTGGACCAGAAACACAAACACAACGCCAGAAAACACATCTTCCATGATATTGAGACAGGAGTCAACTTCATCAAGAGCTTGACAAAGTCGCCGGAACTTGGCGAAGTTGATGTCTTTGTGTGTGGTTCTATTCATTTGGTTGGAGGTTTCTTGGTTGTACTCGATAACGAGAAAGATCAGTGATGAATACTGATATATATAGACAGATATAGTACAGAATGATATCTTCCTTAGAGTAGAGCGGATGATAATACTACCTTAGTACATGGTAATAATTACTGTCAGAGTGTAGTTGATGAAAAGTACAGAATTACTTAATAGAGATTCAATATTGAACGATAATACTGGCTTTATTAGTATACAGAGTTATAGATTATGTTTCGTCGTCTCTATAAGACACCGAAAGATGCTAGCAGTCTAGTTGGAGTTGTTGTTGACGATGTTTTCCCTGGAAGACTTGACGATTTCATTGATGTTGGTCAACGATGCTCTCCATTCTTGTAAGGTCGATCTGACGCTGTTCCAGGCAGCAGTGTTTTCGGCATCATTACCAGCCAACACGAAACGGTTGACACGAGACAAGTAGAAAACTTCTTCCACTTGGTTCAACTTACCAACTACGACGCCAGATTTTATGGCACCGACAAGCAAGTTTTCGAAGTCTTGCGACGAAGTTACATTAGGGATCTCACTGTACTTGAACACTATGTCACTGTGATCAGCAGAAGACGACTGCTGGGAGAAGAACTTGGACAACGACAAGATTCTGGACTTGGCGTTGATTTCAGCTACAGGTAAGTCAGCGAAGTCGGCTGACGAGAGTTCCACCAAGTCACCGTTCACGTACTTGGAGAAGGCAGCAACCAAGGCATCAGAGCTGTTAGCGGCTAAGGATGCAGCGACGTTATTGTTGATTAAAAACGAAACATCAACTACTTCTGAACTTAAAGCAAACTTGATCAACTGAGTCAACTCACCTGCGGAGACAGCGAAAGATTGGGTGAAAGATTTGATGAGTTGAAGAGTCTGGGCCGAAAAAGTCGAGTCCAAAGCGATAAAACGCCAGAAAGTAGATCTGATCTGTTCTTCGGAAGTACCTGAGCTCTTCAACCATTGCACCAAATGCAAGCCAATGGAGTTTTGGACCAAGCCAAAGTCAAGCTTTGACTTTTCGACAATCGTCAAAATATGGGCGATTATGTGGGCACGAGTTTGCGAAGTTTCAGGCAATAAGTTGAACAAGGTGTTCAAGATCGACAAGATGGTCGTAGACTTGATGCTCTTTCTGTCTCTTATGGTAGGTTGCGTGTGAGGATTGGACTCTACAATGATTTCGTACAAGCCAGACTTCTCGTCAGCCAAGTCAACTCCCAATTGCGACAAGATGTGCACCAACAAATACACCGCAGGCTCGAACTCCTTGTCGGTCAACTTGGTGAGTGTGGCAGGTTGTGAATGGGCGTAGAGAGCTGCGATGATTTCTTGTTTCTGGGCTAGCTGGGCATCTTCAAGAAGCGGATTCAAAACTTCGGAGAAAGACGTGTTCTGCGCAGCAGAGTCGATGATCTGGCGGTACTCCTTGAGCGAGTCCTTCAACTCGTTGTCCACGACAATCACGGAGGCCATGTTGGTGTGTGTTAGAAGCTGTTTTACTGGGGTGAATGTTGGTGGTAACTTGGTTGAAATTTGTATGGCTTTTGATGAAAATTTTCATGACGCTGTGTGCAGGCGAAGTGCATGGACCACGTCCATAATAGGTGAATGGACTCAAATATAGTCTATTTAAACTGGTACTAAAACGTATAAATTGTAAGAATATATGTCGAGGAAGTGGACTAAGATGGAGCCATTGTGTCCTGAAGTATTGACTCGTTGATATCTGTGCAATTCATATTACTGGAATTGAAATATATTATATGCACATAGCCAAGGGAGATTGAATGTGAGCCGAATGGGACAAACCAGAAGTGGAATGATTCAAGTTTGTGAGGTCTTTTTTGGTGAATAGAATGGCAACTGAATCTATCCAATCCATATAATTTGACATTCTTCCTTTATTCCCCTTCTTTTCTCTACCACTTTCACTGCTAAAGTTGCAACTCATCAGTGATTTAGTTGCAAAATTGAACTATATGCACACCTAATAATTTCAGCTTTCTACTTTACTAGATACTTCGAATAATAGCCAGAGTCTACAATTTGATATTTGAAGCACTTATATCCGTTATTTGAATCGCTCTTAAACATTACTATTTGCTTGACTGTTTCGCTGACGGCTTTAAAGAATACATACACAGTCACTTCCTCACTGTTCTATATTTCGCAGCCATACAAACTACTTGAACTTTGTACATCTATAAGAATCCCATTTTAGTATTCATTCTCATCCTCTTCATTCACCGGCTCAAAGCCCGACTTTGGCGCTGTAAATGACCCCACCACTGATGTGGACACGAAGTTAGGCTCCCATCTGGTATCACTCCTAGCTGCATCTTTGGGCAGTGGCCCGGATACATATCCAGGAGAGGGCAGAGTCTTCGCCTGCTTCTTTTGGTCAAATAGTGTCTTAACAGGGTATTTGGTGTTCATCTTATTTGGTGGTGGCGAATGAGCTCTATAGTCCATCATCTGACCGTTTCCATACAATGGAGAACTAGACTGGTTGTAAGAGTTGGAAGTAATGTTGTCAGAAAAGATCGGATTCCAACGCTTTTTCGTCTTACCTTTCGCCAAATCTGGCGAGTTGGCTCTGGCAATATGTGTTGGAGTCAATGTGCCGTCCAAGTCACCGTTTAATGTCGATGCTATTGTCGGCTTAGTAGGTATTGGTGCCACGAAGTTGCTATTGGACTTGATAGAAGACTCTTCAGACGAGTTGGAAGACAATTGGCTGAGTGAGAACTTCTTGTTGTGCTTATAAGAAGTAGACCCTGATTTGAGCGAGAAATCAGATCCATTACGCTTATATCCGGGCCGCTTCTTTGCAGAAGCATACTTCAGCTGCGCATTCGCTCCAAAACTCGACGTCGGCGTCATGGCTGTCGACAGATGTCTGGTGAAGTCTTGCGAGATGTTCAAACTCGACTCATAGGCTCCGTCGTCGTCATCGTCATATTCATCGTCCATAGTATCCGTTTCGTCCAAGATATCTAATTCCGATTCCGACATCATCGTTGACATCTGACTCAAATGACTCACTTGACTCATCTGTGAAATCATCGAAGTCGGCCTGGTTCTCACAGTTCGAGAACCCGATTGGTCGGTTACTGGTGGTGTAGGAGAATTCGTCTCGTTTAAAGTCAAGGAAACTGCCGGATCTTCAATCGAATCATCTTTGCGCATCGTCAAAGCTGGCTGATTCAAGGTGAAATTCTCCATGAGTGGTCCTGAATGTCTTTCCAGATGTCTGTGCTCTGCATGTGGAGAGCCACTGTTAACGTCATTCATATCACGTGAAGGTGAACTACGGTTTATGGTGATTTCTAGAGGTCTGTCTTCGTTTTTTTCGTTACTGTAGTCAGTTGAAGATTTTGGGAACTGTCTGGAATGGACACTATAGTTTGAGTCCAAGTCTTCTTCCTTTCTCGATTTCTTCCAGAACTGGATCTTGTTTAAGAAGTTGCCGTTCTTGATCTTCTTCTTGAGTGGCTCGTTGCTTGCAACCACAGAAATATCAGATCGTCTTCGATTATCCTCGGGCACAAAGGATACGATTCTCTGCAACGGTGGGCCAGTTTCTACGGTGGCATGCAGATTTTCTCTCTCTCGTGGTGTATCAGGAGCTCCTCGTGATCTGGTAGAGGTAGGCGAGCCTGGAGAAGAGCCCACGTTTAATAGCCCATTGTTGTCGATTCGTAAAGTGGGCCCAGAGCCAGAAGCCGTTCTGGTATGAGAACTTCGTCTTTCTGCACCATCTGAAGACATACGCGACTCTACAGTCTTATTTAACGCTGCACGGCTACCATTTCTGTTGGACGACAAACTCAAACTGGAAATGATTCTCTCTAAAGGTGGAGCATTACCAGTGACACTCAGGTCAGATAGCGAAAGTGCACTCTTAACTCGCTTTCTTGATTTGCGGAGTGTTCTTTTGGCCTCGTAGTATTTTTTCTGCTTCTCTCTATAATACTTCCTTTTCTTCTTGGAGAACTCTTGTGTCAACATTAACTCGTAGAAAGCTGTTAACGAATTCATATCATTGCTATAAACACAAGCTTGAAGTTCGTCTATGTCGAAGTTCAACTTCTGAAGTCTTTTTATGATTTCTTTCTCTACTTTAGACTGGAACGGTCTGGCGCAATTGCTGTAGTACTGATGTATAGAAATGATCGACTCAGTGTCGTTGTATTTTTTGGAGTCTCTCTCGGTGAATTTGTTGTGGATGTCTATCAAGAACTGCGAGTTCAAGATGTCGTTGAGATGCGGTCTTTCGTTGGGATCTTTGGATAGCATCTTCTGGATAAGTTGGACTAAATGTTGCGGTATATTGTCTCTGTAGAAAGGTTCTTCATTGACGATTTTGTACTTTGTTCTGAGATCGTCATCTTCATCAAAGGGCATCTCACCATATATCATAGTAAAGAGAATTACTCCGAGAGCCCAGATATCGCTCGCAAAACCTGAGTATTTCTCGTTCTTCAACAACTCTGGTGCCATATAGACTGTGGTTCCACAGATAGTCGACAAAAAACGCCTGTTCAGAGGATCAAACTCCCGCACAAAGCCAAAGTCTGTAATCTTGACAATCGACCTCTTTTTGTCCGCAAGCAAGATGTTCTCTAGCTTCAAGTCTCGATGACTTAGATTAAGCAGATGGACATGTCTCAAGGCTAGAACTATCTGAAAGAAAAGGTGCTGGCATTCTCGATAATCTAGACGCTTTTTCTCGTATATATAGTAAAATAATTCCCCACCCTGACAATACTCGAGAACGAGCCAGAGATGCGATTCTGTTTTGATAACCTCGTAGAGACTTACGATGTTCTTGTGTTTCAACTGCTTGTGATAGTAGATCTCTCGTACAATATTGGGATCATCGACTAGTCCACATTTCAAGACTACTTCTATGTTAAGCAAGACATGCTTGGCCAAGTAAACCTTGCCAAAGGCTCCCTCGCCTATCTCTTCGATGATACGATAATTGCCAATCTGGGTGACGTTGGGCAGTGTTATGTGGAGGTAGAAATCGTTGAACTGCGCTGCTAGTTGAGCTCGCTGATTCTGATCACTGATCACTCGGGAAGCACCATTCATTTACGAATTGTTTATGATTGAAGAATTAAAGGAATGGCTCTCTGAAAAATGAGACTTTGATAATGAAACAAAGTAGATGTGGATGTGGATGACAATAACTGTAGCAATAGCTCGCTCCGATGAGTGTGATGGGTATACGGCCGATGGGAAGCTAATGGTAAAAGCTATGTAATAAGAATGGAAATGTGAAGATGTAAGAATTGAAGATTGAAGTGAAGTTGTAGGCTTTTATGGAATGAGAATGAAAAACCAGTCCTATGGATTAACAGAATCTTTACAGTGACAATGAATGTCGTAGGACGGAATACTTCACTTAGATAGGCTGGCCTATATGTGTTTCGGGGAAGGTATAGGTAAACTTGTTCGCTAATCGTATTATGCTTATTGTTCTTTCTTAACTATGGAGTAGGCTGTCTTGATAGTAGGCTTTTTTTTCGGTTGGCAATTTCACGACGGCCGGATTTGAGTTCCGGGGTGTAAAAATAGTTGACTCTACACTTTTGCACTTTATTGCTACTTGGCCCTTCACGTACTTTTCTTTGAGGTGGCATGTCAGTTCCGACTGCAGGCTCCACACTGCCAATCTGCCAAATCTTTGAAACATGGCAGAACGACGACTGTGTTCAGCCATCCATCTGTTTGTCTTCACCTCATTATTGCTGCGCAAGTTCCGGTAAAACATTGCTTAAACTGCAGAACGCGACCGGTTCAATTCGGTCTGGGGATGGTCGGTGGCACCAACCCGGCCTGGAATACCGGTGGCGGGGTTACAGTGGGGTGTATTCTGTACGCAGGGCATTTTACTACTTAGCAAACATTATGTACCTCGAATTAAACGGTTCGCAATTCTCTCACGAACTCCGATCTTCCATAAGTCATGGTTCGCCTTCAGTTTGTAGCTCATTTTATTGAGTTCCGACTTCTTCTAATTCTCCTGTCGCCGAGACAATAGTGGGAAAAGAGCGAAATGTGACCAGGTTCCTATGCGTCGGGTGATTGTGTCTTGTGATGTTCGGAACGTGACATGGCACGTGACTGAAAATTTCCACTATGTCCTAGCCTTTAGATATACTGGAATATTCCTATTCTATCTCTACAGTAATAGTGTCCAGAGTCTGTTTCTTTTTCACATCCCCAGCCGTAGTATAGAAAGATGATCCTGTTACGACTGCCTGGGTTTCGAGTTGGCTCAACCCGTAGGAGTTTCTCTGTAGACAGAATACGGAGACCTCATCTCATCTCAAGATCATTCTGCATTTCTACAAGTGTACGAGAAACAGCCACTAGAACAACTTCCTCGCCGACTAATGTCACAGATGCGTCTCAGATATATAGGCGAACTCCTCCGTATGCTCAACTTCCGAAGTACGCTAAACAAAAGGTCCAGATCGACTTCTCTTCACTGCCAGAAGACCAGCTCCAGCAACTAGTTAGAATACCCATGTCTCGACTCTATGACCAATTTCAACAACGACTGTTTTCTGGAGCTTACGCTGGACTCAATTCTGCTACTCGTCAGGAAGCTGAATTGGTGCTTTCAAAATTGAAGCAACGACTTTTCAACGAATTCGGTGTATTCACCAAGCTTTCACACGAAGAGCAGTTAGCCAAAGTTAATGGGTTGTCTCTAGTACAGTATATGAACCCTCGATTTGCCGATATATGTCCGCTTATCTATCTGATAGATGCAGAAAAATATCCCAAAGGGTACATCGAATTCAACGGCTTGGAGACCAAGATTGACTTGTTAACTCTCATTATGACAAATCTTGTCTTCAAAGAGTACATGGTGTATAAGATAGAAACATCCAAAAACACCGACCAGGACTATATAGACTTATCCAACCCTGCTCAGTGGTTTCCTGAGGCCCGTAAGATGAAGAGAAAGATCGTAATGCATGTTGGTCCTACCAACAGTGGAAAGACATACAATTCGTTGAAGAAGTTGGCTGAGGCTAAAACTGGCTATTATGCTGGACCATTGAGATTGTTGGCACGAGAGATTTACGAAAAGTTTCTTCTGACGAATGTCAGGTGTAATTTGATTACGGGAGAAGAAATCATCCCCTGTATGGATAAGTTTGGGAAAGTCAGTGGGATTTCATCTGGAACCATTGAAATGATTCCCCTTCACAAGAAGATGGATGTTTGTGTTATTGATGAAATTCAGATGATAGCAGATCCAGGAAGAGGATCTATATGGACCAACGCTCTTTTGGGAGTGTTAGCTAAAGAAATTCACTTGTGTGGAGAAGAAAGTGCTGTGCCTTTAATCAAGAAGTTGGCCAAGATGACTGGTGACGAAGTTGAAGTCAAGCAATATAAGCGACTAGGCGAGTTGAAGGTGACTGATAAGGCTATCTCATATAACAAGCTCGAGAAGGGTGATTGTTTGGTGGCATTTTCCAAACACAAGATCTTACAGTTAAAGTGTGAAATTGAACGTAGAACCAATCTCAGTGTTGGTGTCGTTTATGGAGCCTTACCTCCAGAAATCAGATCTGAGCAATCGAGAAAGTTCAACAGCGGAGAATTTGATATCTTGGTAGCTTCTGATGCTGTTGGAATGGGACTCAATTTGAAGATCAAGAGAATCATCTTCCAGACGGTAAGAAAGTTCGACGGAAAGGAAATGACCAACTTGACTGTTTCAAGCGTAAAACAAATTGCTGGTAGAGCTGGTAGATACTCCGAGACGCATGGAATGCAGACAGGATATGTTTCAGCACTTACGTCTCGAGACTTGATGTATATCAAACAAGCCATGAATGCCCCCATCAGAGAGTTGGAAAAGGCAGCGATCTGGCCAACATTTGATATATGGAAACAGTACATGGCAAAGTTTTCTAAAGACGAATCATTGTACGATTCGTTGTTGCAGTTCGAAAGAGAGACGAAGGACAAGAGAATGGAGCATTACTATGTTGCCACAGTGGATGACAAGGCGGAGCTCATGAAGCTCTTCTTACGAGAAAACCTATACAAAAAGGTTCCCATCGACGACCAGTTGATCTTAAGTTTGTGTCCTATTAACTTAAACATGTCATCTCCCGAGGTCACTGAAATGACGTTCAAGTATATCAAGAATGTTCATCAGAGAACCACCAAGACAATCTTTGACTTCGGCTTTATTGACCATAAGCTCCTTACGACTTCGCCCAATATTGCTTCTGTGCACTTTGACAAGAGTGCGGCCTTGCTTCGTCTTCTTGAAGATCACCATAAGGTAGTGTTGATGTTCTTGTGGTTGAGCCAAAGATTTCCAACGTTGTTTGTAGATAAGGAGAGTGCTACCGAGTTGAAGACATTGATAGAAAAGAGGATCCAGCAGGAGTTGTCCCATTTAAGGCGGATCAGCAGGTAAATGTATATAGAATAGAATGCGTGTAAATAAATGATAGAATGGGTTAGCTGTTAACATTATTGTAATATGGCATGGAAACTTGAGATTCTGTTTGAGAGATAATTAAATGAAAGAAGAGCACTAAGATGTGCGAGTAGAAGAATGAATTGCTCATAATACATACGAACAACATTAAAGCTACTTTGTCGCTACATTATTATGTATTTGCTGGAATTTATAGCAGGTGTAGCAGAATATAACTTTGTATTCTATATGAAAATGAAATTGTATTACTTGCGGTCTGATTGTAATTGAATTGCCCCAAAAAAACCCCAGAAAATAATCTGCAACAAAAATGCGCGGAGGACCGTCCCCCAATTTTTTACCAATGTGGTAGTGCTCCCCCACGCCCAACATGAATTCACTCCAGAAATTATTCACTACTTATACGAGAGAGATCCCAACCAGAATCTACCTCAAACAGCCAAACGCAAACGACGGTTACACCAGCTGTTTGTATTTCTAACTGCATATTCGCAATGACCACCCAGCCATCCAAAAGTGTAGTTATCGTTGTCGGGGGCCCTGCTGGAACCGGCAAGACTACTGTTTCCCAGGCATTGGGAGAACATTTTTCATGTCCAGTAGTTGAAGGAGATGAACTCCATCCGCAGGCTAATGTCGACAAGATGTCGTCTGGCATTCCGCTCACAGATGAAGACAGATGGGGATGGTTGACTGAGTTGAGTCAGGTGGCCAGCAGCAAGAGTGTGGAGGGTCTGAACGAGCTGAAGAAGGCCGTAGTGTCTTGTTCGATGTTGAAAAAGGTGTATAGAGACCATATTAAGAAAAGTGCTGTGGATGGAGGATCCAGCATTGAGTTCCGGTTTGTGTTCTTGTATACGACATTCGAAGAGTTGTTGCAGAGAGTCGGGAACCGTAAGGACCATTTCATGAAGTCTGACATGGTGAAGTCGCAATTCGACATCATGGAGATTCCTGAGGGAGACGAGTTGTTGGAAAATGGGGGAGAAGCCGTGGCAGTGAATGCTACAGGAAAGAGCCCCGAACAGATCAATACTGAGGTTATCGCCGCCTTGGAAAGGTAGCGAAGTGTGACGACATGAAAGCAGAATATCACAGAGAATGAAGTGTCTATTGATTACCATGGAGCATTTAGCATGAATGAGAAACGAATAGATTATAGAGTTACATAGTAGCGAATAGAACATAGAAGAATAAAACACAAGTTAAACGGATCTACAAGGTTTATGGATTAGTATAACAATCTGGTGTTGATATTGTGTTCTAAAGAAGGTGTCACATTGCACCATTCAAATCGATTGCAAAATCGCAGCCATTCTTGCTGCCTCCCGATCTCAGAGAGTCGAACCGAGAAAAGAAGGTGAAAAGTAGAAACGTAGCTGGAGATGGTGCTGGAGTCGTTTGTAAGGATAGAGAAGTAGGGAGTATATGATAATTATACAGCAATTCTTCAGATTGTGGGATTAGAATTAAAACTGTGTGCTAGTTTATCTGAATTACTGCGAAATATCAAGAAATTACAATTGAGCTTAAGGACCCATGAAACTCACAGATCAGACGAAACTGTAGACAAACTTGCCAAACAGCAGAAGCATGGGAACATATACGATTGAACATTTACACATTAAGATAATCAGAACAATCACATGGTTTGATTTGAAAGTGGGATTTCTGCCCCAGAATTCTGTTCCCACATGACAGAATTGGCAAAATTGTCTTTTCAATTATAACTAGACTCAGACCGTGCAAAAAACGCTCCGAAAGACTGGAAATGGAGCGAAAGAGATCGCCAACGGCCAGTCCATCCCGACTCTCTTATATATACAGACATTTTATCTACACCAGTTGATCTTTTTGCCATTTTACCATTTCTCCATATACAGCTTATTCTGTCTCACTCAAATTCCCAGATTCAGACTAATTAGCCAAACCTGTATACCTCAAGCCTTCGTTCCCCTCCAGCCATCACCAAATACAAGTCATCTCTGGTTTAACCCTCAAAAGGAAGCCTGGTCGTCCTCGTGGAACCTCACTGTGTCAGTCCAGTCCCACTAGCTTTATCCTCGGTTTAACTGAACCCCGGTCAAGCTTCGCTTCGTTTCCGTGCACTTCGCTTCGGTTATCGTAGCCAAAAAATCTGAAAAATCCCACATCGTCAGGTGTGAGTTGAGCCTCACCGGTGCTTCAATAGAGTGTCGCTGAGACTTACGCTGCCTGTAAGATATACGAATACCTACTATCTACTGTCTATATTATCCCTAGTTACCTTATCTTAGTCTTTCTTTGCTACCGTTTGCTATCTGAAAAATTGAAAGATTGAAACTGAAATTCCGGAAATTTTTCATACCTCATCGCCGATATGTCTTCTATATCCACCGATTCGTTGCCGTACTTCGATCCGGCTGTCGATAGGAGAGTGGCTCTCATCACCGGAGGCAATTCCGGAATCGGCTACTACACGGTGCTCCAGCTTTATCTCCATGGCTATGTAGTGTACATCGCCGGTAGATCTCGCTCGAGAGTGTTGAAGTCCATCAAGGAATTGAAGGAAAAAGCCAACACCATTACAAAAGATTACGAAATCCAAAACGCAAATACGAATTTGACTTCTCCAAAGCGTTGTCTCGGTGAATTGGTCTATTTGGAAATCGATCTTTCCAGCTTATCATCTGTTATTGCTGCCGTCGATACCTTCTCCAACATGGAACTGAAGTTGAATCTTCTCATAAACAACGCTGGAGCCATGGCTGTTCCATATGCTCTAACCAGAGACAATTTTGAGATTCAGCTCCAAACCAACTTCGTGTCGCCGTTTCTTCTCACTACTAAGTTGCTACCTTTACTAGAGAGAACCGCGGACTTGTACCCCAGCACAGAACCTCCTCGCGTAGTTTATCTAAGTAGCATTGGCCACAAGTTTGCTATTCGTTTCTTCTCGTTAAACACTTCCTTCAACTACAGGCCGAACCTATTGTTCACCTGGCTTCGTTACGGAATGGCCAAAACAGCAGGCATCCACTTTATGAAGATGCTAGCTTTGCGTAATCCTAAGATCCTCTGTATGCTGGTGCATCCGGGCTTTGTGATGAATACAAACTTGTTCACTTACTGGACCCGTTTGCCCATCATCGGGATCCTCTTCTGGTGCTTCTTCCAGATTTTTGGCTACTTTCTCGGCGTATCCAACGATGAAGGATCGGATGCGATCATTAAATGCTGTCTCGAACCAAAACTCTCCTTGGAAAATGATAATGGGAAGTACTTTGTTACTGGAGGCATCGAGGCAGAGCCTTCCAAGGTTGCCAGCAACATGGACTACGCAGCAAGAACATGGATATGGACCGTTCATGAACTCAGCGAGAGGGGAATCACAATTCCAAACTAACTTAACATTTAACTGCATAATTGTCATACCACAAAAACTTGATCCATTCGTTTTGTTCTAATACAGCTTCACTTCTCTACACTCTTTAATATACACAATGGACATGATGTTGAAACTTGTAAGTAGCTCGTTGTAATTGTCTAAACTTTAGCGTATCCTCTGAGTTATTGGTTATGCTATACTGTTTTTGAACTGATAGGCAACTTTCTACAGTTGGACTTTCTCATTTACTCTCTCTAGTATCTACATTTTCTCTTATATCTACCTCTTTATTATATCTACTCTATTTTGAATAAACTTACAATTTTGCATCTTCATGGTCGACTCTCTCAATGACAATAGAAGAAGCACCACCTCCACCGTTACAAACACCAGCAACTCCAATCTTTCCACTTTCCTGAGTCAACACAGAAAGCAAAGTGATGACGATTCTGGCACCAGAGCAACCCAAAGGATGGCCCAAGGCAACAGCACCACCATAGACGTTCAACTTGGCAGAGTCGATGTTACAGAGAGTAGCATTGGCTAATCCTACAACAGAGAAAGCTTCGTTCAACTCAAAGTAGTCTACTTGGTCTTGAGAAATATTGGCATGCTTCAAAGCCTTTGGAATGGCCAAAGATGGAGCAATGGTGAAATCAATAGGAGATCTGGCAGCTTCACCCCATCCATTGATCTTGGCTAAAGGCTTCAAGCCCAATTCCTTAAGTTTAGATTCAGATACCAACACTACAGCAGCACCACCGTCGTTGATCTTGGATGCATTTGGAGCAGTCACAGTTCCGTTTTCCTTTTGGAAAACAGTTCTGGCCGATCTCAATCTCTTTTCGTTGAAGTTCTTGATTTCTTCATCTTCACTTACAATTACATCTGGCTTACCTCTGACTCCCTTGATGGTGACAGGAGCGATCTCATGTTCAAACTTACCGGCAGCCTGGGCAGTCTGTGCTTTTGTATAGGAGTCGATAGCAAACTGGTCCTGATCGTCTCTGGAGAATCCGTGATCAGCAGCACACTTTTCGGCGGCAACTCCCATTAACTTTTGTTCGTATACATCCAACAAACCGTCCTTTTGGATTCCGTCCACCAAGGCAGCATCTCCGTATCTGGCACCGCCTCTGGCCGAAGGAACGTAGTAAGGGGTGTTGGACATGGACTCGGCACCACCAGCGACGACGATATCAGCGTTGCCGGTAATAATAGTCTGTGCACCCAAAATGATAGCCTTTAACCCAGAGGCACACACCTTGTTGACAGTAGTGGCAACAATTGCTTCTGAGAGCCCAGCCTTCAAAGCAACTTGACGGGCAGGGGCTTGGCCGACATTGGCCTGTAAGACTCCACCGAAGAAGATTTCTTCCACGTCGTGGGGCTTGATTTGGGGAACCTTCTCGAGAGCAGTTTTCACGGCGTGAGAGCCCAAGTCAGAGTAGGTCAACGAGGAAAGGGTACCCTGGAAAGAACCGATGGGCGTTCTGGATGTAGCGACAATGTAAACAGGTGGAACAGTCATCGTGGGTGTTTTAAGCAGTGGTTATATGTTTTGCTTAGAAAAGTATGTTGCAAATGAATTTTGAAACATTTTTCAGATTCTATGTGTCTTATATATTTATTTGAAAAGTTATACGAGAAGCGAGCGCGGTCACGTGATGTAAACGACCGCGTGAACGACGAGTCTTTCGTCAATATGCAGGCCGGGATCTGTTCCGCCGTGTAGAAATTGGGTTGGGGGACAAAATTGTCTAAAGTTAGCAAAACTGCGGGCGAGTGGATTTGTAGGTTTGTGTCAGAAGAGTTACGACCGTCGTACAGACTCTTTGTACTCTAACAATGGTAAGACTTGCTAGCATTCTTGGTGATTGTTAGGAATTATTGGCTCCTCTGGCAGTTTCTTGTGTCTGTGTCTGGCCTGAAGTCTTGCAACACTGTCTGCAATGTGCTTCTAGGCTGTCTGCATTTTGTACTGTCTGCAATTTTGAGTACTGTATCTGTGCACTGTCCGTTTGCACTGTCTTAGTGTCTTGTGTCTGAACTTACTATCTAGTCAAGAGCAAGTCGACATATACTTCTAGCCCCATATATCTGTCTGCATAGCCATCCTCCTTCACAATGCTCAGACAGCTTGTCAGAACCCCGCTCCTGCCCCACTTAGCTCTGCGTTTTTTGGGGCCAACTCCATTTTTTCACCGTCTTATTCACATCTCCAAAACTCCCATAACTCCCTCCACATCCAGCTTGGTGAACCAGTTGTCAAAAATACATACCAGCAGTGGGTCCAAGATTCACACTTCTAAGGCCGTGAAAAAGGCCGCAGAAATTCCCCCAGAAATCCAGCACAAACTCAAAAATGATCCCATACTAAAGAGAATCCCAAAGTTTCTCCATAGATATACCACCAGATTCATGAATGCTCCCGTTTCTCATGTGGTCAGTTTCCTCATTCTTCACGAGTTGACGGCTATTGTGCCTCTTCTCTCGTTGTGGTATCTTTTTCACCAATTTCCAGACATGCTTCCTTCGTTTGACTTGCCTACATGGGCCATTGATAAGGGCACCAAGATCATCGACGATGCTATGAACAAATATGATTTTGCCGATTACTCCATAAACGAGAAGTTCCAGTTCATCATGGAAGGTGCCTATGCATTTGTAGTGGTGAAATTCTTGTTGCCTATAAGATTGGTTGTGAGTTTGGGTCTCATGCCTAGCTTTGCTAGATGGTTCGTCATTCCTTTCACGAAAATCTTCAAGAGAAAGACGCCAGCCAAAAAGACTCCAATCGTGAGTGAAGGAGCCACAGCAAAGAAGATCAGCAAGCCAAGATTGTAGATATCGAAGAGAACTTTGAAGTCCATTGATTATAGGATATTGAAGAAGATCGAAGAATGCGAGGAAGAGAAGTAATGATAGGATAACATTAGCAGAGAGCAAGAGTAGTTAATTAGATTATATCTGAAGATTATATATATATGATAAAGCTATATCAGAATGGTGTACCATCAATACATGTTCATAGATACACGATTGCCATAGAAATATTTGTAGATCTCCTGGAACAATAAATACATTCATAAGATATAATATGTACAGTATATAAAGAGATCTCTCTATATGCTTCAGCGGAGAAACAACAGCTAGTAATACAAACATGACGAGGGCTACTATTAAATAGGTGGTAGTGGTTATACTATGCAAAGGTCTGCGGCTCACTCAAGGGTGACCTTCAACTCTTCAGCCGTCCAGGGAACAAACTGGTCAAGCGACGAAATTTGCTGTTTCAAGTTTAACCTGTCGTAGGCGAAGGGCGGAACCAACTTGAAGTTCAAATCTGGGCTAGACAGCAACTCCCGATCGTTGAAGTCAAACAATTCAGGCAACTCTCGGAAGTCCGGCTGGCTTGAATAGATCTGGTAGTTGGCGTTGTTGATCAGATGATGAGACAGAGACGAATTGAGATGAAACTGCTGGCTGAAGATCTTTCTATAATTGGGCAACTTGGTCTGGGGGTTCCGTAACTCATCAAAGTACGGGTCGACAAGAGCCTCGACACACGAGATCCGGTCTACCGGAGAATACTGTAACACTTTGATTAAGAACTGAATGCAATCGTTAGACATTTTCTTGAAGATCTTTGACAATGGAATTGGCTTGATCTGGGGGAACTTGTGTTCCATGTAGTTGGGGTTCATGTTCTTTATCTGGTCCTTTGAGGGCGTTCCCAAGATCTTGATGATTTCCACCAACTGATCGATTCCCGATTCACCAGGGAACAATGGCTGGCCTAAAATCAACTCGGCCATCACACAACCGGCAGACCACACATCGATCTTGGTAGTGTAATTGGTTGCACCGAAAATCAATTCTGGGGCTCTGTAGTATCTAGAGCAGATGTAACTGACGTTGGGTTCGTTAGGGTTGAGAATCTTAGCCGAGCCAAAGTCACACAACTTCAACTCGCCCGTCTCGGGGTTTATCAACAAGTTCTGCGGCTTTATATCACGATGGCAGATGCCTTGTGAATGGATGTAGTTCAAAGCACGCAACATCTGGTAGGTGTAGAGCTTGATTTCAATGGCAGGCATCAGCAATCGTTTGGACACGTAGAAATGCAGTGCCTTATAGAGTGTTTCTGGTACAAACTCGAGAATCAAGTTGAGGTACAACTCGTTTTTGTCGTTGCTGGTATAGAAATAGTACTTCAAATCAGCAATATTGCGGTGATGCACCAACTTCATGATTTGCAACTCACGGTTTTTGAATCGTTTGTCTTGTAAAACTCGTTTCATTGCTGCAATCTCGTTTGAAGGCAAGATTTGAGTCTGGAACACAACCCCGAACGAGCCATGACCCACCATCTGGGATTGGGTGTACTGGATGGTTTCGATTTCGCCAGTGTGGCCGTTGTTAACGTTTTCGGTAACAACCTCTATTTTGGACATGTTGTTAGTAGATGCAATGCGATACAGACAGACAGAGAGAGACAAATGTAGCTAATGCTGATGACTAATGGCAGACAAATGACAGACGGAATGCTGAAGGGAAGCGTGTTGTCAGACAGGCTCTTCTTATGGTTTCAGAGATTCAGAAAGTCTCAAATTACGAGCAAGTCACAGACAAAGAGAGGAACAGCTCAGCAACACGCTATGGACACACAGAAAAATGGGCTCTAGGCAGCAGCACTAGGAGACAACACTGCTCGATACAGGGAATGGGTTCTGGAGGTATTCAGCACGTTGGCTAGCTCTGGAAGAAACCGATGGGCGCAATACAAAAAGGCGGAGGTTTCAAAGTAAAACTCGAAAAATGGAGGATGTCGTGCGCTCACCGAACTTTTCGATTAATGGGGTAACCAACCAACGAAGCAGACAGGAAGGTGGGCAATGGAGACAGACAGAAGGCGGATGAAATGACTGCAGCACGCGGGGATCAAATCAGACAAAGCTCAGTCTTTTCTGTTAAGTATGGACAGGCTGGAAAAGTTTTGTTGTGGTTTATTGTCAGACGCCGATGTTGGAATCGCAAATGACAGACTTTATGTTGAATTTGTCGATTTCTTGAACAGGTGTAGTTTGTGTGCTGTTACAAGTAGTCTAGGGATGTTCCGCTTCGTGCAATGGCAGTTACTAGCTCTGAAGAGTTGGACTTAAGCAGACTTCCACCAAAGCAATTATGGGCAGAGAGTGCAAAATTGTGTCTGCTGCAGAAAAAGGAGGATCCGTTTTGTTTTTATACGGAGCCTGAAAAAAGGTAATGTCTGCGAAACAAATCTTCCAGATGCGGGTCAGAGTCTGGAGAAGATGACTTTTTTTTGTGTCTGATGCGACACAAAAACCAGACAACCAAATTCAGATTCTGTTGTCAACAACACCTTTTCTTGATTGTTCCGGACAGCGTGCCAGCCACCAACTTGTTTCCTGGATCATTTTATTACCTCAGGTAGCAACATCTCAGGAAGATTGTCAGGGAGACGAATCTGACCCGAAAAACTTCCCTGCAGGCAGTACTAGTTACATTTTCTAGTGGTGCGTGACCCAAATGGCTACAGCCGCCGACACAATTTCTGTGTGGAAGATACCTCCTATGACGTCTGTGTCGGTGTGCCAACACACAGCTGTTTCCTGATTGGGTGGCTGCAACTGAAAACAGTGTGGATATTCGGACAGCAGACGACAAGGGATACACACCGCCAGGAACAGCCAGTTCGCCATTCTCTGATTCACTAATCAGTCTGTCTATGCGAGGTGACGTCCAATTGACTTCCTGTCCGATCCAATTTGTCTCGAAGACGCTCTCCTGGCACCAAATCGCAGTCTCTGTCAGACAGAGCGAAATTCTATCTTCCATGATCCATTATGTACTGCACATATGAGCTCCTATGCACCTTACCCCACTTTTCCCCTCCTAATAATAATACCACTGCATCTGCCGCTCCTGTAATTTGCTACAATGTCTGAAATTTTCATTTGGGTGTAGTCTGGTTAAATATTGCGGCACGGGTGCAGCAAGTCTTCCATATACCGAGCCCCCAGTGAATCAGTGAATCTCCTTGTTTCATGAACTTTGTGTGCAACTCGTAAATCTGATGATATCATCAAGATACACTTGATTTACACGAGTCTCATTCGAAAAGTCTCTGATAATTTTGCAAAACTGGAATGTTTCAATGTCTGGATATTCTGCCGTTTTCTCACGATTCTAATTCTAGTATTCTATCATCATTCTATCATTATTGTATCATTTTACTTTTGTCTCTATCTTGTCTGTTAGTAGAATTGTAATATACATACCAATCTGGTCACTGTGACGGCGTTCGCCGTTGATCTTCAACTTCAAGAACTTCTCTTTGATATTCTGTCTCTTGTTCGTCATGTGGCTTCTTGTTTGATCGTAACTCTGGGCTTTGCTCAATGGATTAAGCGGTGGTTCTCCTGGGTTTCTTCCTCCGTAAGAGTTTTTATGGTCGTGGGAACCGTTCGTATTGGAATTGTTTTTAGAAAGATTGTTCGAGTTATTTGTGCTGTTCTTAGAAAGAACGTGTGTAAACGGGATATTGGTATTATTTCTACTTATTAAACCATCGTCGTTAGAACTCTCAGAGGAGATAGAGCCTCCCTTCATCATCTTCATGAATTTTCCCGTAATGGAGCTGTTTCTTTTCGTGCTTCCTGAGAGAGCCGAAGCGGCTGTACTATGCGAAACTGAATTGTGGTAGTGGTGTCCGTTGTTATTGGTATTGTTCAAATAAATCGTACTGTTCATTGAATTGGAATTGGAATTGCTGTTGTTCAAAGTGTTCATTGCACTCGAGACTTTTTCTATCGTAAAAGTATTGAACGGGTCTCTAAACTTTGTCTCTTCAAACATGCCGAAATGTCCCTCAAGGCCTTCCTTATTATTGTAGCCCAAGTCAAGGAAATCCTCTTCGTCTACTTCGGTCTCATCACTAGTATCTACGAAATTGGAGAAGGAAGTTCCTATTTCGTAGGGATTTACGTTTCCAACACTGTTGTTTCTGACACTGCTGATCTTTCGGCCATTTGGCTCCTTGCTTCCGTCGTTCATGAGTTTGTTGTTATGCTTGATTTCCTGGATGTTCTGGGATATCCGACCCTTATACTTCCGCTTGATTTCCTGGACTTCGGTCTTCTGGCTCTTTTTCAAGTCCCGCATCTCTTTACGGAGGTCTTTTCTATCTTGAAGTTGGTCTTTTTTCAACTCTCTAAGCTCTTGAACCTGCTCGAGTCTACGAGTCAGTCTGCCATCACGGGCCAGGCTCCTTTTCTTCTTCTTTTTGACATGCTTGTTGGCATCTGCGTATATGGGCTTGTCTATGATAAGATCCCGTAACACCGGCGTCAGGATACCGCAGTTGTGAATGTAAGATGGATAGTACTTGTGGATATCATATTTTTTTTCAAGGCTGTCGTAGTTGATGGACTTGATGAATTCGCTGTTGCTTTCTTCCGTTTCTTCAACTGGCACTTTCTTGTGCGACACCAGCATTTGCAGAAACCGCTTTTGTATGGCAGATGCGGTCATAATGATGTCTGTGAAAGAACGGGAAACTGGTTCTGGAAAGGAAGAGGAAAGTAGGAAAAGTTATACTGGAACTTGAACTTATCAAATGTAGAGCCGTGGATACTCAGACACTGAAATGCAGACAAAAGGATAAAACACACACACAGACAGACAGTGAGGCAGGTCTGACAGTTTTTGGGCTTGTTCAGACGCTTTGTAGACTACGCAACGACGCTGATCTCTATCCGCTCCCGAAACAAGTTTGAGAAAGAAAGGATCTTTTTGGGTATATGAAGTGTTTGTGTCTGTCCTTTGGCCTTCTGTCTTTTCTGTCTGAGTCGCTTACTTTGGAGTCCGGGAATATGTGGGGAAGAGCTTTGAGTGAAAAAATAAACTTTCATTCTGCGTGTGGGATAGAATTCTTTTTTTTCGCTCTATTTTAGTTTCACTCGTAATGTTAATCTGAGAGCCTGCCATTTGTTTTAAAGCGCTATTTCACCTGGCTGAGAAAGCTGATCTCTGCAGCGGTCCGTGTCACACAGGGAGAGATGGAGACGCAAGCGGACGACTCAGAGCATCGGAAAAGGAAGAGAACAGACACACAGTAAAAGTGTCAGAATTTCTGCAACACATACCAGATTATTTTGCATCTGCATTATCATAAGACATAAACTTCAGTCTGACAGTCCGTTCTCATCTTTTTTCAGTCTCGAGCCGATATTCCAGCCGACTCTAATCTCTGGCACCAAGTGGGGAATCGCAGACATCCATTATCCCGATGGCCGAATCGTGCGTTTGGCCAATGTAATCCCCTCAAAGAGCCTGCATATACACAAACGGTTGTGAAAACCAGAATTCTGATTGTGAATTCAAGATAAATGTGTTTCAGGAGGATTTCTAAGAGGCAGCCCTGACTCAATGTGGATCTCCCGCAAATCCTCGTAAAGTGATTGGATACGAGCGCCTTGCAGTGAGTTGCACAGCTCGCAGCAATTCTCGCAGAAAAATTTTGGACGGCTGTGAGTCTATCTGGAGGTTTCTTTCTGGCCCACAGAACCTGGTGATCTTTCAGCCGTTGGAATTTCAGGTCTAAAAGATCTCAAGGACCAAACAGGTTTTCAGCAATTTCTCAATTGTTGTGCTGGTGTTGTGTATAGACTGTCTGTCTTGAAGTCTCTATCTAGCGAATTGCCAGATTTGGTGATTTGTACGATCTGGCTAATCCTAGCAGCTTTTGTGTTCTCTGAAAGATTGTACGATTTCTTTGGATCAGCACTTTTACATCTTCAAGCCAACTTGCCGCTTGGATCAACTTACTAATATGCTGTCTCTCGACTGCTATTGATTAACTATATTTAGAAGCTATGTGAACTGTAGCAGTCATATGTACTATAGCAATCGGAACTATTCTAAAAAGAGATTCACTTCTCTCTGGATTCCTATTTGAGTTCCCCATTCTATCTTATCTATTCTCTTCTATAGCGAGCTTGTCACATATCTCTTGGGCAGTAATTCTCTGTCTGTATCTAGTCATCTCGTTAAACACAGAGGTCGCAACTGGATCCCGACACTTTGGAAGCAACTCAGTATCTGGCTTCCGATTCTGGTGCACAAACTGGAAGTCGACAAAGTGATATTTGTCCAGTTGTAGCTCGGGCCAATATAGGCTCTCGTCTTCATATTGGCCTTCGTTAACAAAAGGGGTGCCAAAATTGTTGAAGATTGTGCTGAGAAGCCACAAATCACTGACAACATTTTCTTCCTCCTCCTCCTCTTCTTCATTATTTCCTTTTCTCTTTACTAGAATTGATGTGAAGTCCGACGAGTACACTATTGTAAGGACTACTGCCAATGACCAGATATCAATCTCGTTTCCGTAGTCGCATTTACCAAGACACAACTCAGGAGCCTTGTAGATGCCAGTACACACATCAAGAAACTTGCAATCGTCAGACTCGTCACTATACGGACCATTATAGCTGATTCCAAAATCACCTATCACTGGCTTGGTTATATCATCATCTGCGAACAAGATATTGGATGGCTTAATATCCCGATGAATTATTCCGTGCTTATGTATGTAGCTCAATCCAGATGCCATCGCTTGTAAAAAGCCTTTGGCACTCAAATCATCTACTTTGCTTACAATGTTAACTTTATTGTCTAAAGGATTGGCAAAGTCAAACCTCGTTACCTTACGACTATACTTTGCATTCTGGAGCAACGACACAAGCGTGTATTCGTACCAACGACTGACCATAACCACATCGTCAAACAATTCGTACCAGTCTAGAAACTGAAGAATGTTACTTCCGCCTTTTAGCTCCTTCAATATGGTGATTTCTCTCTTCATACTATGAGGCTTGATACTGATATCACCGTCTACAACCTTTAAACAGACCAATTGACCGGAACTGATATCCCGCGCTCGGAACACGTCCAGAACATGTCCGGAATACACTCTTTTCCGCTCGATATACCTCTTGTCCATGCTGTGGAAATAGATTTGCAGAGTAGAAAAAAGTTGATCTACTCTATAAATATCTGTGTTTGATATTTGCCTGCATATAATAAATACTATAGCGAAGAGTTGGAATTGTTCTGTTTCAAAGCTCTTACTTGCAAGTTTGACAAAAGAAGCAAAACTCGTGCAAACCTTGCTTTTTCAAGGCAGACAATTCCACAAGCTTTTTGTTCTTTTAATAGTGCAATTTGCCTTCTACAACATCTTTGATCCCTCAACCCAATATATATTACCATATACACTTAAAAGTTCGGTAGTTAAATCTCTTCTTCTATCTTGCTCTCTTTCTCGGTACGTTATTGGCATTGTTAGCATTGAGTGAGTTGTTGGTATTGTTATTCGAATTATTGTGCTGGTCGTCGTAGGCTCCTCCATGTCTCTTGAAGTTTTGGTTAATGGCCTGGTTGGATATGATGTCGTTGTCGTCTGTGTAGATTCTTCTCTTTGGATACTTCAAGTTGAGCCCTTCAAAAGCGTTCTCTTGTACCTTAGGAAGCTCTAAGAAGTACGGATGAACCAAAGCATTATCGGCGGTGAGTCTTACAAGGGGATCGTACTCCAAGAGACCCTTAAGAAGTTCTAGACATTGCTTGTTGGAGCTTCCGATCATCTTGTACCAATTGACTAAGTTAGGAGGATAGTTGGTGGTTAGTTGTTGCTGGAAGGAAATGAACTCCGGGTACTTGTTCAACGCGGGCCAGTTCTTCATGCTGGGAGTTCCAAGTACTTCTACGATTTTCTGGAACTGGTTTTTCTGGAAAGGTACGGACTTCTTGTTGTTGATATCTATTTTGGCTTCTTCACCTTTAAAGATAGGACGCAACGACAAGAGTTCTGCGAGAATACAGCCTACAGCCCATAAGTCAATAGCGGGAGTATAGTGTCGAGCTCCAAGTAATAGCTCTGGAGCACGGTACCAGATGGTTACTACGACTTTATCACCAGTATAAAGCGACTGTAAAGGATTATTGAACTTACGAGCCAATCCTAAATCACCTATTTTCACTACACCACTGGATGACACCATGATGTTAGCAGGCTTTAAGTCACGGTGAAATATCCAGTTCTGATGCAAGAATGTAACTCCGTTCAAAATCTGCCAGATTAGCGATTTCACAGTAGCCTGTGGTATAGGCTTAACTTCCGGATGGGAATGGTAATGGATAATTTGTAAGAGATCGTGCTCGCAGAATTCAAATATCATGTAGATGGACTTGTTTTCAAGAATGATATCCACCAACTTGGTGATGTTCTTGTTGTTGAGTTCACGACATAGAGACATTTCTCGTATGGCACTTTGAGATATACCGGTATAGTGAACAATTTCATTACCATTTATATCGTGGTTATGATGACTTCTGTTACTCAGATGGTTATCGCTTTTGAACTTTTTGATAGCAAAGAGCTGCTCTGCGCCTTTATTGTCCTTACCAGAGAGCGACAAGTCGTCTCTCTTTTGGTCCAAGAAGGCATTTCTGAGATTGCTGCTATTATAGCTAACATCATTATTCTGTAGATTGTCATTATTGCCATTGCCTACATTGCCGACATTTGCTGTTGTACTCACGCCAGCATTACCATTGTTACTATTTCCAGTTCCGTTTTGGTTGTCCTTACTGGCTGTGTTCTTTAGTTTGGCTTTGTAGACTTTACCATACGTTCCGGCTGCGATATAGCCGATGATCTGATATGTTGATAACACCGATTCACGGGTCAAATCCTTACGGTGTTTGAATGGCCCCAACGTGAGAATCAGGTTCAGCGCCATCAACGCAGGCTGGGGTATTATAGAGGACTGGTTGGTGGAGTTCATGAATTGTTCGCTTATCTAAAGTATTGAAAATGATATTAGGTTTGGATTAAGTAAATGAATTGATGCAGTAGGTCCATCTGGATACTGTGGACTAGTCTGGGTTTCTGTGTAAGGATAGTCGGCGAATTGGTCTCAGATAGTGGAGTTCATATCCACTATTTGGAGCTTATGTATGAGGTTGAGAAATCTGATAAAAAAAGATACGGTGAAAACGTGAAAATGCACAAAAATTGACTGAACGAGAACTTCAATGTCAATAAAAGGATTAAGCAATTGAGAATGGCGATATCGACAACTTTAAGACCTTTGGGGTATACTAATGGATTCTGGAAGATTCTCGTTTTTGTTAGTCGAGCCAACAATTTGATGATATGATAATCCTGTACATATACATAATACCAATATGGGCTTTACAGATGGACTTGGAACCAAGAACTAGAAAGTGACGAAGAATTGTAGGAATGGAGGCTTGAAATAAAAGCAAACGTAGCAGAATGAATAGAAAGAGAATCTTGAAAAAGCAGGAAAGTGTAGGATTCAAAACCATGAAAGAAATGCAGAGTATAAAGACGTAGACCTACTTCAAGAGCAGATTTGGTCTAGTAGCAATATTGTACAAGTCATTGTATTAATACTATAAATATTCTATAAAGTACTCAAATCTAAGACGTTGGGAATTGTGGAATGAGCTCAAGCGATTACTTCACAATTATCCAATTATCCGGAATGCTTCGACGGCCGAAAAGCTTACTGTGTGGATGACTTTTGTCATGAAGGTTGGAATCATAAGTGTAGTCCAGATTCAAGTTGTGCTCAAGTTCCATTCTGAATCTTCAAATCTTTTATGATCGCCTTCTACTCCTAAATGATTTCCTTTCTTGTCCAATTCACCGGATTCGTCTTCTTCGTCCATACCCGAGGAAAACTTGTTGATGAAGTAAAATGTCCCCGACACACTTTGATCTATTACGACGGTTCCGTTCTCAATACACTTCTCTATTTCTTCAATGGTGATATTATAGGACCAGCCAAACTTGTCTGAAATCTCAGAGATGTTATTACCCTGGAAGTATCTGTACTCGTCGTTCAAGAACTCGTCCATAAGTCCTAGATTCTGGTTGCGCAACTTGTTGTACTTGAAGTTGTTCTCGTTTTCGCGTAAACAAGCAAGAATATTCTCTTCATATGTACCAGTCTTGCTTCTGGGAGCCAACACTACTAGTCCTGATTTTTCGTAGTGCTTCATCCTAATGGGCAACTTCAAGTCTTCGAACTTCTCTATAGCTTTATTAAAGTCCTGAGGGGTCACCAAATCCGCCCCAAACCCTTGGGTCAATACAAGGTATCTATTGTAATTTGCAAAGAGCTCCTGTGACGTTATCATAGAAGCAGCTCTGGTGAGCTCGTAGTTGACCGAATACTCGCTGATATGCCGTGACAACTCGTTGTGATAGAGGCTTGATGCTTTCTTGATATCTAATGGAGGTACTAGTTTGGTACTTGCAGGAAGACTGAAACGAGGGTGTTTCTTGTCTATGATAAACTTGGTGAAAGAATTGGACAATTTGATCAAATCCTGAGATTTGAACATAAGATTCTCCAAGTCTACTAACGAAGTGCTCAATATGATTTCATTCTGCTTTCGTTGTTGTTCGCCTAATTGTACCAATCCATGAATACCAGCTGCTTTTCTGATTGCTGGAGGGGGTAACTTGGGCTGCTGCAACTTCGTGGCGTTTTGGTTGATAGCTCCTCTGTTTTTCAAGGCTTCCCACTTCAAATTTTCCAAGGCACTCGTCAACCTGGATCCAAATTCCGATTCACCCCCATTGCGGAAACTGATCTTTATATACGGTCTACTGTCAGTATACGTTTCAGGCGTATCAAGTTTAAGTCCAAGAGGATTCTCGCTATTAGTCTCGCCCTGTGAGAGGTTGGACAAGCTTTCACTAATCTTCAACTGTAAGCCTTTGGGAACTACAGACTTCAACTCGGTGCCGCACAACTCGCAGTATTTCATTGATGGATGGTTGATAAAAGTACATTGAGGACATTGATCGTCCCGTCGATTGCTTTGCAGGGCTAATGAGTCAGTTCGTTCGGCTGAAGTATCAGCCGCTTGAGAAAGTTCCGAGCTATTGATAGAGTCTAGGGTTCCTTCCGAACCGATGGCAGAGTCTAGGGTTCCTTCTTCTATGATCTTGGTTATGTAAACTCGGTTAGGTCGTATACCACAGGAAACGCATTTGGGCAACTCGTTATCCAAGTCGAAGTCCAGCGATATTGTATTACTATATGAGCAGATTTTGCAGATCCAAGTAATCTGTTTGGGCTCTTTTGGTTGTTCCTCAAGAGAACTTTCAGTTTCTTTGCCTTTTCCGGAGGTCTTCAAGTATGCTTTGATCTTTGGCGAGGAGCGGAAGAACTTCTCGATCACCTCGCAGTGCGATATATACGCCAACTCGATGGCTACAGAGTTAGAAGTGACATTGCTGTCGAAGTATATGATTCTCTTGTTGGTCAAATAGACAATTCCCTTTTGTCTTGCTAGAATCTTCAGTTTACCCTGGTAGAGACCCACATAGTCTTTGGTGCAGAGAAAGTCCTCGCCATCCTGGAGAATGGGCCGGTTGGAACGGTTGACGAGAATGGGTTTCCACACATGGAGCCACGACATGTGAGGTGCAATTGGTGTGAAGAATGAAAAGAAGAGTATTGTATGGAGATTTTTCGCATCTTGATATCTTGATTTGCGCACTGATAGGAAGTGTGGAGAGGAATTCGAATGCGAAAATGCCATAAAGAGAAGAAGAAAGCAAGCCGAATGGAGAGATCAGATCAAGTTATTCATTCAGTATTCAGTATTCAATTCTTCAATTCCTAAGTAAAACGAACCAATGAACATTTTCAACTACTCGGTAGATTTCAGGGTTAATAATCATTTAAGGGTATATTGATCTGTTTAGTAATGATTTTCATCTAAACTGCTTCAGAAACAGACAGCACATTCACCAGTCTTATTCTGGTAATCTGTAATTCGGATATTCTTCTTCGATCATGATGTCAAGTGTATTACTTTTTGTAACTTCTGTGAAATTGTTGGTCTTTGGTTTTTCGCCAATGTTCATTGATTTGGTACTAATTACTATTCTATTCAATATGATTACTAGTACATAATCCCAACGGCACTCTTTTATTCTTCTCCTACGGCAGAACGACAAATATGTCTCGTCTCATTCTGAAATTGGTTAATAAGATTAGCTGCAGACATTGAGTTATAAGGATTAATACCCAGACAATCAAGAAGTTGTCATTCTATTTAGAAATATTCACTAATCTTCGTTGATTTGATATTATTCATTAATGTTCAGTAATTAATATTGACATTAAATACTATTCCAGATATTCATCAATATCCAGCAATTACTTCTACATCCTTATGCTATTCCTTTGGGTAAAATATACACTTAGAGACAGAGTCTCATTGCTCTATTAATGTCGCCCGCTCTAGTGAACGGCAGCCTTGGCTCCTCCAAACAACCCTCTGCCGATCTTGCCAAAGATGATCAAGCCACAGAAAAAGAAGCTGCACACCCACAACCAGACGGCAATGGAATCTTCCTGTTGCAAGGAATAGTACTGGTTCACAAAAACATAGTTTTCAAAGTAGACTATTCCACAAGCTGCAAGGGATACGATTGTGCTGGAAAGAAAACCGGACAACGTTCCGTCCAACAACAACCACAATCCGGGGTTCATCAATGACCAGATGATGGAGACTTGTAAGAAGGAACTCCATTCAATTTTACGGATAGCATAACTGATTCCCAAAAAGGTGACAGAGGCACGAAGCAAGTCATTAAACAAGTTGGAGTACGTCGTCTGGGCATGGGGAAAAGGGTTGGAAGACAACAATCTCTTGGAGAAATTTGCAGGCAACACTTTATCCATGATGGGCTGGATCAATCCCATGATCAAACCCTGTACAGTTACGGCAAAGAAAAAGTCAGCTAACTTGACAAAGTCTCCGTCCACGTTAAAGTAATTGCCCAACTTCAATTTTTCAAGAACACTGAACACAAACACGTTGGTGACTGTCAAAGGGAAATTTGCTAACTCGTTGGTTGCAAAATGTTGGTAGTTGATGTGTTTCGTGATCTCGTTGTACACAAAAGCAGACAAAGACAAGATGATAACCTTGATGAATACGGGTAATTTGGATAAGCCCTTCGATTCAACCAAAGTGGCGGGAGCTATGGATGGTGAGCCGCCGCCATTTTGGGATTTAGAATTCGGAGTTTCAAGCTCCTTCTTTAGCAACTGGTTAATGTCGTAGTCAGAATCATTTACGCTGTTCAAGTTAAGCAACGAGTTATCATTGTAGATTCCATAGAGCGAAGGCTTGGTCAAATTGACGACTGAGTCAGTTCTATCGATTCGCGGAGTCGACGCGCCAGAATTATTGGCCGACGCGGTGGAAGAAGATGCCATGTTCTTAAGATTTGTATGGGAAATTGCCGTTCTTCTGGGATCTGTCATTGTGAAAATTGAAATAATTTAAAAACGGAAAAGGTCAAGATCCACTAAAACGACTATGGACAAATGTAAAGATGTAAAGAATGCTATGTTTACGAGAATTGGGCTCGTGAATTTTGATCTGTTTAGCTTTTGTAATGCTAAGATTTAATGGGTTTGAAAAATCTGCCAGATGAGACTAGAAAAGTTGAAAAAGACTAAATTTAGACGGAAACACGTGATCCACTGCAACAATGTCAAAATTAACAAGAATGCCGCTAGTAATCTCTAGAAGTGAATCTGTAAACCTTTCTGTAGTGAAAGAAAAGTGGTGACCATTAAATCTTGTGAGTACAGCAGAATTGGAATTTTCGTATTTCTTGTTTGGTCACGGGAGTAACGGCATGTGATATTAGTCTTTGTCGTCGTATAGCGTGGTCTGATTGTGCAATATACGAGTTAAAAGAAGTGGGAAACAGAGGTTTATTTTGCTTCTCTACCCGAGAGGACGAATATGCTACCTATGTAACCTAATTATTTTTCCTTGTGGTTATAATGCTAAGGATTGTCGGTATTCCTGCTTAGTTGATTCTCCACATTTCAAGATTTTGTATATGCAGGTTACTAACATAACAAGGTCCTTGGGTAGGCTACGTTGAAAAGGCGAACCAGCCAGTTAAAAGACCAACAAGAGCCCTGCTGCTACCATGAGAAATATCAGATATGATTCATATAGTTTAATATTTAGACATCTCTTCTAAATTGTCTTTTTCATCAACTAACATGATTTTGATATTATCACGTGACCCAACACTACAAAGCGCAGGATGTACTTGTAAAGTCTAGATACAAAACAAACATAGATTATTTTTCAGGTTGTTCCCTAATAACATACTAGATATGTCTTCCAACGTGTTTGAGACCAACGAGGGAGCTGAACATGTCAACGAAGCCAATCGTGTTGTACGAGATGCTGAGTCCGACGACGAAGAGGAAGAAATGGAAGATGCCATGGATATTGAACGTGATGAACAGGTAGATGCTTTGATAGAAGGTTTTGGAATTGACTCTGATGATGAAGACGAAGACGATGGCGCTCTTTTTCTTTCCTCGTCTGAGGATGATTTCGGACTGGACGGCGAGCCAATTGAAGATGACTATAATGAAGACTATAATCTACGTGATGCTTTGAGAAGCGCTGGGAACTTCAAAGTAAGGAAGAAGAAGTCTACGGCTAAATCATTTTACAGGCGTAAAGTAACTCAGAGTGAAAACAGGGATTTGGATCCGGAGGTTAGGCTGTATATGTCGCAGGCTAACGAAGCATTTGCACACAACGACTATCAAGTTGCTCGCAACCTCTACCTTGAAGTCGTCAGATTAGATAAAAAGAATTACAACGCCTACAAGACATTGGGAGAGATTTCTCAACATCAGGGCAAGTTGAATCAATGCTGTAGCTACTGGTTTATTGCAGCTAACTTGCGGCCCTGGGATAGTAAATTCTGGGGCGATGTAGCTGAACTTAGTACTCAATTGGGTCATACTGACCAAGCGTTATTTTGCTATAATAGGGCCATCTCTTCTGAGCATAAGAAAAGTGCACGATTCATCCTTCAAAGAGCCCTTGTATACAAGGAAATCAAGCAATTTGGGCGGGCTTTGGAAGGATTCCAGCGAGTGAGACAGCAATATCCCACTGATGCTTCTATTGTGAAAAACTTAGCTGCGGTGTATGTAGAGCAGAAACGGTTGAACGATGCTATCAATTTGTATATGCGCATTCTCGACAGCAACATCCATCCAAATCCACAGAACAAGCAAAAGTATCCTAAATTCACGTGGGCAGAGTTGAACATTCTCTTGGAGTTGTATGTTCAACAGCATTCGTGGCGTGTTGCAATAAAGGTCACTAGGCTTGCCGCTAGATGGATCCAGGGTCGTGAAAAGGAGACATGGTGGGATGAGAATGACGACGACAGCGAATTCGACCCCAAACGCAGAAATGAGGTTATAGACAAGTTGACCGATACCGCGAAGAAGGCAGAAGCCAAGGAGAAACCCTTTGAGTTGCCCATCGATATCCGCTATAAGATTGGAATCTTACGCCTAGGTTTGGATCAACGAGATGAAGCTTTGCATCATTTCGAGTTCTTGCTAGACGAACAACTGGAGATCCCTGACTTGTTGAAAGAGACTGGTAAGGCATTGGAAGAGAACGGGTACCATGAGGAAGCCCTTCAATTCTTGACAAGGGCTATTTTTCCAGAAGATACTGGGGAGCAACTTGAACTAGTCAATCTTCTAGGGAAGTGTTATTTAGAAATTGGAGACTACAGTCAAGCCAAGAGTGCCTACACCGACCTTCTTACACAAGATTCGAAGAATTTAGACTACAAGTTGGCTCTAGCTGAAGCCCTCTACCATCTTGGAGAAGAAGTAGATTCGAAGAAATTATTAGTAGAAGTCTCAAAGGAGAGCCACAAGCTGCTCCTGGATGTAAATGATGAACTAGATAAGTCTGCTGAAGAGAGTTTGTCATTGATCAAGTCCCTGAAGTTTATCAGATCCAAGACAGCAAAGCTCACAGATCAAGAGAAACTCGAAATAGAAAACCATGCCAAACGAAGAGTGCTAGAGATCTACAGACGTATGGAAAGACTCGAAGAGTCTACTATAAATGGTGATGAAGTAGCCATAAGTGCATGGATGCAATTAGCTTCTCAGTTGGTGGATATGTTCATGAGTGTTCGGAGTTTCTTTCCCCGTGACAAGAATCGTACTTTCAAGGGTATTGTTCTCTATCGTAGAAAGAAGCAGATGGGCATTGACGAGAAGTTGGCTAGAGTATACAACTTGTACGAAGGTATAACCAATGACGAGAACTACTCCAGGCAGTTCTTGACTTCCAAGACTGAGTACCGTGGTTTAAACTACGACCAGTGGTTTGTCATTTTCCTTCAGTATGTAATCTATGTGTCGAAGTTCGATCACAACACGGAGTATGCCAACGAAATTGTAGAAGTTGCAATGTCTGTCAGTGTCTTTGTTCAGGACAAGAACAAGGAAGCATTGTTGCGAATCTTGAAGTTGAAGTTTGGCATTGAACGCAGCGAGGCTAGTTCCACAGTAACGACATTTGTCAGGTTTTTCCTTATATCCAACCAGTTCTCTCCCTTCGTGTATAAGTTTTTCATCTGTTGCTTTGCCTCGGGAATCAAATTCTGGGAAACGTTCACCAACTACAACCACCAGAAGTTTTTCTTGCGTCAGTTGAAGGCTCACGACTCTATTATCCTCAACAAAAAAATCACAGGCATGGCTACGATCACTGCTGATTTGAAGGATACTACACTTCCTAAAGAGCACCCTGACCTTTTGTATGTGTATGCTAATTTGCTAGGAGGGAGCAGAAGTTATGTCTCCTCAGTTGTGTACTTGAATCGTGCCTATAGGCACTACGACAGAGATCCGATGATTTGCTTGGTGTTGGGACTAGCCCATGTGCACAGGTCTATGCAGAGACTCAGCTCAAACAGACATATCCAACTCTTGCAAGGAATAAGTTATGTGTTGGAATACAGAGATCACCGAAAACACAATTCCACCTCCTATGAGTTGCAGGAGATCGAGTACAACTTTGGAAGACTCTTCCACATGTTGGGGTTGAGCTCGTTGGCCGTTAACCATTACAATAAGGTTTTGGAGTATCATGACGAATTGTCTGAAGATCCAACTTATGATTTGTCTGTTGATGCAGCGTACAACTTGACGTTAATCTACAATATTAATGGTAACACCCAATTGGCAAGACGCTTGATGGAGAAGTATTTGACAGTGTAATCTAGTAAAATTGATGTGTAAAGTAGCAAGGTTGTTGATTAATTTTAATATCGTATAGAGACAGCATAATATACTAAAGTACATTACAGTATAAGACATTACAAGAAGAAATTAGTGACAGAATTCAAAATGAACTTAGTAGAGCTATGAGTAGCTTAATGAATATTGTTTCAAAGTACATAGTATGAAGCTAGAATTAAATAAGGCGTATGATAGCGTTATTGTAGTGATAGCATTATATGGATTGCAAAATCTTGACTGCGCTACCATGTTTCAACATCGCTATACCAAAAATGAGATGCCATTTTTCTACTTACTCTTGTTCTTCAATTCTTCGTCCAAATAATAAGAGACATGGTCAGGCTCAAGCAAAGATACATACTATTTGACATTCTATATCCGCCCTCGGTTGAATCGTCCGAATCGGCAGAATTTAGCGTTTCTGAATCTTCTGCACTTCTCACATTGCATCAGACATCGCCAGCTTCCATAAACCATCGTACACTAGTTCATGCCATTCGTAAGTCGATACAGGAGCACTATGGCGATTTCGGAGCAGGATCGGCGGGTCTTCTGGTTTCTATCAAATATTTCAGCAACAAGACTTCTACAGGCATTATACGATGTGGTAGACTGACTTTTCATACAGTAATAGGTGCGCTTTCATTGATAGACAGTATAGAAGGCAATCAGCTAATAATCCGATGTATCCATGTGAGTGGCACCATCAAGAAATGCGAGGAGTACTCGATACGAAGAAGCCGTGACCTCATGCGGTTGATAAGCAAAGACACGACGAGAAAGAAGGAAGAGTATGTGAACTCGTTAGACCTACAGGCTGACGAGTTTGAGACCGTTGAACCGGATCTAGATATGGATTGAAAGGAATAGAATGCTTAGCGGACATGACACTCTTATTAGAGAAACAGAGAAGTGTACATACGCTACAATCAATAGGTGTAGGTGATATCAGAGAAACCCACTGAGGTGGTTGTAATATCGTCATTATTAGCACTAATTGGTAAGTGAGAGCACATAGAGAACTGAAATATTAGTGATTAATATACGACAAAATTTCACTAAATAACCAATTTAAATATATTTATTTCTTCTTCGCTTTTTATTATGTCTTTGTCACTATCCGTTGCAACTTTACAAGCTTGTTTTGGAATAACCATTCAATAGTACATTCTTATATTGTTTAGGGTTTGCATACCTGTAAGCGAATATTTGGATGCGCTTACAGAAACTATATTGAGCCATAACGATATTTTCACTTTTCATCCAGCACATTTATCCAACTAACACCAGACTTTCCTTATTGTTTGTTGACCCATATCCCCCTGTTCTACTACTTGTACAATGGCTACTGACGGTCAAGGAAAGAGCGCAAGAGCTCCTAATGATAATGTGGACTACTCCTTATATTTGGTAACAGACTCTACCATGATTCCAGAATCATCTACCTTCATCAAGCAGGTCCAGGAAGCCGTAGATAGCGGTGTTACTTTGGTTCAATTGCGTGAAAAGTCGCTTTCGACTCTTGAATTCGTTAAAAGAGCCGAAGAAGTTCACAGTATAACCAAAAAGAAGGGAATTCCTTTAATTATCAATGATAGAATTGATGTCGCACTCGCTATAGATGCTGAAGGTGTTCATGTTGGTCAGGATGACATGCCTGCTGAATTGGCTAGAAAGTTGTTGGGCCCAAATAAGATTTTGGGGGTCACCTGCTCAAATCCCGAAGAGGTCGATGTTGTAGTCAAACAGAAAGTAGCCGACTACGTTGGCTTGGGGACCGTGTACAAGACTAACACCAAGAAGAATGTCAGTGATCCCGAAGGCACGGGACCCATCGGAATCAGAAAAATGCTTCGTGTTTTAGGAGACTACAACAAGGAAGCTGACTACAAGATCAAGTGTGTGGCTATCGGCGGAATTAATCATTCCAATGCCGATAAAGTGTTGTACCAATGTCAAGTGACTGAGCAGAAGCTCGATGGTGTGGCCGTAGTTTCGTGTATAATGGCTTCAGCAGATGCTAGGAAGGCTACTTTAGACTTAGCAAAAATTATTGCTTCTGAGCCTGCCTTTTCCATTACTACTCGTTTATCTGAATCTAACCTTGATAGTTTTCTGAAGCGTCATGGCATTAAGACTTTGGGCCAAGTTCAACCATTGGTTCACCACATTACCAATAATGTAGTGAAGAACTTCAGTGCCAATGTGACCCTATCTATTGGGGCGTCTCCTATCATGTCTGAACTAGCTGAAGAATTCGACGAGCTTGTTGGCAATGCCAAACATATAGCTTTGGTTTTAAATCTAGGAACACCTTCTCTGGACATGATGTCAGTCTTTAAACAAGCAATTCAAGTATACAACAAATATGGCAAACATATTATATTTGATCCCGTCGCCTGTGGGGCTACCAAAGCTCGTCTAGAGTGTGCCAGAATCCTCTTGAACACTGGCCATGTCTCTGTTATCAAAGGAAATGTTGGTGAAATCATGTCTGTATGGAAGTTGACTACTTTCTACATTGCCAAATCTGTTGGAGAATCCAACACCATGAGGGGAGTTGACTCCATTTTCAATCTTCTGGAACACATTTTGCTCGAAAGAGCTCGTCAAGTAGCCCTGGAGTTCAAGACAGTTGTTGTAGTCACCGGTAAAAAGAACTTCACGGTTTCTCCAACTGGTATAGTAAGATCATGTCTTGGAGGAAGTCCATTGATGGGCAAGATAACAGGTACTGGGTGTTCTTTAGGCAGCACTATTGCTGCATTCTTGGCAGCTGGAGCTGACGGTGAATTAGAACAAGACTCGACGTGTGTATTTGATGCTGCCACTATTGCAGTAGAGATGTATAACAGTGCAGGTAAGCAAGCGGCAGTCAGTGTCAGTACTCCAGGATCTTTCAGTACTAAATTTCTTGACCATCTAAGCAGGGGACAGGATCTTATCCCAACTTTGTTCTCTAGACCCTAAATGCACAATTGCATCTATGACTCCATACATATACTATTGTATTGCATATAGATAAGAATTTCGTTAATTATACATCGATGTCAGATCTTCTTTCTAATTATTATATCTACAAAGCTCCATCGTTATTATTCATATGACTCTCTAACTTTTTCATTATTTCATCCTCTTCATCGAAAGTAGCTCCATACTTTTTGCAATCACCTGCATGCACCATGCGCGATTTAGCCGCATCACAAAAAATCAGATAAACAAAGCTAATAAATATCTTTATCAAGTAAAAATGGACTTCTTGCGCTTTTTCTTCAATAATAAAATTTTAGGCTAATTTCTTTTCTTCATTTCTTTCAGCATCTTTCACTGCTGTCTCCATAGTCTTACTGTACAAAGAATATGCCATGGTGCGGCCGGCCCCCAAGAAAAAGCCCGGGTCCAAGCCCAAACCTAACCGACCTTCTCCGGTTTCTAACATCACCAAAATTGGCTCTTTAAACAGATACGCAGACAAAGAGTATGCCAACGACCTCCTTCATCAAGTTGCCCGCTTGGTGGCTCCTATAATACATGAGAATAACTTCAAGGTAGGAACGTTGTGTGAAATGTTTCCAAAAGACGCGAATCTCCTCGGTTTGAATGTGAATCGAGGTCAGAAGATTTTAATCAGACTTCGCTACCACTCCAACGATAGACTGTTTTACCCCATGGGGGACATTATTGGCACCTTTTTACATGAGCTTACCCATAACCTCTACAGCGCACATGACGATAAGTTCTATAAGTTTCTTGACGGGTTGAAGAAACGTTTTGAGGACATACAATACGGTGGAGCCTCCACTACTTATCGCTGCGAAGAAGAAACATTAGGAACAAAGTACAACGCTTTTGGTGGATATATGTCTGAACGTGAAAAACGTATACGTGCGTTGTCGAAACCCAAGTATAAGACTGAACTGCGCAAGTTGGGCACTTCCGGCGGTGGAATCTCTAAGGTGGTGGCTGATCCAAGACAATTGCGGCAGATGATTCTTGCTGCTGCAGAAAGACGTATGAAAGACAATAAGTGGTGTAACCATAACTCTGATATCACGGAAATAGAGCCTACAAATGAAGAACTTGATATTATTGAAATTGAAGACGAAGAGGCAGATAACAACACTACTCAAAAAAACTTTCCAGAAAAGTACAAAGAGGTGATAGACTTGACAAGTGAAGAGTATGGAGAAAGTCGGACTTCTAATGACGAAATAATTGTAGTGGATGCTTGTGATAATAGTAATAAAGACAGAAAAGCACCAGAGATTGTATCTCCGCTTCAACCAAAGGCCATGCTCGACATCCCCAAGTCGATTCTACGGCGTCCTTCGACTTCTCCCGAGTTAGAAGAAATGAACTCTGTCCATACCACTGGTAGAAAAGTTCAATTCTCAGGGTTGCTCTTACCTGCTTTTGATGAAGAAAAACCACAGAACCACAAAGAGTCGGAAGCTGAAGAGTTGGAGGACATCCAGTATACTTTTTCCTCGTCACCAAAAATGTTCTTTGGAGCTGAGCAGCAGTACCCACGTAGAAAGCTTGTAGCGGACTTGAACTTTGACCAGATATTGAAGAAAGCGGACAAGATTGAGATTCATAAGGCAGTTGCCAAGAAGACGAATGCAAGGAAAAAAATGGTCAAAAGTACTGGCAAGAAGCTCAAACGCAATCAGAAAGAGGACGCTTCAAATTCGACAGCTACTCCCAAGAGGAGAAGGAAAAAGGCAGTTTTGAAGGAAAAGCCAGGGAAGAAGATCGTGAGGACTATCACTTTTGAGGAATTACTTTAGGTTTTATGGGTTGTGGTGTATTATTAACGGAAAGGTTGAATTGATATTATTGATATTGTAAAGGTACTATAGCAACTACTATTATGTGAACCTTTAATTATTACTCTTTTTTATATTTGTAAGTCTTTATGTTTAATATGATATTGTAATGTTACTATAATTTTATTATCTGCTTACTGCTATTGATTATTGTATATATGTGACTGTCTTGACTTGAAGGGTTCAAGCTGATTGGAGTGATTGCAAAAATTCGAAATAAGATTTCTTCAGTGCATAATAATTCTGCACAGTTACGCGCCTCTTTCTGCAACTTCGATTGAGTTTTTCATTTCTGCTCCGAACAGCAAGAACTCTCCACACTACAGATTATCAGACTAAATCCTAGCTCGCCTAAACTTCTCCATGTTCAGTCGATGGTATTTTCTGTTGCTAGTAGTGCTACTGGTCCAGTTTGTAGTGGCTGAAAATCAGAAGACTGGTCCAGATCAGAATACGTTACTGGTTCAACTACAGGCACCATGGAAAGAGACGGATTTCGAATTGAACCTTCTAGAAAGTATTGCCGCTGCCAACGAACTGTTGTACGTTTCAAGCGTATTGAAATTAGCTGGTATTTCGAATATTGAAGAAGAAGTTGAAGATCTAGAAGACTTTGAAGATGAGGACCTCGAATTGTCACGGAAATCTCACAAGGACAAGTACGAATTGTTGATGAAAAACATTGATAACGAAGAAACCAGAGCTACTATCAATTTCACATTAGTCAATAAATACTACTCTCCTAGAATTGAGTCGCATTATGATCATTATGCTTCAGATGTGGAAGCGGAATTGTCCGAGAGATTGAAGACTGAATGTGCTGTAGACTCTTTTGGTAACAAATTGGACACGTTAGATGTGTGGCTCTTGTACAACAACAAGCTATATTGTTCTAAGGATGAGTTGTATGCGTTACAAACTGATAGCAGATCAGACGTACAGCCCTTGTTATTCGACAGAGTCATTGGAACAAATGAAAAAGCTCCACTTGTTGTACTTTATGGAGATCATAAGTCAGATCAGTTCCGCGATTTCTTCGAGAACTTATACGAAAGTGCCAATATTGGAAAACTCAGATTCGTGTGGAGATATCTTCCTCCCAAAACTGTAAGAAAGAACGATATTTTAACTGGTTATGGTGTAGACTTGACCTTGAAAAGAACAGATTATGTTGTAATTGACGACAGAGATGTTTCGAGCAAAATTTCAAATTCAAAGAAGAAGTCGTCCAAACCCAAACTCGACATTCGTAAAGATTTACACAAGATAGCAGCCTTGCAGGAATTGTTCCCTATTGACAAACTGTCGTTGCAATCTTTGGGTCTAAAATTAACTTCTTTCGTCAAAAGCAACAAACAAAAATCTAGCTATGACACCTTGGTGCAGATTTTGGAGGATTTCCCAAAGTACGTTTCTTTCTTGGCTGACTTACCAAGAGACAATAATGAAATTCTTGTTGGTGATATCGTTGATTCGAATGAAAAATTAGGTCTTTCCAAGGAATCATTTGGGTTGTATGTTAATGGCTCTCCTATTCATAGGCTTGAGTTAGATTTACTAAAATTATTTGAAAAAATTAAGGATGAGCTTGATTTCATCAATAAGTTGCAAGAGTTGGGTTTCACAATAGAGCAAGCCAAGTTCCTTCTTACCAAGTTTGCCTTGCTCAGTGCTGTAAAACAGACCCAATTCAGAAACGGCAATACTATCATGGGAAAAAATGAAAATAGATTCAAGGTCTACGATTATGCCTTTACTAAGACATCTAAAAGAGGAGTAGTCTTCTTAAACGATCTTGAAAATGACAATAGCTATCTGCATTTCACTACGAATAGTAGAGAAGCATATTTGGGTCCTGAATCATATCGATTGCGGCCAAATCAGATACCCCCACTGAGAGAAAATATTCATGATTTGATATTTGCTGTTAATTTCGGTAATAGGGAACAATTAAGAGTACTTTTCACTCTTTCAAAGGTGATATTGGACAACGGGATTCCTCAGCAAGTTGGTATAATACCAGTTCAAGGTGAAGATCCTCTTGATTTGATTCTTGCAGAGAAGTTCTATCACATTGTAGCAACTTCAAGCCCTCAAGAAGCTTTGGCATTTCTCTATAAATACTTAGAATCAAAATCTGTGGATGAAACTCAGAATTTGATTGACACAATCACAATACCCATTGGTCAAGAAATTGGTCCAGAAGCATTCCAAGATGTTTTGCTCAGGTTTTCAATTGATCAAGCATCTGTTATCTTCAATGGTGTGATCTATGAATTGACTTCCCCTAACTGGCAGATAGCGATGAGCAAACAACTCAGCCAGGATATTGCCTTATTGAAGCTGCATCTTCGAAACGGTAATGCAGAAGGAAAATCCTTGAAAAGTCTACTCTATGAAAACGCAGGCACTGAGAGAAACTTGAGAATAATCCCAATTGAACCAAGTGATACATTGTACAAGGCAGTAGATGAAGACCTTATCAAGTATTCAACATTGATTCGCAAGGATACTACTGAAGGCATAGCTGGTACATTTTGGTTAGTGGGTGATTTGAACAAGAAAATATGTCAAACCCAGCTATTGAATTTACTAATTTCCTTTAAGAAGTCAAAGTATGACTACCAAATCAGAGTTATAAACTCGGGAACCACTTCAGCTGTGCTTAATAAGGTGAAGAAATCCTTTAAATTGGATAAATTATCTAGCCCAAAGATCGATAAGGTTATAGAATTGTTCAAGTCAGAGTTCAGGGAAGTCTCAGCTTCTTCAAATAATACCATTATCAAATTTTTGGAATCCAAACAGTTGCCCCTGCATCACGACTTCCTATTATTCAACTCAAGATATTTCCGTCTTGATATTCCTCTTTCAAAGAAAGAAATTGAACTTTTGTTGGAATATGAGTACTCTCAGCGATTATCACTTTTTGATGATATTCTCAAGGCTTATCCTGAAGTTTTCCATGGTCAGCAAATTGATAACTTCAGTCTACCAGCATCTGTTGGAAGTAGAGAAGACTGGATGGACTTGGTAACTAGTGTGGTCACGAAATCATTCCATTTCGATGATAGGCTGTTCATCACTGATGTGTCTAGATTTGATTTTAGCAAGTTGAACTATGGAAATTGCATTGACGTGAATACTTATGAAGTAACCAAGAAAATTGACATATTACTTATAGTTGATCCTCTTGACGAGTATTCACAAAAGCTTGCAACTATTGTCAAGTCCGTAGCTGACATCCCGTTTGTCAATACTCGAATTTTGTTGCAACCATCAACGGAAGAGGTTGAAGATATCACAATCAAAAGATTCTACAGAGGAGTTTACGAGAGCTCTTCCCCAATGTTCGTAGATGGAAAGTGGAGTTCAAATTCCAGTGCATCGTTTGAACTGCTTCCTGGAAGTGAATTGTTCACCACTGATTTGGATATTCCAACAAGATGGTTAACAACTCTCAAGGAAAGTCCAATAGGTGTAGACATGGACAACATTAAATTTGACAACTACAACAATAAGAATGCCTACGGTGTATATGAGCTTAGAAACATTCTTATTGAAGGATATGCTAGAAATGTAGCAAATGGAAATGCTCCTTCTGGCATTTCTATGAAATTGGCAAAGTCAGGTTCAATAACTGATACTATAGTTATGTCCACTATGGGATACCTACAATTGAGTGCGCTTCCCGGGATCTGGAAGCTTTTCCTCGACAGTGGTAAAAGTTCCAAGCATTATTCATTACTTTCTGCTTCTTCTAATAAGTTTGAAGCTAATACGGCCTCTTTGGAATATGTCGATATTGGTATTTTCAACCTCAATGGCCAATTGATTTTCCCAAGATTAAGAAAGAATCCAGGCTACGAAGGAGTTGAATTTTCCAACGATGCTGAAGCTGATAAAAATGAAGGTATCAAGAACGCCGGCATTATACAATCGGTATTTAAGATGGACAAGCCAGCAAAGGAAGCAGATATAAATATCTTTACTATTGCTAGTGGGCACTTGTACGAGAGATTTGTGGGCATCATGACTGCTTCCTTGAGAAAGCACTCACATAGACTGATTAAGATATGGATTATTGAGAACTATATCTCGTCTCACTTCAAGAGGTTACTCCCATATTTGTCTGAAAAATATGATGTGGAGTTTGAACTCATTTCATACAAGTGGCCAAATTTCTTGCGCAAACAACGTGAAAAACAAAGAAGTATCTGGGGATACAAGATTTTATTTTTGGATGTGATATTTCCCCAAGACCTTCACAAGGTGATATTCGTAGATGCTGACCAGGTGGTCAGAACAGATATGCAAGATTTGGTTGATATGAATTTGGAGGGTGCTGCTTATGGATTTACTCCTATGTGTGATTCTAGAGAAGAAATGGATGGTTTCAGATTCTGGAAACAAGGCTACTGGACACAAGTTTTGAAGGATGATTTGAAGTATCACATTAGTGCTCTTTATGTCGTAGATTTGGATAAGTTCAGACAGATTAGAGCCGGCGATCGCTTGAGGTCTCATTATCAAAAGCTTTCAGCAGACCCCAACTCATTGTCTAATTTAGATCAGGACTTGCCCAACAACATGCAAAGAAGCATCAAGATCTTCAGTCTTCCCCAGGAATGGTTGTGGTGTGAGGCTTGGTGTTCTGACGAATCCATGAAGACGGCCAAGACAATTGACTTGTGTAACAATCCATTGACTAAGGAAAGCAAATTGGAGAGAGCCAAACGGTTGATTCCAGAATGGACTGTGTATGATGAAGAAGTGCAAGAATTGGTTGTTAAGGCTACTGAAGAGTACTACGAGAAGAAAGAAAAGGAATCGGAAGAATTCAAGAAGCTTGAAGAACAGGAAAGGCTGAGGGAAGAGGAAGAGGAAGAGGAAGAGGATAACGACATCGACCACGACGAATTATAGACTTCGAATCCAAAGGAAAAGGTATATAAAAGATAATTTTGCAAATTCAATTGCTTTTAATTTAAAGAAAACTTGTGAAAAGTATTCGATATAGCTGTAAGTGAGCGCTTTTGTGTCTTGACACACTTCAACACTAGCATGACATGCTATTAAGCATTTTAAATTTCAGGTAGAAAAACTCGAAAAAATCAATTCGTATCATCTTTTCGATCTGGGATCCTTTCGTATTCTGCTAAATAATCTTCAGTAGCCTTTGTGTTTCCTTACTATTCTTCTAGCTTCCATTGATGGTTCAAAAAATCGTGAAATGTTGCACCCAAATCTATCTGCAGGATAGGGCCGGTGGACTCAACATTCTGCAGATCTAGAGAGCCAGTGGGGAACGTGGAAGAATCGGAAGGTCGGGCCAATCTGCATTTAAAATTGCTTCAAATCCTTTCAAATTCTAGAAACCTATCCAGACATAAGATTTTTAAATATGAGCTGGGTTTTGTAGTCATAAGTTATGTTTTCGTATTTCCAGCTCCCACTATACGCCCATTAGTCTGTTTATCGTATAGAATCAACGCCTGCATAGTATACTATCGGCCTGCAGATACATTCATAATAATTAGTCATGTCACATGCTGGCAGCGTTAACGGACAAAATCTGGTTGTGTGCAGGCTCGATAACTGAAATATTTTTGGCCCATGCCTCCATGATCTTGATTTTTCAGAATTGTGTATCAGTGTCTTTTCTATTGAATTCTTTCGACAGGTCTAATTGGCGTTGTTTGCGGTGAAATACTAAACCTTAAACGCTGCTGAGTTTCTTGTGGAATAGTAAGTTCTTGAGTTGAGTCTTCCTACCTGTAAGCGCTTATTGAGTCACCGTGAATTACGCATAGATTGAATTTTTCAACATTCATTAACCTTAAAATCGTTAGACTGTTTTTTCTGCTTTCGAAACAAAACGTATCTGAAGTTATCAGTTCTGTCTGATTTGTCATTCTACATCTCCATCTCAGATCTGTGTTGATATTCTGGATTAAGCAAAATTCATTTTTTTGACATATTCATTGTTTATAACGTATTCATTCATCAATTGAAATGAAAATCTCAGACAAATTATCCCAAGCCCATTCGTCGGCCAACCCACCTCCGGCCACATTCTCGTTCGAGTTCTTTGTGCCCAAAACGTCGCAAGGTGTCCAGAACCTCTACGACAGAATGGACAGAATGTATGACTTGAATCCTATCTTCATTGATATCACGTGGAACGCTGGAGGCAGATCCTCTTCTTTGACTAACGAGATGGTCTATACTGCCCAGTCAACTTTGGGTTTGGAGACGTGTATGCATTTGACATGTACCAACATGAAGGTTGAGCTCATTGACGAAGCCTTACATAAGGCGTTTGAGTCGGGCTGCCAGAATATCTTAGCCTTGAGAGGTGATCCTCCATTGGATGGTTCTGAGTCGACTGGTGATTTCAAGTACGCCAAGGACTTGATTGAATATATCCGTCGCAAGTATGGCGATCACTTCAACATCGGTGTAGCTGCTTATCCGGAAGGACATCCTGAGGAAGATTCAGAGGCCAAAACCTTGGAGTACTTGAAGGAGAAGTGTGATGTCGGTGCTGACTTCATCATCACCCAGATGTTCTATGATGTGGACAACTTCATTCTGTGGTGCTCTAAGATCCGTAAGATTGGCGTAAACATCCCGATCATTCCAGGGATTATGCCGATTTCGACCTACGCCGCCTTCGTCAGAAGAGCCAAATGGTCTCAGATCGCCATTCCTCCACATTTCTTGGAGGTCTTGGAACCAATCAAGGATGATGATTACTTGGTAAGAGAGAAGGGAACTGAGTTGGTTTCTCAGATGTGCACCAAGTTGTTGCAATCGGGTTTTGTCAACCACTTGCACTTCTACACAATGAACTTAGAAAGAGCCACAATCATGATTTTGGAGACTTTGAACATTATTGAACCCGTCAAAGCCCACGAAAATACTGGTGGAGATGAGTTACCATGGAGAAAGTCGTTACATCCTCAGAGATCGAAAGAAACTATCCGTCCTATCTTCTGGCAAAACAGGAAATATTCTTATATTACCAGAACAGCTACTTGGGATGAGTTTCCAAATGGTAGATGGGGTGATTCTAGATCTCCAGCTTTTGGTGATATCGATTTGTGTGCTTCTGAGTTGTTGCGTCAATCGCCCAAAAAGGCTTATGATTTGTGGGGAACTCCTCAGACTTTGAAGGATTTCTCGGACATCATCGTTTCCTATTTGCAAGGTGAATTGAAGTCTTTGCCTTGGTCTGATGGTCCAATTGGCGAGGATACTTCGGTTATGGTTGAAAACTTGATCAATTTGAACCACAAGGGTTTCTTAACAATGAACTCTCAGCCTGCTTTGAACGCTGTTAAGTCTAGCGAAAAAGTCTATGGTTGGGGTCCAAAGAATGGCTATGTTTACCAGAAGCAGTACTTGGAATTCTTCTGTCCCAAGGATTTGCTTCCTAAGTTGTTGCACACTATTGACTCTTACAACAAGTCTGAAGGGGATGCTTCGTCTAGTATCATTAGTTATTATGCTGTTGACAAGAATGGTAATTTGTCTACTAATTGTAAGGATGACGATATCAACGCTGTCACCTGGGGTGTTTTCCCCGGTGAAGAGATTTTGCAACCTACAATTGTAGAAAAGACTTCCTTTTTAGCTTGGAAGGACGAAGTCTACAGATTATTCACTGAATGGACGAACATCTTGCAAAGTAACTTGGTTGACGCTGACAAGGACAAAATCAGCGGTTTTGTCGATTTGATCACCAACTTCAGCAATAACTTTGTCTTGTGTAACTTAGTCAACAACGACTTCATCGACAAGAACGAAACTCTTTTCAATTTGATTGAAACGGTTGCCAGTGAAGGAAACTAAACTTTCCTTTATTGTAAATCGGAGAAGTCTCTCTCAGTTTTTGCTTGTTTTTTTTGTTTTGTTTAATTCACTACGCAGGGTCTTATTAAAGGAGTACTCAACATACTCACTCTAAGGTTAACTTCAACATTTAATCTTACACCTCATTAAGAACGAATCCAGCTTAATGCGTATCCCTATTTTATGATAGTTACGGTTATGGTTATGGCTACGGTAATATTGCATCCAATGATCAGGGTTGAACATGAGATTGATCTCTCTTGCCCCTTTCATTGTCTTTTAATTCATTTCAACAATAGTTTTTAATAATGAAGCCTTCAAGGTTTCAGTCTGTTTTTTTTTGCACTTGCTTTTTTGTCATCTTCTATTGGTTATATAAAAAGAATCCTCCTGTGTATAGTGGCATCCTCAACGGTATGGTAATAAATATCTACTCTTGTATTTCATTTGGTGATGTAGGTTTTTGTTAGAATTGTTGCTGCGTGGCAATTAGTATTTGGAGTCGTATTTATTTGGCTGCGAAAAATTATTGTTTGTCTAATAATATTTAACGTGTATTAATACAGGAAACAAAAGTCTAAGAATGGTATTACGAGAGAAAACAAAACAATCAACATCGAAAATGGATGAAAATGGGATAGACTATTAAAGAAAGGCCCAAGTCGATCTGTACCGACTTACAATAAAAATATGAGAGCCATTAATATTGAAGCGGCATTGAACCTAGGAGCTAATACAGCTGCACTTCCTTCGTAGTAGTCGGTATTAGGAACTGGATATAAGCTGCTTCCGGCAGCATCAGGAAGAACACTAGCAGAAGTAGGAATTTCTTGAACAATTGTAGGTACCACTGAAGAGGGACGTTGCCCAGACTCAACAGAACCAACAGAAGAAACACTTGACTCTTCGGGGCCTTCTGGGCTGTGGTTAACTTCAGAAGCTAATTCAGGTATTTCTGTGGCCTTTGCACTGAAATCTTCTTGATATGTAGATCCTTTCGAAAGTTTCGAAGCATCAGCAGACCCATGTTCAGGAAAATGTGTGGTGGCAGACAATGGAAGTTCCAGAACTGGCGTAATCTCGACTTCGGCAGATTCAACCTGTAGCAGGGCAAGACTTGTAGGAATTATTGGCGAATCGTTGCTCGTGCTACCCTTTGTAATAACTATTCTCTTGGTTTCAGTCAAGTTACAGTAGATCGTATAAATTGAAACTGTACTAGAATTAGTTGCGGTAATAACAGAAATGCCAGTTTCAAAGGAAGAAGTGTGACACGCCTCTGTATCACAAGACGTAACAACTACAGTAGTCGAAGTAGGAGCAGTAACTATGGTGGTACTAGTGATGACACTATGAACACAAGCTTCATCTCTTGGGAAACAAACTGTACTATTGTTTTGGCTGGGTTCCTCTGAAGTAGATGACATCTTGGTAGATTCAGTAAGTGCATATGAGGAGACTGTTTGGGAAGATGAAGTCGATTCCAAAGATGAAGTAGATTGGAAAAACGAAGTTGATACTGAAGAAGAAATAGATTCGAAAGGAGGATTTGATCTAGAAAACGAAATGATTTCCGAAGACAAAGTGGTTTCCGAAGACGAGGAATATTCCGTAGATGAAGTAGTCTGGGACGACAAAGTAGTCTGTGACGACAAAGTAGTTCGAGAGGACAAAGTAGTCTGGGAAGACAAAGTAGTTTGAGAGGACAAAGTAGTTTGAGAAGACAAAGTAGTCTGTGACGACAAAGTAGTTTGAGAGGACAAAGTAGTCTGGGAGGACGAAATAGTTTGAGAGGACGAAGTAGTCTGGGACGACAAAGTAGTTTGAGACGACAAAGTAGTTTGAGAGGACAAAGTAGTCTGGGACGACGAAATAGTCTGGGAGGACGAAGTAGTCTGGGACGACAAAGTAGTCTGGGACGACAAAGTAGTTTGAGAGGACAAAGTAGTCTGGGACGACGAAATAGTCTGGGAGGACGAAGTAGTCTGGGACGACAAAGTAGTCTGGGACGACAAAGTAGTTTGAGACGACAAAGTAGTTTGAGAGGACAAAGTAGTCTGGGACGACGAAATAGTCTGGGAGGACGAAGCATGTTTTGAAGAAGAATTTGATTCCACTGAAGGTGTAGATTTCAATGAAGGGCAAGGCTCGAAGGACGAAACTGTCGTGGAAGGTCCAGTAGACTTCGTTCTAGAAGACTCTGTAGAGCAGGATGTGAGTGTACTTGTCAATGTGGTTTTGGTTCGAGGAGGAGTAACAGTGGTCGTAACTGTTGAGGTGGTTTCAGTAGATGTTGTTGTAGTAAAAGTATCGGTACCTCTAGTGTTTGTGGAGCTTGGTGTAATGATAGTATTCGAAGTTGGCTTAGGAGGTGTACTACTTGGAGAGCTTGTGGCACTTGTAGTACTCCATGCACTCGTAGTACTTGGGAGAGTGGAAGTGCATGGGGTACTAGAAGTTATTTCAGTGGTTGGAAAACTTGGAGTGCTACTTGTACAAGGCTTTTTTGACCAGAATGGTTTCCAAGGCTTTGTTGGCCGTGGAGGGATAGTTTTCTCGGAGCAAGGTGGGGTACTGGAAGTACATGGGGTACTAGAAGTTATTTCAGTGGTTGGAAAACTTGGAGTGCTACTTGTACAAGGCTCTTTTGACCAGAATGGTTTCCAAGGCTTTGTTGGCCGTGGAGGGATAGTTTTCTCGGAGCAAGGTTTCGTTGACAAAATTCTATGCCGTTTATTGTTAGTGAAAGTCTCTACTTTGGGGGTGAGTTCAATAACTTCATTAGTTTCTGCCAACGGATAATAAGTAGCATATGAAGTGCTGACACCTTCATTAACTTCAGTCACAAAGGTCACTTCAGTTTTGTATCTGTTTATCTGACAAGTGCCACTCTCACATTCTGTTTGGACTGCAATCGTAGTCTGAGGATCTTGTAAAGTAAAAAGGGAATTATACTTCAGGGCATCATCGACTCTAGGGATTGCAACGAAAGCAGCAGATGCTGCTGTTAGAAACCCAGCCGAGACTACTGTCTGAGCGAATTTCATACTTAATCTGTTCTGGAAAAGTAACTAGCGAGTGAAGTTAGCTTGCAGAATTAAAGATAAACTCTATACTTGGATGGGACTGAGAAGGCATATTTATAGGATTTGGAGATGAATTCTAGTACGACTGGCTATTGTTTTCATTTGAGCAAACAGGGAAACACTTGAAGCCTTTCAGAACATCGCTATCGTTTACCAAAATTACAATTGCACTTGCGCAAGAATATAAGTTGCAATTATAAGGTGATGTTGTGCTGCAAATATTTTTTCTCTTCTGTACATTTTAGATTCGACCAGGTACAATGCGTTAGTGTAATGCAGGTTGCAGAAAAATATGCTTCATACCAATTTAACATCCTCCTTCAGTAAAGTAGTTGAGTTTTGTCCCTAACAGGAAAAGCAGATCCGAATACAATATCCAAAAAGGGACATTAATAACAAAACACAAACGCCATTCCGCCAAACATTTTTTGGCTTCCGCTTACCTTAATTGCCTTGGTTAGAGCCTTCAATTTCGGTTTAGTCCAGACCCTTCAAACAATAATTCGCCTGATTAGGATTCTTGGGGGAAGCTACAATGAAGCTACAATTAAGCTGCAACACAAGTAATTTATACATTTCCGATGTAATCATGGGTTTAAGGTTTAGGCTTGGTTGGCATGCAATGGAATTGTCTCGTATCAAATTTACTCTCATCACGTCGCTAAAAAACCATAAGCTAAAAAGACTGCAGAGGTTCAACAACACGATGAAAAATCATTAAGAGGTTGACTATTTGCAACTATAACGACTCATCTATTGTTCAATTGTGTGATGTCAAAAAGTTACCTTACCCCAGCCCGCACATAAGTGTATCAGAGTGTACCAGATATCTGATACATTCCTTTTCCTCTTCTGGAAATTGGATTCACATTTACAAAAGGTGAAGAAATATATACATTGCATCAGTTGCATGTTTTCCAATACCAATTAATCATAGATAAGACGTAGAAGCTATCTGGAAATAATCTTGGGATGTAATTACATTGATTCGCTTCTCTAGGCGTCGTACTACATGTACATTCCGCTTTCTGAACGATGCATTCTCCATGCAAATACAGTATGCTTAGTCCCTGCTGGATCACTGCTCAAACTAGAACCTAGCCGAATTGCAAGCTCAACAATGAAAACAAAGCTGAGCCACACCTAAAAGCTAAATCGGAGACATGCGTCAATGGGTGATACATGGAAAACTTTGAGTTGCAACTCTTGATTATGTTCTTACTTCACGAGAAATTCACCTTTATCAACATTCCTAATTGTAACATAGTCACTGGAAGAGGAAAAGGATGCAAAATAATTGGACTAAAGGAGATAAATAAACAGTTAATAATTCATTGGGTGAATGTTTGAACTCTGTACTACGCTACCTCGTACGGGGATTATAGTACCAAGTAATTCACATTTTCTACCGTCTAATAGCAAATTGGTTACGTGGAATTACCGTTACCTAATTTCGACGCAAACTGTCAGAATTACCTATTCGAGAGTTCCTATTCTCCATACTTCCAAGCCCATAATCTTGAACCTGCCTATTCTGGCCCCAGGGTCTGAGGTGTTTAGGATTTCGTTACCGAACGTTTCACACCCGCAGCTTACACCTTTGTATAGCGACTTGTCTATATATAACCCATTCTGACCGTTGGACGAACCCACAGAAATGAAATTATGATTAGAATAGATGATGTTGTCGTTAATTCCCGTATATGGATATGCCTTGAAACGAGTAGCAGTGCGTGAAGAAGGAGAACTAGGAGTACTTTCCGAATCAAAATCAATCAAATTTGGATTAGAGTTATGGGAAAGTAATTGTGGATCGTATGTTTCGCATTTCCAGAGGAAACATTCCCCATTGCCGTAATACCGCTTGTGGTCCATTATCTTGAGGTTCTCATTCAAGTAACATCCGAATTTGGAATTCTTTTCATCTTTCACAATCAAAACATAGCCTTGAGGCCGTTTTGTTTCGTAGCTGTTATATGGACCAGAAGCCCCTACTACCATGTTTCTAATTATAGCGTCACCGTAGCCCTTGTCTACTCTTTTTTTCTTTAGCTGCTGCAACTGATACTCTGGATCACAATTTCTGTAGAGTGTATTTATAGAAATTCCATGCTGTTCTAGGGAATAAACTAGTGTCCATTCGTCAAATAACTGGAGTCGTGCTGGAACAAGATTACGGATGTTGCCAGCAAGTTCTTCGTCCAAAAGTCTGTGCTTGGTCGAATTCTTATAACCTACTAGGTTTAGCGGCGGCAATGGCGGCAATGAGTTGATGCTATTAGTTGAAGAGGTTGCCTGAATCTCGCCGCTCTTGGGAGACGGCGATGGCGTACGAGCTCCACTCATTAGTCTGCCTAGGAAGGAGCTTCTCTTCTCAACATGTCGTGGAGGCGGAGAAAGAACTTCTGAGACATCGGCGCTGTCGTCTATGGCCAGGTCTTCTTTGGGAGAATCTGTGGTATCTTCCTGGCTCCTACGGAAGATGAAAGACATTTCTGAATGAGATGAGGTGAGAATGATTTAAGAATGTTTAGAAATCAATGCAATTATATGGGCTGGCTTTGGTCTGAAGACGGTTCTAAGGTTTTTCTGGAAGCTGATTTATAAGATTATAATTGAAATTCCTCTGACAATTGAGTTATTTGGTGAATTTATGGTAAACTATAGTTCTTATATGAGGCTACTGCCATGTGTCTTGAACTCAAAATATTTAGGCAATCACACAAACGACAAATGGCGGGATAAGGCAATAGGTGCAATAATTGAAAATGCGGTACGCTACTTTATAAATGGATAGTACTCCTGCTTATCGAGATAAATTGTGGAAGAGGTACGGGAATCGGGAGTTAGAGATAATTACTAACCTTCGTGGGCTGAATTTTTCTTTCGCAAAGTATGGGGAAGCCAACCTGTATCAGGAGATGTCTGGTACAGAGAGAAATGGAGGAAAACTGGAGGAGAGGAGGAGGAGAAATGGACTAGTAGCTTTCAACCACAGATAGTATAGCCGATTATTTATTCCAATAATCATATAAGTACAAGCTTCTTAATGCTGTGATGTTTTTATATTCTTTTATTTGTGTTTGTTTGGTTAAATATGTGTAGAAAATGCAAAATTTAGTTCCACCAATCCACCTAATGAATTTCAAAGACACAATTCGTTGGGCAGACTCACTTTACAATATTGATTATAGTCAATTAAGTCGATTTATATTAAGTACGTAGTCTTTAAAGTGCCTGACCAAGCGATTGAATGCCAGAGATGAGTGTACGATATTCAATTGCTGGTATGTCTAATGTCTACCTTCTATGGATGTAATTGACTGCGAAATCTACACAACAGCGCCAATAACTCCACACCCACCTTGACACTATCAACAAACACCACTCCCTCAAAAGCAGCGCTCAACTTTTCGTTAAGTCCTGCCATACCCGCGCATCCGAGCAATACCGTCTTTATGTTTTCATCCGCATACTCCTTGTTCAAAACGACATCTACCCGATTTTCAATCTTCTTGAACTCTTCAGGATCGCTGAGCGAAAGAACACTAACATCCAAAGCCCGGGTGGGTGCAAATTTCCTGCTCGGAAAGCTAGAGCTACCTACAAAGTCGGTGACGGCTGTGTCCAACACTTCGTTCCATTCACTGACGCTTGTGATAATTACCAGCTTTGAACCCACCAGGAGCCCATAGAGAAGCGTGGCCTGCATAATCCCCAACACAGGCTTGCTGGTGAGTTTCTGAAGCGAACCAACAAGCGGATGTTCTGAATAGCAACAAACGAGAAAGCCATCGTAGATCTCAATTGCCCCTTTGGAAACCAAGTCTGGAAGGACCGCCTGTTCTGAAGCACAAGAAGTTGAAGGAACAATCTCTCTCGGAGCGGACTCAGGTCCCGTATAGAAAACGAGTTCTACACCTTCTGGGCTCAGCACCGTTTTCGAGAGATTTTCAGTTACCTTCTCAGAAGAATTAGGGTTTATTACTAGCAACTTCATACTACTTCGAATCAGGCCCAAAACAAGAGTGTTAGTGTTTGAACAAAGTGTAAAGAAAATATACAAATTTAGAGAGTGAACGGAAGATCTTCTTAGAAAAGCAGTTCAATTATGGAACGTATGAAAATGTCAATGGAAAATCCTTATCTAAAGTTTAGGTTATGACATAAGCGAGCCGGGCGCTATCGTCTTTTAGCGCGCGTCTAACTCTTTTTATTGTACCAAAATACTTGCAATAGTAAGAACATCTCAGAAGGTATTCAGCTAAGAAGAATATAATAGAGGAACCCACTTGAATTACGGACGAATTTCTCGATCCAATATGATTTATAAGTAAAAGGTTTTGGCCTTGTTTCTATCAATCTTACGAATCTTAATAATTAAAGATTTGAGAAGCGCAATAAAACGCGACTTGCATATATTTTATCTCAGCTTAGCTATTTTTCATTTCGTACGAGCATCAGCTTCTTCTCTCAACTTCACTAATTGATATTTCAATTATTCATATCTGTCTTTGCTCTGCCATGTCCTTTGTTGGCGTGTTGGACTCCAATAGCCACAAGACCATGTGGTCCAGAGCCGTAATGTCGCTTGCGGCCATCTCCGACCACATCAAGTTCATTATAACTAAACAGTCACTTTCGCTTTCTGCGGTCAATTCTGCAAAGACATCTCATGGAGAAATCATCTTCAACAGGAGCTTTTTTCACGACTACTATGTGGATTTCTCTGACATACTTCCAGAAGGCTACGGGCAAGAGACTGACGAGCAGCTGTCCCGCAATGGCCCAAGTGGTCATAGTAATAATGATGGTGTAGACTCTGATTCTGGTTCATACTCTTTTCTTATCAACTCCAAACATTTAGCTACGTTGTTCAAAAACTTGGATGCCAATAATTTGGACTACATCTGCTTCAAAATCTACTGGTCTGTTTCCGCTCCTGAGACGATGAAATACAAATTTCTTATTGAGATCAAGACGAAGAAGCTCATCATTAAGAAATACCAGACAAACTACCAGCCAGTCTTCAGAAACAAGGTTAAAGTAGCCCAGATCTATAGGCAAGAACTACAAAGTACTCAAGAGCAAGAAGAAAATACTGGATCTATCGTCGAAAACAGAATCAACCATATTCTGATAGAGCATATCATCCCCAAACAATTTCTCGATATGATCCCAGCAACGACTGAAGACTTCAAGATTGACGTTAAGAACGAAAAGATCCTGTTTAGCGGATACACCAAACAAGTGTTGAAGGACAGAGAGTACTTGAAACAGCCGATGTCGGTCACTATCACCTTGAACTTGGACGAGCTCGTAAGCACAAATCTCTCTCAGCTAATGTCTGGCGAAGAGCCCATGAAAAAATGTATAAACTACCGTTTGAAAGATTTCCGCAACTTTCTCAACTTGATAGGCTCATTCTCATCAACTTCAGTAAGCGAAGGCGATGAGTATATAAACTTGAACAAAATCGACAGCGGCGAGTCGTTTGAAATACTCTTCAAGAACCCAGGTGATCCTGTGCTTTTTGAATCGCAAAATAATCCTCATGTCTTCATTCAGTTTATTCAATTAACAGCCAAGGACGAAAATACGGATGCAGAAACTACAAATCGTGTAAGTACGGAAGATCCACGAAAAGCAAAGATGGCTTTATCATTGCTTGGACATACTATTCACCGAATTGAAAGAGTAGAAGAACCAGTTAGTAGACCAATAGCAGTAAGTCAGTTACCAGCTCCTTCTCAACCCCTCAATATTCCTAGATTGCATTCTAACCGTCCCTCCGGGAGACTTCCTGACACAAGAACAAGTGTAGTTGTTCCTATCCACAGAACACCAGAGCCAAGTCAGAACATCCCTTCATCAATGGAAGTGGAAGATTTCGTAACCTACAGAAAGGAATCAACTCCTCCTTCTGCCCGCAGAAAGAGAAGACTACAGGAAATGTCGGAACCTAGTAGACCTACTCCAAGAAAGAACCAGAAATCTGCTGTTGCTGATGATACTGATTATTCAGATACTGATGACGAAACGAATAGAAATGAAAACCAAAATCAAGCCAGTGAGAAAGAGATCTCATACGGGCCTACCCAACTCAACAACAGACCCAAGTCGATCTTTTGATAGTCGAGCTTCGTTGATTTTGTTAATTATGTACATTAGTGTATTTATTATGTATATATAGTCTTGCTACTTGCTCAAGTTGTAGGTTTGTCCAAATTTGTCCTTTAATTCGCCGTAGCTGACCCATTCACTCCATGGCTCATCTTGGGCGGTGTACTTCGTCGGAGGAAGACTGAAGGGCATCCTTAATGGAATAGCTTTATCGTCATTCACTGTGTCTTCTCCATAAGCAGGTACCAATTTCTCGCCTTCTTTAGGAAATACTACCACTCCCAACTCGAAGCTTGAGATTTCGTACTTATTTGGATTCGTAGATTTGGGAACTGGTGATCCCCAGGCCTGTTTAGACAAGTTGTGACTTCCAACCAATGCCCACTTCAAGGATGAAAAGTTATCACCGTTGTCGCACATGAAGTATTTACAATGTGGAACTACCAGTTCTCTCCCCGTGACTATGTCTGAACCGGACGAATTCCACTTTCTCAAGTACGGCCGGATATTCTGTTGGTATTGGTATCTGTGAGTATCAGACTTTGTATGTTTCATGTGCACTGCTTGTCCTGCTCCAAATCCTACATTGTTATTTGCTATTTCCTTTACTGTAGGATACACCATGTGGGGTAAATAGTAGTTGTCTTTTTGGTGTTTGGATGTACTATCCGATCCTGGAAGTAGAATCTTGAAACCATTCGAGCCTCCAGAAAAGACTAAGGGAGCAAGAAGATGGCTGAAGACAGAGGCAGTTTGGCTTCCGCGGACATTGAAAGGATATGAAATAGAAGTCACCTGTGAAAGGAAGTTATACAACTTGTCTCCCTTCGTGTTATCCACTAGCAAATTATTTCTCTTCAATATCTGGTATAACTTTCCGTAGCCATAAACTTCATCTTTATCAGTTAGATTTGTGATTTCGTATTTACCTGGTGCTGAAGCAAGAAGCTCTACATCGATAGAGTGAAAGTCATACGATTGAAGTCTGTCAGCCAAACTAGTGACTACGGGACTATTGTATTTCTTCAAGTAGTTCATAAAGTCACGTTTGAAATTTTCACCACGCTCCAATTTCACCGAATCTTCGGTTTCCAACTGCAATCTACCAGATCTCCAAAGCGTTTGAGTAAGTCCCACCACATCGATTTTGTTCAAGTTGAAAGACATAATGACAATTTCACAGCTCTTATCCTCAAAGAAGTTGACCATCATTTTGGTATGATGAGTTCCGAACCGATTGGGAATCGCAGCTGTGACTTCGCTGATATTGAACTGGTTCTTGAAGATCAGAGTATCAGGATCAGATGGATCAAGAAGAACTGAACCAGTGACAAAGGTAATTTTCTTCCCATTCCTCTGGAATTTCGGATTTAAATATCTCAAGAACATTGGCAAATCTACAGTGAAATTGAACTGAAAGGTCTCGTCTAGGTCTGAAGCACCTAGTAAGTCTTCGATCAGGATCGTGTCTTTATTTACGATAGCTTCGACTTCGTCATCGTAGCTTGGATTCAGAAGCAATTTGATAGGAGACGCTTTTCGTATACTCGTAGCTAGCTTTTGTTTCTTGTTTATTGGAGTTGAATTGTCTGACTGGGTCAATGGGACTACTTTTGTAATTACTACATCATCATTGTCAGTATCCTCAGTATTTTTCAGTTCAGGCTCTGACTTTTTCGAAGACCAATGACGAGAAGCAGAAAGGAACGCAGCTGAGCGTTTCCTGGATTCTGCCATACGAAGGACAGTAGCGCTGTGCGAGAATATAGATTTGAACAACGTGATATGGATACCTGAAGGGCTGTGGATTAAGAGTCAAGAATAAGCAAAAGTGTATTTGATAGTGAAAAAATTTAGACTGCATAAGTTCGAAAATCTGGAGAGTACAGGGTATACAATTAATAGATCTACTTTTAATGTATCCAATGAGTTCACTAATAAAAGATTTATTTAATGTACTTCTATTTTGGATTACACATCTCATCCTAGTTATAAGAGAATGAGTGGTAATTGAAAATTTTTACAAATATTTGCAATAAATTCGTCACAATTTTGTCTCCTTGGTTTCTTGTATTTCTATTTTTTTCGCAACCAATATTGAAGATTTCGAAAAATCAGCTATTCAGCTTAAATTCCAATATGAATCAAAATCTGAAATTTCTCATATTTAGATTGTTCAAGTAGCCGAGTCTCTGTAACATGTCGTGGTCCTGTAGTAAGTATCTTTGTTTACATTCCGGTAATCTGCCCATTCCTTGAAACTCCCATACACAATTTTCGCAGCCTATTGTATACGAAAGCTGCTTGGAAATAGATAATCCAAGCTCAAACTGAGTGTTAGTTCTAAAGAGAAAGGAGGCAATACTCTATTTGTTAATAAAAGTAGCATGTAACTTGCTGGATATGTAACCTCGAATGCAAAACCAAACCGTACCTTCTTCGTGAGCATATAGCGTAACTTAATGTATGGAGATGTACGTTACTACAAAAGGGAAGTAGATGAGAATAATATAAAAGTATTTCATTATTTCTGTATTTCTTAAATATTGTACTTTATTCCAGTATTCTATACCTCTCATACCATAGAATCCTGGTTAGTAATATGGCATGGCACAGCCATCTCTTCTGTTTCAGAACAGTTCCAGCTTCTATGCATCTACCGTCCCCACAAAAGCGGTTTAGGTCATGTGACCCATGTGCCTACCCTTCCTGATGACTTGGCCTTGTTGAAAACTGGTTCTTTTCTTATCGTCATGATTCCACTCAATTGGCTTTTATTTCTCGATTTTTCAGTTCATTTTGTCCCTAGTTTTGATATACCAGAGCGGAATTCTTGCCAGTTTTTCTGTTGGTTCCTTTCTGTTCATTTCTTGTTGTCTGATTCGATATGACCATTTCCTTCGATTACCATGACGGAGAAATCGTTTCTTCCCCCACGGTTATCGTGAGTGGAGTCACATCTACGTCGCTTAGACTGGGAACGATTACGTTCACCAACAACGATAACGCTGTATTTCCTCCTCAAACTTTTGAGGTGAATTCGGGCCATTTTAAGGCTATAGTACATGTTCTGCCCAATGAAGAGAACAAGTTTTCTGTAGAAGTTGCTGAAAACGGCCGGATCAACAACTTTGGCTTTGTAGAATACCACGGGAATCAACCTCGAATTGTGGATAAGGGAACTTTGCTGCTCCTATTCTATCCGCTACCACAAAACAAGCCGGTTCATTTGTGTGTGGTTGTGGGAAAAGACTCTGATGGCAGTTTCGATATGCCCCACTATCGTTTGCAACGAGGGGAAGTGGGCAACCTCGAGACCGCGATCAAGAAGTTGAAAGTGGCCGGTCGCTTGATGCAAGCCTATACTCAAGACGAAATGAGAACTATGGGCCTCAGCAACCGTTCGTTTCAGTTCGTAGAAGAATCGCAGACTTTCCAGGGGATCTTTGGCTACAACGTGCAGTCGCCAAAAGGACATCAGGAAGTCAAAGTCCATGTGTTACGTTCACCCAAAACAGTAGCGCAATTGCGAGACCCTAATCTTGCTCAGCAGAATCCCAATGCTTCTGATAGTGGGGGCTTGTTCAGCCATGCTATTGAGTTGATCAAGAACACACCTGATATATACAATAGGAACTCCAACACGGCGGTCCAGTGTGCGGTTATGTACTTGGATTCAACTTGGGACAAGCGTAACAACTTGATTCTCACACATGCAGCACTTGGTGGGGGCACAGGAGAAGTTAAATTGGCCATCTTTGGCTCCCATGGCTTACACTCCTGGCCCTTAAATTTTCCCCAGGTAACTCCAAGCTTCTTGGATGGTACCCATCTATCCACCAATGAAGTAGCTAATGATTGTAACGAATGTGGAACTAGCTGGGAATGTATGAACATTACCATGGGTGCGTTTATGCACGAGATTGGCCATCTGTTTGGATGTCCTCACCAAGTTGATGGAGTCATGTTGCGTGACTACGTATGGTGGAATCGTTCATTCATGACCAGGGAAGTTGAGTGTCTAAGACGAAAGACCAGCGGAGCATCTGTAGCAGCAAACGGTACATGGCCAAAGGTTTGTCATTGGAATCGTTTGGATATAATCCGGTTTCTTCACCATGACTCTTTTAGTATACCTGTAGATAAGTTTGACAAGTCTTACGAGACCACCAAGACACCAAACGATAAGGACCAACAGAAGTCAGGTTTAAGCGAGTACTTTATTCCCAACAAAGGAGCCGTTATTAAGTCTAATGCTGGTATCTACATGGTAGAGTTCATTACCAAGGACTTAGCTCGGTACCACAAGGCATGGTTTCCCCAGGCTTACGGTGGTCCTGGTTTTCAGTACGAGGTTGTTTTGGACTACACCCCTGTCTATGAGGAATTCAAACGAAACAGCAAAGATGCCAAAGAAGACTTCGACGTTAGAGTTCTTTCTGTAGGAGGCGAAATCACCATCAAGAACCTCAAGCAACGTTGTAGTGAAGAAGGCAAGAATGTTATAAAGAGTGACTTTGGCTTGAACAGAGGTGTTCTCAAAGGCTATAAGAGTACGCAACTAGGAAGAGCTAACAGTGCACCCACCTTCGTGGGTTTTGATATCAGATCTATCTACAAGGTTCGTGTCTTCCATGGCAGTGCCTTGGATGGAGTCAAGATCTTTTATACCAGTGGATCTGGAACCACTACACTGGCCGAAGCGCCACCTCCTGTTCCTGCCAGAAATTATCTTTCTCGTATCAAAAACTCTGTGGTAAGTACAGCATCTCCAAGAGCTCCAAGTGGAAGACAAGAGAATGTTGCATTCATCGGCAAAGAAACAGGAAATTACTCTGACTTCACGTTGAATGCTGGTGAAACAATTACAAAATTCAACTTCCGTAACGGTGCCTGGATCGATGCCATCCAGTTTGTTACTAGCTCTGGAAGGGTTTCCCAGATGTACGGAAATGCTACTGGTGGCCATTTCTCATCACTAGAAGCACCTGATTCCCAGTTCACAATTGTAGGAATGTATGGATATGTGGGCAGATGGATGGATGGCATTGGTATCATCTACACAAATGAGATCTAGTAAAATTCGTTACAGTCATTATACAAATAAAAGATAGCTGCTATGCACTGTAGACAAAGACAACGTCGTTGACATATTACCATAAAAAGAGATGCCTTGAATAGAGCCATTTCATACAATGTATATATTGCAGAGATTTTTGTTCATGATCTACACTTCATAGATCCTCTATTTGTCTTTCTAGCACTTTCGTCTTGGCCTGGTTGTACTCTATAGGGTATTTTTTCGCTACTCCTATCTGGGTATGATGAGTAGATCTGAGAAAGGGTAAATAAGAGCTTTTGTTCTCGCCCATTTTCAATCTCGCAATTCTCTGTTCAATAGCTGCGAGATCGTTCTTCATCTGGTCGACTTTACTGAGCTTGACCTTCAAAGCCAGATCCTGTCTGACTACAAAATTATCATTATACAATTGCCTTAAGCGTTTTAATCGTGCTCCAAGTTCAGCATTCTTTTCCACCAACATCTGGTTCTGGTTGTTGAGCTTTCCACTGATTTGAGCCTGTAGCACGAGAGATTTGTCTAGTTCAAGTGAATCAAGAGCATGGGATAAAGTATTGGATAAATATGCGGCATGTTCGGATAAACTATTAGGATAGTGGATCGAGTCTGAAGCGAGAAAGGCGTTGAGTTCATCATCATCGCTGACAAGGTACTCGTCATCGGACAGAACCTCTGAGTCGTTATCATTAGTGGCTCCATTGCGATTAGCGGCTGTATTTGTATTTTCAATTGTATTGCCATTTCTTTTTGATTCATCAATTGAACTTTCATAATTGTTTGGGATTGTGTTTCCATTTACACTTCCGTGAGTCCCATTTGTATGGTTCTCTACCTCGGTAACATCTTGATCCTTGCTAGTTACTGGAGAGCTTATTTCAACATCATTCGTCGTGTCTTGTCTATCTACATGCGGAACTCGATCTGAGGGGTCCGCTCGTCCAATCATAGCAATATATATGGATAAGTAGTTGTTTCAGCTAGCACACTTTATGATTTGTAATTCAGAGTTACTTTATTCTGTGAAGAGATGTTCTCACTGTTAAGAATCAGGAATAAAACCAAATGCACAAACAGTTGCGAAAATGCGAATTACTAAATCAGCCAACAAATTCACATAGACAAAATCTACACTGACATACGAGTATCGCTACCAGTGAACTTTATGGAGGAATAGCTTTAAATGGTCTAGCTCTACTTTAACTTGATCACAATTTCAATAATAGTTATAATTACCAAGTATGTCACCAGTCCTCTCTCTTCCTAACAATATGCCAGATTCTCGAGAAGTGCCAAACTCACGTGACTTTCTCCAAATTTCTCTACTAGCCATGTATTCAGTATATCTATACAGACTTCTGTTTTATACTCTATATTCCTGAATTGTTTCTCTCCTCAAATGTCGTTCCAATTGCAGAACTCCGAGGTCTTGGCGCGGTTGAAGCCCTTCGGTATTCTGTTTGAGAAGTCGCTCTCCGACTTGATCAAAGGGATTAGACATCAATCCAAGGAGTCTCCAGAGTCTTTACTGAACTTTCTAGATGTCGTGATCCAGGAGTGCAAAACCGAGCTTTCAACGACGGATTTGGAGACAAAGGCTACGGCAGTGTTGAAGTTGGCATATTTGGAGATGTATGGCTTTGATATGGCTTGGTGCAACTTCCAGATCTTGGAAGTGATGTCTTCAGGCAAGTTCCAGCAGAAGAGAATCGGATATTTGGCTGCGATCCAGCTGTTCAAAAACGAACAGGACTTGTTAATCCTTGCTACCAATCAGTTCAAAAAGGACTTGAACTCGCATAATCACACCGAGATAGGTTTGGCACTTAGTGGCATTGCTACCATTGTTACTCCCAATTTGGCGAGAGACATCAACGACGACGTGTTGATGAAATTGAGCCATTCGAAACCGTATATTCGTAAAAAGGCTATCTTGGCCATGTACAAGATCTTCTTACAATATCCTGAAAGTTTGCGAGTTAATTTTAATCGCGTTATCGCCATGTTGGACGACGCAGACATTTCCGTGGTTAGTGCTACTGTCAATGTAATCTGTGAAATTTCCAAGAAAAACCCGCATATATTCATGACAAGTTTGCCCAAATTCTTCTCCATCTTGGAGGACACCAAGAATAACTGGTTAATCATCAGAATATTGAAGTTGTTCCAGAGTTTGTCGCGTGTAGAACCTCGTATGAAGAAGAAGATTCTTCCGACGATCTTGGACTTGATCCTCAGAACCCAAGCATCGTCCTTGATCTACGAGTGTATCAACTGTATCGTTAACGGCAACATGTTGAGTGCAGACTCTTCAAAGGATAAGGAAACGGCAAAAATCTGCATTAAACAAATTATGGAGTTCTTCAAGACAAAGGACTCCAACCTAAAATTCGTGGGCTTAATTGCATTAATTAGCATCTTGAAGATATTCCCCGTGTTTATGCACAAAGTTGATGGTGTTTCAACTATCATAATGGACTGTCTCACGGATCCAGATCTTATCATAAAGAGAAAAGCATTGGAAATCTGCCATTACTTGGTTCAAGAAGATAATATAGCCGAAGTAGTAAAGGTCTTGTTGTTGCAGTTGATTCCAAGTGATACGAACGCTATTCCAGAGGCTTTAAAGCAGGAAGTCACTTTGAAAATCTTGTCAATAACATCGAACGACAAGTATGCGAATGTGCCCAACTTCAAATGGTATGTGGCAGTATTGAAGGATATCATCAATTTGACTTTACTTCCGCTTCCTTCTTCTTCCAATGCTAGCACGATCTCTCCAGCAACAGCAAACGTCATAGCTGCAGAAATCGGTAAAGAATTCAAAGAGTTAGCCACCAAGGTGCCTTCTATTAGACCCACAATTCTCAACAAAGTGATTGTGGAAGCTGTTCAGGATGTAAGAATCTTGGACGTGTGTCCTTCATTGCTTAGGGACTTCTACTGGATTATGGGAGAGTATATAGACGAGTTGAGATCTCCATCCGAAGAAGAAAGTGACGTTGAAGACGAGGATGATATTGAGGAATCTTCTGTTTTGGACCTTGGCAAGAAGATCCAGATTTTCAACGCGTTGGTAAACCACGATATAGACAAGGTACTTGGTTTATCTGTAAATACCCATTTTCCAATTTCATCCAAGTTGATTACCTTATCTGATTCTAATGTCCAAGTAGTGTTTATCCAGGCAATTGTTAAGTTGTACAATGGCATTGTGACCGATTATTTGGTGCACTATTCAGTTCAAGGGAAATTCAAGCGGGAGCAATTTAATCAATTGGCCCATTATTTATACAAGTTGATCAACTTCCTTGGAAACTGGGAGAACCATAGGAACTATGAAGTTCAGGAGAGAGCTTTGTCGTGGTTGGAATTCTTGAAGCTTTCATTAGAAGCAATGACACATGAAGATATTTCGGCTATCCAGAAATTGGAAAAGGACGAGGTTGAGTATTACAGAAACTTACCGAGATCTGAAGAAGGTGAAGATGAAGACGATGAAGTTTATGACGAAGAATCTTCGGAAGAAGAGGAAAGTGAAAATGACGATACAGACAACAGCATTAAGCCAGTCAGAGACAATGAATACGAAAACTTGAGCTCTTCATCTGAAGAGGATAACGATGAAGATGGAGATGAGAGTGAAGAAAATGGTAAAGACGAAAACGTGGAATATCCTAATAACGAAGTCAATGGTGGGTTTGATGGCGTTGAACATAGTCCATTTCCTGAAACAGATGACTTCCTTACAGAACCTCTGAAAGAGAATAGTTTGCCAATGTTGCTAACACATATTCTTCCATCATTTTTCAAGAGTTATCCTTTGAACCCAATTGCAAAGAACTCACAGAAAAAGATTCCTATTCCAGAAGATTTGAATCTTGACGAGCCAATCTACACCATTCCATTTGATGTGTCTGCTGATGACGTTGACAGTTTTGTCAATGATGAATATGATTTATTCATTGAAGACGAAGTTGATTTACATGCTGAAGAAGCATCTTTGATCAGTTTGTCTAACAGAGGCAGTGACGATGACTTGAAGAAGAAACAGGAGAGATTGGAGAAATTGAGAGATGATCCATACTATCTTGGATCCAAGAAGTCTTCTAAGAAGAAGTCTATTAACAGGAGAGTTCTCTTGGTCGATGAAGACAAGACCCCAAGCCCAGAAAACTTCAGTGAGAAGGGTTCGATTAATTCAGGAGTTGCTCCTGTCAAGGAGAGAAAGAAGAAACCGTTGAAGATGAAGAAGGATAAAGTGGTCATCTTGTCGGAAGAGACAATAGAAGGTGGTCCAGATGAAGAAGAAGATGAAGAAGCCACTGCTGTTAAAGCCAAGTCCAAAAAAAAGAAGAGTAACTTTATGATTGATTCGTCGAATTTGGATAATTTCGATCTTACTTCTTCGGCCATGTCAGAGTCGGTCTCTGGTTTGGACAAGGACTACGAGTACAACATTGATTTGGACGAGTTAAGAAAGAAATTGGCCCTGTCTTCGTTGAAAGACAAGGAGAAGAAGGAAAAAAAGGAGAAAAAGAAAAAGAAAAAGAAGAGTTCCGCTTCTAACGTTGAAAAAATCAAAGACGAGAAGATTATCCAACAACCAGTCGTGGATATTCCAAAGGAATCGCTCAAGGAGTCTTCTCCTGGTGCAGCTGTTTCGATTGCCTCGAATACGAATGTGATTACTGTAAAAAAACCCAAAAAGAAGAAGGGCAAAGCTATGATTATAGAATAGGTTCGTAGTATAGCAGTAACATGTTTAGCATCTAATTAATCGTATAAACATGGGTTGTAAATACTATGTAGTTAAGTTTAGCCCTTGGATACCAAGGGTGTGTTTTCGGTTATGATCTCGGTTTCTGTATCAGTATGGTGGTCGTCCGAAGTGGCAATAGGAGAAACGACATCCTCGTTGAGTTTTGTTCCACTAGCAATGGAGTAGCCAACTCTTTGGTAAGCAGCCAACATGTCTTCTCTGACCTTCAATGACAATTTGGTGACATCCTCATTGGTTACCAAGTTCTCGGTCGAAACTGGAGGCAAGATTTCGATATTGATTTCTCCCCCATTGAAAAATTTACGTTTGGAGTTGAAGATAGTAGAGGTGTTACTGACCACGATAGGCACAATGGGGATACCCGCCTGTTTGGCAAGATGGAAGGCACCCTTTTTAAAAGGCAAGAACTCTAATTCCTCGGTGCCTGATCTAGTACCTTCCGGAAAGATGAAAAGAGCTCTGTCCTGTTTCTTCAATGAAGTCAAAGCCGAGTCCAACACCTTTCTGGCTTTGTCACTCTTGCTTCTGTCTAAGAAGAAGGTACCTGAAAGTGCCATAAACCAACCCAAAAAGGGCACGTACTTCAACGACTTCTTCCCCGTGACAAAATAGCCCGGTTGAAAGATTTTACCCAAAACGTAGATGTCCAAGGCTGATTGGTGGTTGGAGATGTAGATTGCCGGGTTCGAACTCAAGTATTTTTCGTTCTTGACGTTGATCTTCAAGCCCAACGCCACCGAAAGCGAGCTGTAAAATGCCTTAGCTACGGTAAACTGGGAGTACTCGATCTTGTTCACGATTCTCAAGAGAATCGATGCAATGACTCCATACAAGGCACATCCTACGATTAACAGTCCAAACACCACCGACTTGAGGTAGAACTTGACTTTACCCCAGAACGTGTTTTGGGTCTTGGCGAGGGGCAGCGGCATGTTTGTCAACAGAAGACTTCTGCTTTTGTCGTGGAACTGTTGGTAGAAGAAGACAGTGCAATTTCAGAAAAATTAACTATGTGAAAAGTTCTGATGGCCTGTAAGAGTCTAGGGCTTAACTATGGGATTTAAGTATGAGCCGTATTTACTATGGGGTTAGCAGAATCTTAACTATGGACGCACATGTGCGCACACCTGCTTGTATGCATGCGCGAAAAAAGTTTTGGGTACTCTAAGAGAGTATTGGGTGAAGCGTTTGGAATGTGGAGATCAACAAATGAAATATGGATGAAAAAGCGGTGTACCAATTCGAAGAAGTGTAGAAAGCTGGCATCGTATTAGAAACGTCATGTGTGGTCGCATCTTGTTCTTTGCATCGGAAAGTGTCGATTTCGTTGTGTTTTGAACTATTCTCTCTCCGCTCTTCGACATCCCTTGACCATTTCTGGCAAAAATTGCACCCAAAATTGTTCCATTTCCTATTTGAGGATGCTGTATTCGCTTAAATGAACCTCCAGCAAAGACAAGACAGTGGCCGTTCGCTCTGTTCATGACTACGATTGTAGTTTCAGTTATGTGCCGAGGTACAATTCTAGTAGTCTTACTTACATCACACTTGCACTAATGTCCAACATTTCTTCACGTATATTTCACGTATATTTATCTTAAATAAGCTTTGTAGGTAACTCCAAGCGGTAGAACGTAAAATGTCTTTCCACCTTGAATCTATGCCTTCAATGCTTTGATAGCATTTTCGGCAGTGGACTTGGCTGATTGTGGGTTGACTCCAGTGACAACCTTTCCATCGATAAGAGAGAAATCAACAAATGGACCCTCTGGCTCCTTGTAGATGGCCCCAAGCTTTTCAGCTGTTTCTCTTATGGTTTCCAATTTCAAGTCCTTCATGATTTGGTCCACTTGCAAGATGGTTTCACCAACATCAGTGAATCCAGTGATGGTCTTGCCTTGAATAATTGGCTTTCCAGTAGTCAAATCGTTCAAATTGTCGAAGATAGCCGGTCCATGACACACAGCAGCAACAACACCTCCCTTGGCGTAGATAGTAGCAGCAATTCTGTGCAAGTTGTCAGCCTTTGGGTAGTCAAAAAGGCATCCATGACCAGCAGAAGCATAGAAGATGTCATATTCTTCAGGAGTGGTAATGTCAGATGCCTTCTTGATGTTGGCCAAAGCAATGGAAACATCAGAGCTCTTGTTATTGTAGTCTTCCAAGTCCTGACCGTTCAAGAAGTCTGGTTGGGTTGAGTTGTCATCGATACCAAAAGTTCCAGTCTCAGAAGCGAAATCAACGTCAAAACCAGCTTCCTTGAAAATTCTGTAAGGCTCTAATGCTTCAACTAAGAACAACCCAGTCGTCTTTCCATCTGGAAAAAAAGGAGCGCTGTAGGAGGTTATAGCAATTATGGCTCTGGGCATTTTGAAGGTTTTTCTGTACCAATTGGCTTCCGATATTGGGATTATTCACCAACTTCGTCGAGAACATACGACCCTTATATACTGTGGTACCCCAGATTATTGGTTGCATATGTATGCAGTTCGGCTACTTAAGTCCTTCTGGCGCATTAACTATTAGTAAGAATGTTAGGAACCACGCTGTTTATCCGGTTCAAACTGTAGAGGCGGAGATAGTCCATAAGCAAACATACAGATGGTGGAAGAAGTTCCCAGTACATGAGAAAGACTTCCTCCGCAATCTGTACAAGTGGCGGAGATTAACTGGTTTGGTTTGTCATCCAGAGGAATTCTCCTTCTTATGCATGGTTCCACGTTTTCGCATCCATAACTGGAAGCAGAATGGTGATAAAAATCAAATCCATACTTTCTATAGCAAGTGAAAAGTAAGTAAAGAAATTTATCTTGATAGTAGATATTTGATAAAATACAAGTGGTGTTGTACACTGTTCATTGTCACGGCGAACCTCTGGACTACAAATTCCTCCAGAGTATCCTTTGATCTCCGTCAAAGGGTAACAATCTTTCGATAATGGAAGTTGGAAAAGGTAGCAACCCCAATATGCCCCCGTATGCCAAAAAAATGCAATCTTGTCTGAAGAGCATTAAGCTGAAGAGAGTCAATGCTTCATTCTCAACTTGAATTGTTTTTCATGACAGATGAGAAGAGGAAATGAATAAGAAGAGTAAAATATTAATTGGTCCAAAATCTGTCCAAAGAACGATCTGGATACTGGAGGACTCATTTTCAGATCAATTCGAAGACTACAACCTTGATACCCAGTCAAGTTTCGGTACCATATACTTCGACGATTGGCTCGGAATATTCGCAACTAAGTCCGATTCGCGCTACCATGAATTTCTGAAACCGCGATGGATGTCAGGAAGGTTCGGCTTGCCCAATTGGGAATGCATATCGGCGAGAGAGACTCGAACTACCTTAACGGTCTAGTTTAAGCTGTTTATGAAATGGACTCTAAGTATATATATAGAAATGTGATATAGAAACAAATCAATGAGATCGATTTATTCATTGTTAAAAGTGCCACGAAAGTGGTTGGAATATATCTCCGTTGTACTGTTACAAGATGGTAGCTAGTGATAACTTTGAGTTCTAATGTTGAAGTGAAGGTGTGGCAGAACAGAAACACCGTCAAACTGATTACAGCATAGTCAGATTGCCAGAGTTGTCTAACCGACTCAAACCGCTAAAAAGCTGTAACAAAGATAATAGACTGAATCAGCGAAAACATTGATACAGTGAAAAACAAATTTGAAACAGAAATCAGACTGAAACAGCTGCTACTACCAAGGAGAAGTTCATTACATCATTAACTCCAGTCTTAGGCATCCATTTTCCGGCTGGATACCTTCTCGATTTACGTGGAAGCTTCTGGGGCTTCAACGGCCTTCTTCTCTGCCGAATAGTGGTGTCTTGCCCATCTGAAACCTTGACCTATTTGAGCTACTTCGTTGACAAAGTGGCATCCAAACAACAAATAGTTTTTAGGTATAACGGCAACTGAATACTTCATGAAAACCAAAGAGTATAAGATCAACGAACCGGTCATAGGACCAGAAATCAAGTCTGGGTCTTTTTTCAAGTCCAAAATGGCCGCAACAGGGATACCAAAGTTGGAAACTGGGCCCCAGAAATGGGTGGTGCAAACGTATCTCAACGACTGCTTGGAGAACAAGAAGTCTTTGAACTTCTTGAACCCAGACTCGGTAGCTTGTTTGGCGGACATGTTGATTGGTGCTTCAAAGGCGATAATATCCAGTCACTATCGGGGTAATATAAGAAAAGATTTGAGATCGGCACTAATGGATATGCCAAAATTTTCTGGCGGTGTGTTGGAGTCCGTGTCACGTGAGTCCCGAATTTGGTGTACAGTGATAGGTGTGGCAGTAGATTGGTATATCTTTTAATTTTTTTGATGGCCCAACAGTGATTCGTTTCAGAAAAATGGTATTATCATGAAGCAGTTTCATTGTATAGTATTATAAGAGTTTGGGCCACATAGAGTACTTATACGTCTTAAAAAGAATTCTTGAATAAATGGGGTGTGAACCCAGATTTTCTCAGTATATACAGTAGGCTCCGGCTTAACTATGGTACCAATAAACTACACTAGCAGTAAATAAATTTCGAGAATATTATTAAATTAAAGTCTTAAGTTGGAATTGAATGTGATAATCAGTATCACCAAACGATGGACAATAAACATAAAAACCGAGTAAATAAAGCAAATAACGAGTGTATAATACAAAGAATATCGCAAATGAAAGAGAACCATGAACACTGTTCTCCGTTTTCAACTAGAATCGTCGGATCCAGAGGAGCCCATGTTTCGCAGAGTGTTCCGGAATGGATTTCTGGACTGGACTGGTTCTTGGTGCTGATCCTGAATTCTGTATTCCTGAATCTGGGGATCGGCAATTGGTGGGTGGATAACTTGTTGATGAGCAAGTTGTACTTGGGGGTTTTGACCTGAGACTTGTTGGGAAGGAATATGCCCAGCTGTAGAGCCACTGTATACCGAATTATGACTACCAAATGTAGGCTGATTGAACAACAACGAGAGTTGTTGGTTGAAACCAACTGTGAAAGATTGTCCTTGTGATTGCAGAATTTGAATGACATTCTGTGAAATCAGAGGGGCACTACTATTCGGCCAGAGGTTTCCATAGTTTTGCTGCTGAGTAGAAAGATTAGGTGCGCTATACATACCATCTCCATGTATTGGGACCGGCATCTGACTGGAGATTGGCTTGGCTAACGATGGTTCAACTGTCATAGACCCAACGCCATAAGATATAGCTGAGTCTGTGGATGGTTGTGATCTCTTTGTAGGAGTAAGCTTGTTGTTGTATTTATCGTCATCACTTGGAGAACTAAGGTAATAGGGCAAATTCTCTGGATTTGTTAACCAAAAAGGATCGTTGAATTGGAATCCATACAAATATTCAAGCTCTGGACTTTCCAAAGGATTCTCCGTATTTTCTAATGGTTGCTCACTTTGTCTCCCAGTATTGAAATCAAATACTTTAAGATTTGTATCTTGGTCCCCTGAAAGTAGATTATTTTGCAGCACCCTTCTTCTCTTCTTTTCTGATAACTGCAGAAACTTGTCCTCTTGTCTTTCGTAAATCATTTTGATGTAAATTAGAACTCGATCAATCAAATATCTGATGTTGGCAGACCAAAGTTTAGAAATACAGTTCAATCTGGTTGAGATCCTGCTATCAAAGTTCGTCAAAGTATTCAAATTAATCTCAATATGCTTGAGCAATTCGTTGTTTAATAAAGAAGATGGATTATTATTAACAAACAATTTAAATTTGCAATGAAGAAATGTGAAAATCACTATGATTCCTTGGTAGATGAAGGACGTAAGAAACGGAAAGTACACACGGAATACCCTTTCAAATTTTATTAGAGAATTCACATCTTGTTGGGAACTTTGATTCTCTATCTTCTCATCTTTTGGAGCGAGTATATTACCACTTGATCTCTTCCTTGGAGGGATTGTATTCTTTTCAAAAAACTGGTTCAAAAAAATCTCGACAAAATAATTTAACAATTCAAAACTTTGAAGTATGGAATTGACAAATCTTTCAATAATAATGTTGTGCTTTTCTTGGTCTTCAAATTTCTTAAGAAATGGTTCAAGTAACTTGGCTCTGTTTATGTAGAGAGTTATCAAATCCATTAAAAGATTGGTTTGGTCTACTTTATTCCACTCTGACTCTCCTTGTGTTTTATTTGTCCTCAATATATCATCATTAAGCACCAGTTCCAATTTTGCTATCTCTTCCCTAAATTTTTCTTCTAAAGGTAGAACTTCCTCAATAGTGAAGTCAATCATGAAGTTTTCAATCAACATCAAATTTGATAGCCTTAAACACTCACTTAATCCAATTTTTAATGTTGTGTAGTTTATTTTATCCGAAAGTTTTTGATTTCCAAGTTCAGAAATTTGACCATTCACCTGAATTGATATTGGATTTGGCCTTCCTAGGACAGAACATATTTGAGCTGTTAGATTCTTCAAAGCAAACCAAATTTTTCTTCTGTCATCGTCTTCTTCATTGTCTGTTTCATCTGATTCATTTATTTTATCAGCGGACATTCTCTCAGGAATACTCAAAGAAGGAGTTCTCTTCACTTGTCCAATTACATGCAATCCGATAGAATAAGCAATTGAACAAGTATGAAACATCATCGACCAACATTCTTCAAACTTATGTTCAAGAAATAACCATTCGGTACATAATATGTAAGCCTGAATAGTGAGCAGAGACTCATTAATCAAATTATGCCGAAGCTTTTCAAAACTGTTGTACAATATGTTCTTAGATAAGTAGTTTCTGAATTTTCGGATGTTTTTAGAAGAAGATGCTGGAAGTAATTCAAGATCCAAGAATTCTTTGGGTGTCAATTTTTGAACAGAAAGTATCAAAATCAAATAAAGCAAAACCAAATCATCATCGTACTCCCATTCCTTATCCTTTAAATTTGGGTATGCCTTTAAAAATTCAAAAACTTTCAGTTGGGAAATAAATGTGCCGTAATAATTATTCTTTTCGAAGAATAGTTCAACTAGCCTAATTATAACATTGTAATTCCATCTCTGCAAATCTTGAAATGTGTCCGAATCAGAGCTAAAATCTGGATCATCATATTTTAGTAAAGCAAGAATTAAAGTTGGTAATTTTTTCTTGAGCAAACTTTGTTGGATTAAATTGTTTCCCTTTGATTCTTTACTTGAGTCGTCATTTAATTTTTCCCATTGAGCTGAAATTTTCGATTCGGAAGAAGTAGAAGAATTATCTAATACGTCTGTATTTGCAAACATCATCCTTGCCTTTTTCAAAGCTTGGTGAGAAGTAATATCACTTCCAGTGCTTGAAGAAACATTTTGTAGCTTTGAAATTCCATCTGTGTTATTTTCTTTTGCTTGGGATGCTCTTCGTTGTTTTGCAAATTGAGCCTCAATCCCGTAAATGTCAGATTGCGGAAAGAAGAATTTTTCATCTGTCTCAGATTGATCTGGTGGGATCGAGATCGGAGCAGCATGCAAGTCTTCTGACCTTCCCTCTTGAACGATAGGCACGGGCTGTTGATATTTTAACATACTTGGATTATTAGGGATGCCTGTTCGGGAAATCTGTTGGTTCAACCGTAAATTCTCCTGCAATAATTGCAAATTTTCGTTTTTCAACAAGTCCAATTCACTTCTTAGGCTGACAAAACTAGCTTCGGTAGCATCCAGATTATGTTCGATCGTTCCAGTTTGTGGAGCTGCAAATCCCTGTTGAGGAAAATTTTCTAGGGCCCTACTCATGTTGCTCGAAGTGGCTGCGAAATCTAATTCTTCTTCATTGATTTTGATATTTCTAAATGTAGGAGGAAATTCGCACGGTATGGATCTCTTAATGCATTGGTTGCAAGGTTTCAACTTGTTGCACTTTATCTTCTTCCTTCTGCAGGAGATGCAAGAGATAGGTAGAATGTCTGTCATGATTAGTTGCAATTTGATTAGTTGCGGCGTATGTGGTCCGAAAAATAAAATATTTAGCAGCCGATCGCAACACAGTTTATCGCAAAAAAAGAAACGACGTCTAGATCAAGGTGCGGTAACAGGAATTTGCAAGGAAAGCAGAGACAGCAACGTAGATTGAGAATGGAAATGGGCTTAATTAAATAGGTTCGACTGTATGATAGTGTCGCCACCGATGGTAACACGGTTAAGATTGTCCGTTTAGTAGGAAATCTGCTTTCGCGGTAATAATATAAGGTCCGAAGGAATAAAGCTTAGTGACCCTTTGCAGATATTATTTAGGCTGAAGCTAGAACAGAAAACAAATATTCTGGAACAATCTTAGACGTCTAAACTGTGGGAAATGAAAGTACCTCGGCAAGAAGCGGGAGAGAGTCACTATCTGAGATAGCTGTAAGTAATTATTAGTTAGGAGTTTGGTGCCGAATACGATTATGCTCTTGTGCTCACAATTTGTACTCTATTGTAGACTCTAGTTACCACCTTGGGATTGGGAGTATATCTATATTTGTGATGTTTTGGATATCTAGGAAGATATTGCAGAGGTAAGTAAAATAACTCTTATTAACGTTTTCAATTGGATGCTATTCTTTTCAGTGGCTCTTTTGGTGAAGTGCAGCTCCAATGGTGGTTGACACAAACGGTTCAGTTGTTTGACAGTTCCTTTCTTTTCTCTTAAGCAACGGCGATAGTCAAGTTTAATATGGAATGTTGTTTAGTACACAAAAATTAAACTTTTTAAAACTGTTCCCTGTTGCCATTCGAACTCTGACCAGTGTTGCTGATATTTATCAGGGGTGATAATGAAAAACAATTGGCCAATTGTCGGCTTTCTTGAATGGGTCTATTGTGGTATTTACTTTTGAAAGGAGCTGGCTACCGACAATATGTATGTTCGTAGTTGTTGCGTTGTTGGTTTTTAGTATCGTATGGGCTGCCCCAAGAGGCTTGGTAAATACTGCAAATATTTCTCTATACCAATTGAATCCTATGTGATTAAACTAAGTTCTATCTAGAAAGAACGAAGTGTTTGAAAAGGAGTTTGAATGGATTCAAGTATACTTCTTCCAATTTATTTTTGCACTTGAAGAAAAAACTGCCCTCGAACGGAAGTCCGATCCAATTTATAGACACGAAAACGTTGATGTTAGAACAATATAAAACTAGCTTCTTGTCATGATTTTCCTACCGTAATGTATCAGCAAACGTCTATGCATCGAACAGTACAATATAATTTTCCACAAGTAGGATGAGTCTAGACAAATAGTAGTTTGGTTCCGATTGAATGTGGAGCACCTCCAGTATCTGCAGTCTGTATAGCGAATTGAAGCAATCACGAACCCCAAACAGGAGAAGAATCTCAGCAACTATCAGATATCCTGTCATGGATCAGATAATACTGTAGAATTCCTGGCTCTTACTAAGAATGATAGTGGGGCCAAGCTTAATTGCAAATAATTACTTGTAATTAGTCAGTATTTACTGGGGCGCTGCTACTACAATCTACATAAAGACAGAACAGTATACGCACATATTCGAAAATAGAACTAATTCAGTCCCAGGTCATCTTTGCTCTTAGAATGGCAATGTACGGACATTCTATTCTATTCTACAACAGAGTTTATTATTTGGAGTCAGGCAAAAAACTGTGTTGGTCACATTTGGAAGCTCCACACTAAGGCTTGAAGGAAAGGCTGGCTGACAAAATAACATTTGTCGGCTGCAAATACGTGGTTGCTCTCTACAGTGGATTAGTCTGCCATCGGCCGAACTAAATTAGGCAGATACGATTGATAAACAGACTATTGTTTGCCAGTTTGTGGTGGAAGATTTGCATTATGCAAACTTAAATTGCTTACGGACGAGTAGAGCAAAGTGAAGCAAACCTAAAATAATGACATCTGAGGACGGCTCAAGCATGACGCAAGGGTGTTCCAGAGTTAACAAGTCCGGTGGCCATGCATAGAAACCAGTTCGAGTTTTTTAGCCCATACAAAACGGGACGGTTATACTGTAATTACTAAGAGGATTACGCGAAAGTAAAGTTTTACTAATCCCGCACTAAATCAAAATATGCAGAAGGTCAAATCCGTGATTAACAATGACATTTCCAGACCTGATTACTTCTTGTGCACTATTGCCGAAGTCTTAAACAGGAACCATTGGGCAAAGTAAAAGTCAGCTACGCCACTTGATTAGCTATCCAGTCGGACGATCGGATAAAGCAAGTTATTACCATGATTATCATTCAAATTAGAGCCCATCGCCAGTTCTAGACATCGGAAACTATTTCGAAAAAGCAATGCCCCCGGTTTTAGGCTTGAGGCTTTTTAGGGTTGAAAGATGATTCTCTCGCTTATGGTTCCTGAAGTTGTCACCAGTTCTATTCAGCCGTTCTAGGTAACACCGTCCGGACTTTGGCACATTGACTTGTGCCCGTCGTGTCGCTTCGGAATCATCATTTATGTCAAACCCCATGAGCTCCGGGTTATTTTTTTTCTCTACGTCAGTCGTTGGCTCGTAAATGTTGCCATCATAAGGATAGACAGCTTGTGTGATTCACGACTTTTATGAATAAGCGACGGAGTTTGACTTTACCAAGGCTCAGAACAAGAGAAGAGAAGGCTCAAAACACCTATAGATAGTCGGAGAAGAGATATTCTACAATCATGATAGAAAATACCGCGCCGCACCACTACTAGAAAAGTCCTTATACGGGGCATATTCCTCATTTAAATTATATTTGCAATTTTATTCAACCATACTTTAATGATAATTGGAAAAAAAAGTCTACTGGAGATCTCACAAATGAAGTCAAATTATGAAGTCATCTCAGATCATACAGAAGAATAATTTGTCATTTGTCACGTGTCGACTCACGTGCATCATTGCTCTCTCTATTTTTCTTATCTCTGGATCGCTTTTTTTCGGCGGCGTTTCTTATCAGTTGCATCACGTTTCTGGCCTTGTTGTTTTAATGTGTTGGTCTGAATCGGTCTTCGTCTTTTTTTGTACGGTCTCTACTTTTCTTCTTTGCTAATAGCGTGTTCATACAAATCTATATAGTATCTACTTTAGAAATAGAGAGAATTGAGTTCTTTTGGTTCTTCCTTCAATTCGTCTTCATTTTATCTCGATCTCGCGGCCTATTTGTTTCTTACCTATGATCAAGGAACCATACTATAATCTGACTTCTTCTGCTTCGTCAATCAAGCCTTCCAACCCAAAATCTTACAGCTTTGTCTCGTATGATTTGCCCCCTACCCAGCCCTTTCAATTGCTAGCCGCACCCAGCATCTCGCTCACTGCCCAAACCACCCCTTCTCGCAGTCGCTCGTATTCCGTGGAACCGTACTATGTCAAGAACAAAAAGGTAGGAACTTTACCCCCAGCACTTTCGGGCATGTACAAGTACACTTTTGCAGAGGAAAGCGAAAGCGGCGAAGACGACGACTTTGCCATTGTATCTGATTCTGAAGACGAGGAGTATTTCGCTGGTGGCTCCAGTAACGGGTACCACATACACCCTCCCCCTTCTGATGTCACGTTGTCGCGCAAGGTGTCTGACAATTATACCAGTCGCTTTGAGTTGGACACAGACACAGACGAAAGCGACAAGGAGGTAGATGCCTACAACCGATGGATGACTCCCATTGAAGCTAGCAGCTCTGCCGGTATATATAAGTGTAGATCTCGCCCTCCTCATCTTGACAGCTTGCGTGATATCAACGAGACGTTGTTGATGAAGTCAAACAACCCCAATGTGTTGACCAACGTCAGATCAAGATCACTTTCTGACAATCTTGAAGCACCTAAGTTGGACCAGAAGGTTTTTGTGTATAAAGGGTATGAAGAGACTCCCATTAAGACTGGTCTTAGGGACGACTATGATGCTGTAGGTGGCGGCCAGTATATTGTCTAGGAAAGGACGATATAGTATATATTTATGAATGTTATGTATAAAATTGTATTGTACCAAGAATAAAATGGAAAACATAAAATGGAAAACATATATAAGAATAGGGTTGTAAATTATGGCGTGGAAGAAAACCATCTGATGAATAAAATAACTCTAATGACAAATTAATTCAACATTTGGAATCACTGTGGTATCAAGAAGAAGACGAATGAAGCCAAGTGTGTTTTCTATTGAAGATGTGAAGAATCCAAAACAGAGAATCGCTATGGGGAAACATTTCGTAAAGTAGTATAACAAGTCTCTTCAAAACGTTACGAATATACTTACAAGATTCAAGATTATTTGTCGGCTGCTAAAACATGCTTCAACTGTATCTTTGTATTATCACAGCCAATCAACGAGTTGCAATTCCATTTGTCACGTTTCTGATATATTCCTAAAACTTTTTTGCACCCATTGGAAAAATACAAACTGATCTGACTCTATGGTGAAATATTATGTGCCGGATCCCATCTCTATATATGTACAATGGATTAATTCAATATTTCTATAATACACCGTTCTTCCACAAGAGCCATGGATTTTGCCTATGCGCCTCCGCCGCCTCCCCCTTCTTCAAGGAAGAACGGGCCCAAGAAGCCCAACAATAGCAGCAAGGGCAATTTACAACGAAATAATAAGAACAATTCCATTTCAAAACCAAATCAGAATTCCAGAAATCAGTATCAGCAAGATAGAACAGATCTACCTACGTCAATTCTTGACTTACCGACTCATCTACCAAACATTGCACCTTCGGAGGAAGCTCCTTTCAGTGGAATAACAGATATTCCAAGAGAAGAAGACGAGGGCTTCGAAGATGACGACAAATTGCTCAAAAAAGACCCTTCAGAACCAACATTTATACAAGGTACCTCGATAACACTTCAGACCGAAGAAGACATATTGAAATGGATTGAAGAAAGAAAGAAAAACTGGCCATCAAGAAAAAACATAGAGAAAAAGGAAAAATTGAATCAGCAGAAAAGCGAAACTAACAGTTCTACGTCGTCAAAGAAAAGGCCATACTCCCAAGATGCAACTGAAAGAGAAGTCAAGGATAAGAAACAAAAGAATATCTGTCGTTTCTACCAGCAACATGGCCATTGTAAATTCGGAAGCAAATGTAAAAATGTTCATGAAAGTACGTCCTCTATCAATCCTGTCGCCAGCACTAATGTGTACGATTCTACGCATTATCGTAGAAACGTCAATGGCGTTCCGGTATTGATACCGAAATTGTATGTTAACCGTAACAGCAAGGTTGGGCAGAGTAGAACCTCTAGTGAACAGTCTTCGTTGTTTAAGCATTTGGTCAAAAAAGACAATCTTGAAAACGAGAACAAGATCATCTTGGACTTTGTTCAATTCCTTGAAAGGGAAGGATTGATTGATCACGACGTAATGAAAGAAAAGCAATAGCTAGTATATTGCAACAAGATATGTGAATATGATGTCAGAGCTACTATTTTCTCGTAGCTATTTATATTGCCATATCTATATATATATTTATATTTATATCTAGTACAAATCACCATCGTACTTTCTAGTAGCATCCAATAGTATCGAACATTGCTTAGCAACGTCGCCCAATTTACCAATGACAATCTCGTTACCTTCACCAAAGCCATAGATTGAGTAGGATAAACCTACATCTTCACAGAATTTGATCACTAACGGTTGTACTCTTCTGAAGTTGTGTCTAGGCATTCTTGGGAACAAGTGGTGGATGGCTTGGAATTGCAATCCTCCGTGCAAGAAGTCTAGCCATTCTGGGCAATCGACATCCATGGTTGTTCTGATTTGTCTAGAAGGAAACGATTCGCTGACGCCCAAGTCTGAGGTCGACATAGCAAAGTGTGATAATGTGATTTGCACATGGACCAACATCGTGGCAACGTGACTGACAAGAACATAGTTGAATCTATTCCAGCCTCCATCGATCGACTTGTAAACTACAAGATAGAAAAACCAGTAGAAAAAGAAGCTCAAGCCACAGATCTCAAAATATCTGAACCAAGCAGCCTTGCCGTGTCTTGGGCCGAGCCCTCTGATCAAATGCAGCCACGACAAGAAGTACAAGTTAAATCTGCCAAAACTCAAGATAGGATAGTACAAGTAGTTCTGGAAAGGAATGAAGATTTCAGCTGCCTTGTCAAACCACAAGAAGCATTTGTAGTATGTAGAGTAGACGTTGTCGAATAACCTGACACTGACAGCGAAAAAAGGGAGGTGTTGGATGTCCGGATCATGCACTGGATCGTTGGGGATTAAATGGTGCACATTGTGATTTCTCTTCCACCAACCAAGACTCAATCCACCAAACCAATCAGCTATGACCATACCAAATAAATTGTCGAATTGGTAGTTGTGAGTGATAGATACATGTCCAGCATCATGAGCAATGAAAGTCATCTGGTGCCAGGCCATCCCCATACAAACAGCAGATAAGAAGAGGCAGTTAAGCTTCAAGAAAGAAAAAGAGTAGAGAAACAAGCTGCCAATCTTCACCAATTCTCTAAAAATATCCCAGTAATTACAGTCATAAAGTCCGTTTCTAATGACTAGCTCGTGCAACTCTGTGTATTTGTCACGAAGATGTTGTTGAGTTTTGTAATCCAAGGAAGGCAAACTGGCAAGATCTTGATGGGTAAGTCCATTATCGTAATTGTGCATCAATACTTTTGGGTTTACTATAGCAGAGCTCTTCGGATTGATTTCTTCAGTCACAGGAAACAAGGTGTTCTTATTCTCCTCTGTTATCAACATATTTTGCGGAACAACTGGTTTAACAGCAGAAGGGTATCCCAAACCCTTGTACTCTTCTATAGCTGTGTCTGGTATGGAACTGGTGGAAGACGAAATCGAGGTTCCTATCTCTTCAAACGAACTGGTAGACTCGTTATCCAACTTGCTGTCCAACGATTCACGAACGCTTCGACTTTGGCCAGTGATGCTCTCTTTACGGTATACAGCACCCTGGATCGGTGGGAGCAAATTCTCCCAGTAGTAGTCGATCTTGCCTACTTTCCATTTCGTGAAGGTATCTACTGTTTCTTTGCTGTGATACGCGATCATCTCGTCTGTGGCATCGCGTCCAATCATGTGGTAGACAGCCATTTCACCTCCAGGGTGTCTTGGGATCCATGGAGTGAGGTTCAAGACATTGTTCTTGTAAATGACTATGGCTTTTCCATCTGTGATCATGTCTATGATCTCAGAGCGAGACAAGACTTTGCTCATGCTGATCGAGTGGATAAATGAATTGGTTGGAGCTATAACAGATTTCTAGTACGAAACACGGACAAAAGTGAAAGAAAGAATAACGAAAGGATATCGTAATCTAATTCGAGATTGGAACGAAATCTAACAATACCTACTAAATTGTAAAGAAATATATACACAAAGATTCGTGGGCCATTTTTCACTTTTTTCTCCACTGTGAGTTTCCTACAAAGCCCTTTGGCACAGCCTATAGAATTAGGCTATAATGTCAGAAAGCGCGCGAAAAAAAAAAAGAGTCCAAAAAAAGACGTTAGCCTACCAGGTTTTGTGGCTTCGGGATCTCCTGATTCCCTATTCAGGGCCAGTCCTAGATCGGTAACTTCATTACACGATATTCAGTGGTAGGTCGTCGTATAGACGTCATGTCTACCGAGGTCCTGTCGAACTATACGATGGTCTAATATTATTACTTTTTCTATACTCAGTAACGATCCTACTGTAAATATTATGAAGTTAGCGGAAGAATTCGCCCATTATTTTCTCTTTTCGCAGCCATTATTTTCATGGGAAACATCTGTTCAACAATTCATACTGAAGAGGCAACAAGATGGGAACAAAGAAGTTGTCGTTGAGATTGGAAGTGCCTTCCAAGACAGCGCAAACAAGAGTTGATACTAGCAAGTTCTCCCAGTTACCAACGGGAACATAGATCTCTCCTGCGTATTCTGTTAAGGCATAGTCAAGAGCAACAAACGACGAGAAAGTAGCAACCACAAATGCAATAGAACCCTGAACTGACTTGTCGCTACCCTTCCATTTGTAGGAACCGAAGCTTTGGCCAATGATAGAAGCCATAGAGTCGCCTAGTCCTAAGGCTATAATGCCCATGTATCTGATGACAGAAGCATGTTCTGCACCAAAGAGTATGTAGTCGTATACAATAGGAATCGTAGCACCAACAATCAAGTATATATACGAGACATTTAATGGACCCTTCAAGTCTTTCTTGTCCTGGAACTTGGCCAAAGTATGAGCAAGATATTGACCGATGAAAGTTATACGGTTGAACCTCACCAACTCTACGACTAGGAATACTACTATCGATCCAAGCAAACTGATCAAGGTGAACTCAATATTTTGCATCAAAACCTCGGATCTATATCCCAAGATTCCGATGATGACAAAGTGCCAGATTTTTCTTCTAATGTTGAAGCCAAGCTTGTCCACCAAAAAGAAGGTAGTAGGAATAGTGACTAACAAAATTGCAGACCACACCTGTAGAATTTGGGTCTTTTCTTCGTCTAAAAAGATGTAGTCATATAACCAACTTACAGCATTCTGACCTCCCAAAACGTAATTCAACTGGAAGATTGTAAGACCGTAGAAAATACCAGAAAACGCAACCATTGAAACCACGGATGGCAAGAACTGGTGCAAGTAATAGAGAGCTAAGATGGAAAGAATGAAACTGATTAACAACTTCTGGAAGATGGCTAATGGCAAGTACTGGGACACAAAGTCCTTGTTGAAAAACAAGTTGGTAAGTAACAAGCTGATTATCTGGATCTCTGCTTTACTGAAAGTCCTATACTGGTCTTCGTCCACTTCTTCAACGTCGCCTTCACCTTCATTTTCTTCGTCTATAGTTGGGATATTGAAGTCATTTATATAGTTCAAGACGAAACTGTTCAAGTACTGGAATGCACAGATCTGGATGAAAGAAAAGGTGTCCAACTTAGTACTTTCATTGTATACTTCATAGAAACCTACTGCTGAAAACACTCTGAAAATAGGATTCAACTTATCTACGATAAAGTAGTTCAAAGCAAGGTTAGCCAAGAACCAATCGGCGTCGTAATGAACCAAGTTGATTAAGAATGGAAAGAAAATACTGTACAAGTAGTTGAATTCAGGAACATCCTTTGGTTTCTTTTCACTTTTGATGTAGTTCAAAATTAATGCCGATAATATTCCAGCCCAGTTGAACGCTACAGGATACATGTTGGCGTCTAAGTGGTCAAACTTGGAGCGATGAAGAATCACTAGTTGGAGAATAAACAGGAATACCAACAATTGCACAAACAACAAGAAGTTGATATTCTCCGAAACATAATCTTGTACACGGTAAATCACATTGAAAGGAAATCCCGCGTTTTCTAACTCGATATCTCTCTCAGATCCAGTGTTTTCTGGGATAATCTGCGGTGGTTGCGCTGCTCTCTGCTCCGCCAAAGTCTTTTCGATATTCTGGGGTTGGAAAATGGAAGCTGTGGATCTACTCACGTGAGTCGACTCGTCCACATCTGCACCTTTTCTACCTGCTCTAGTTCTAGCAGCTTGTCTTTTGGGCGGCATTTTTGGCTGTAGAATAAGGAATTATAGAATAGTGGGATTTTTCAAGGACAAATAGTCACTGGTGAAAATTCGATGGTATTTGAGGCACGTGACTCAATCTTTATCAAACGCTTATCTTGAAGGAGAAGACCAGACATGGATAAGAGCTGGTGAGAACAAATATAGCGTAAGATTCTTAGGATTCCTAAGATAAATAATGCATTCGTGTGCGAAATGGGAGTATATATTTTTGTATGATCATGTACTCATATAGGCTGTTCTGTCTCACTTTAACCGTTATCACTCCAGTTCTATTGTCACTTCTCTGTCGCAAATCTCCTGTGCGACAAAAGATCTTTCTCTTCAGTTTCGCATCTAAACGCGTCTATACATTCTGTTTACTTTTCGATCTACATAATTTTCAGAATTATTCTTCTTTTCATATTCTTCTTTATTCTTCATTTCATTCTACATTCCTAATGCACATCAAGAAGATCATCATCCAGGGCTTCAAGACGTACAAGAATGCCACGGTTATAGATCTCGTGTCTCCACACCACAATGTTGTGGTGGGACGAAATGGGTCTGGAAAATCCAATTTTTTCGCCGCGATCAGATTCGTATTATCCGACGACTACACCCATATGGGCCGGGAAGAAAGACAGGCGTTGATCCACGAGGGCTCCGGAACTGTGATGTCAGCATATGTAGAGATTGTATTCGACAATCGCGATGGCAGAATTCCTCTTAACAGAAACGAAGTAGTAATCAGAAGAACTATCGGTTTGAAGAAGGACGATTACGCGTTGGATGGAAAATCAGCTACGCGTTCTGATATCCTCAATCTTTTGGAAAGCGCAGGGTTTTCGAGATCAAACCCCTACTATATAGTTCCGCAGGGAAGGATTACCAGTTTGACCAATGCCAAGGATTCGGATAGACTCGTCTTGTTGAAAGAAGTCAGTGGAGCCACAGTGTTTGAAAACAAGCTCAAGGAATCCGAAAAGGAAATGAATAACTCCACTTATAAAAAGCAGCGTATTGATGAAACTCTTGCTTCCATCGACGAAAGATTGTCGGATTTACAGATCGAATCAGCCGACTTGAAGAAATTTCAAAGTTTGGATAAATCCAAGAAGATCTTGGAATATAATTTGTTTGACCGTGAGTTCACGGACTTGAAGACCTCCATAGACGAAACTGACGAAACATACAACGAACTTTTGACAGAATCGCAACAAGATCTCCAGGATCTAGATAATCGTGAAAAGTTATGTCAGCAGTTATCTGACACAATTAACGACTTAAAGATCTCTATAAAGGTATCGCAATTGAATAAGGAGCAGTCTGATTTGGATTACAACCAGATGTTGAAAATAGTAGCAGAGAAGGAAGTCAAACTAAGCGACTTGAAATCTACGCTCCATTCGTCGCGTCATAATGTGGAAGAAGTGAACCGCCAAATTGTAAAGTACAGACAGGTGATTGCAGAACACGAATCCAAGGTATCTAGCTTGAAACCCCAGTTAGATAGCTTGCAAGGAAGAGAACGTGAATACAAGGAAAAATTGGTAGATTTAACTTCTAAACAAAGAGCTTTATATTCTAAACAGAATAGATTTCTGAAGTTCAAGACCAAAAGAGAGAGAGATACGTGGTTAACGACAGAAATATCGACTCTTAAGAAGCAGCTTCAATCTAAGGAAACCGATATCAGTCAGTTGAATTCAGAAATCAAGAACCAGGAAAGTGATATCAGTGGATGGAATACTCAGATTGATAAGTTAAATGGACAACTCCACGACGGATCCCATTCCAATTCAATCCACAAATTGAAGACCACTGTAGGTGATTTGAAACTGCAAATCAATGAGCTCAACGATAGGCGTAAGCTCTTGTGGCGTGATGAAATTAGATTCAGAAGTATCTATGATTCCATCAATAATGACTTAAACAATGCCAATAACATGGTCAATCTGACTATGGATAGAGCACAGGCCCAAGGACTTGCTGCTGTGAAAACTATTGCTGTCAACTTGAACTTGACTGAGAACGTTTATGGTCCATTGGCTTCGTTATTCAGTGTCAGCGACAAATACAAGGTAGCTGCTGAAGTAATTGCAGGAAACTCTTTGTTCCATGTAGTTGTTGACAATGATAACACGGCATCGTTGATAATGAACGAGCTTGCAAGATCCAAAGCAGGAAGAGTAACTTTCATTCCGCTCAATAGAATTGACTTCTCACCAATTGAGTTCCCAGATAGCAATGAGCATCAATGTATTCCATTGATAAAGAAATTGAAATTCAATGAAAACGTTAGTAAAGCTATTCATCAAGTTTTTGGCAAGACCATCGTTGTAGGTGACTTACCAACAGGAGCAGAATTAGTTAGATCGTACAATGTTTCTGCTATCACATTGGATGGTGACAGAGCTGATAGAAGAGGAGTCTTGACAGGTGGTTTCAGAGATTATAAAAGGTCGAGAATAGACGCATTGAAAATACAAGCAAAAAAGAAGGTTGACTTAGAAAAGATTGAATCTGAATTGCAAGAATGTGTCAAGGAAATTGAGCTGGTCAATCAGAATATTACATCTTTGAATAATGAATATCAACTCAGTGTCCGTGATTTGGACCGATTGCAGCAGGGACAAGAACCAATTAAGATTGAATTATCTCAATTGTCCAACAAGAAGTTTAATGTCGAACAAGAATTGAATAGTCTAAGATACAACGTTAGCAACGCCCAAGCAACAAGAAGTACGTTGTTGATCAAAATTAAACAGCATGAAGGTGAATTGGATAATAATTTCACTCAATCATTGAGCGATGAGGAACTTCAAACCTTGGAGGACTTAACTAGTCAAATAAAAGACGTGGAAGCGCAATTGGACAAGGTCGTCACTCAGTTGTCTGATTCAGAAACCCAGATTTCTGCCTTGGATTCGGCGATGCTTAATGATTACAAGCCAACTTTGTCGAAGCTTCTTAAACAGAGTACTCTGTTTGGTGATAGTAATACAAACGACGAAGAAGTAAGGTCACTTGAAAAGGAAATTAAAAATTTGCAAGTGGAATTGCATTCTATTCAGATAAGAAATGAATCTGCCACACAAGAATTCGATAGAATCAGTAAGGAAATCGCAGATAGTGAAAATTCATTGAAGAAAGCAAATGCTCAACAGCTTATTCTAATCAAGAAATTGGAGAAGTTCTCGAAGTCTTCCGAACAAATCTTGAACAGAAAGGCGATTTTGACAAACAGACGTGAAGAAATTCATAAAAAGATCAAGGAATTGGGTGTTTTACCTGAAGAAGCTTTTCAGGCGTCGAACTACGATCAATACAACTCAGATCAATTGTTAGAAAAGTTGAACAAAGTCAATGAAGACTTATCCAAATACTCTCATATTAACAAAAAGGCAATGGAACAGTACAATACGTTCACGAAACAGAGAGACGATTTGGTCAAAAGAAGGGAGGAATTGGATACTTCTCGTGAGTCCATCGAAACTTTGATCAAGAATTTGGAAACACAAAAAGATGAAGCTATTAGAAAGAGTTTCCATCAGGTTGCAAAAAGTTTCCACGAGATTTTTGAGACGTTGGTACCTGCCGGAGTGGGTAATTTAGTTATGCAAACTCAAGATGGCGCAGCTGCGAATGCTAGAGAAGAAGCCGAAGACGTTGAAGACGACGAAGGACATGTTAGCATTGAAAATTACATAGGGGTGTCTATCTCGGTGTCATTCAATTCCAAGTTCGACGAACAGCAGAGAGTTGAGCAATTGTCCGGAGGACAAAAGTCGTTGTGTGCCATTGCCTTGATTTTGGCTATACAAAAGTGTGACCCAGCTCCATTTTACTTGTTTGATGAAATCGATGCTAATTTGGATTCCCAATATAGAACTGCAGTTGCATCCATGATAAAGACGTTATCGTCGAAGGCGCAATTCATATGCACCACATTCCGGCCCGAGATGTTGCAGGTGGCAGACAAGTTCTACGGAGTGATGTTCAGCAACAAAGTAAGTACGGTGTCTGAGATTAACCGCGAGGAGGCTATGAACTTTGTGGAGGGACAACAGCCTCGCTAAAAGAATTGCTAATTTTAATGTAAGTGCTTATGTATAGAAATGAATTATTATAACGTTATGCTCGGTTAGGTACGATTCAAGTACGCCAAGACATGATTTAGATCTACGGAATATCTTTCGATATTCTTCGGTAACAGTGCCTTCAGTGATGGAAGTTATTTATAGCTAAAAGCATTGCCCGGTAGAACACGCACCTTTATCACCTGCCGCATGTGCAATTTCAGTAGCACTCAGGCAGTGTGCCATTTGCTTGTCTGGATCAAGTTTTGTTCTAAGCCCTGATTCGGGCACATAGCTGAGGGGGTACCGGCCAAAGTCCAATCAGGAGAAGTATATTTGTACACAAAAGCACATTTGTCATTGTCTACAGGACACCTGGCTGGTATTGGAGATGGCCCTGCCAGAACAAGCATATTTTTGGATGGTAACCCAGCGTGGCTAGCAGAGGAGAAAATAGAGTGAGAAGGAAAGTAGTGAGTGAAAAATTCGAGCTCATCTCACTACTACTATCACCAGAAAGACGGCTAATTATGACGAACAAAAACGAATTGTCCAGCAAAATGCGCTAAGCCAACTAAAGAGCGCCATCTCGGATCCTCCCACTTTATAGAGTATGCCAATGCCAGATTAGTGGCCAATCATAGTTGTTAAACTCAATATCTTTATCAGCCATTTTGGTCACGTGCGCATTCCATACAATGAAATTCAGTGACGTACATGAACACTCGGGAAGGGCTGAGATGGGCAGTTACAACAACAAACACCGTATCTATAAAATAGAGACCTTTTCCTGGATTTTTCGCGGGAGCGCTTTTCTCGCATTTCAATTGCTTTAGCTTCTGTTCTGAACCACCAATGGTATGTCAAGTTTGATCTCGAGCCCTGGACGCTCGGTTGGCTATCAGAAGAAATGTCCTAGTCTACGATTTTCCCATACACGAATCGGATAATTTCACGATTTTTCCTCATTCTGCTCGGAAACTCGATGAAACTCGGGTATAAACCGTGTTGAGGAAGCGACAAGTGAAAGCTAAAGGCGGATACCTGACTAAGGCGAAATTGCTGATTCTTCAGCTTCAAATCATAGATAGTGTTTTAGCTCATTTGATTCACATTTCCGCAGGGCATATTTTGTTCGTGGAATTTTTGTTCCAATGCGGCAGTTGCAAACGACCCAGCCTATTTCATTTTGATTCACCATACTAACGTTTCCAGGCTTACTACCAACAACAGCAAGGTCCTCCACCTCAAGGATACTACCAACAAGGACCTCCTCAACAACAGGGAGGTTACTACCAACAACAACCACAGCCAATGTATGTGCAACAGCAACCCCAGCAGAAGAGCGGAGGCTGTTGTTCGACCTTCTGCGGTTCGTGTGCGGCTCTTATCTGTTGTTGCTGTGCTGAAGAGTGTCTTGGAATGCTCTGTCAGTAGACGTTCTGACTGTACCATAGAAGCGTCTGCCGCTGAAAAGTGGACTATTCTGTAGCTTTAATTAAATGTATGATTACTGAAAATAGTGTACACGTAGTTTTAACTGAAAATCTACCATTCGCAGCCAATCTGAATAAACCACCATAATAAATGCTTCGCTGAAATGATCGGACGATTAGAAAACTCCATAGAAATGGCAATGACTGTTGTGCCTGGGTTGGTATTGTAGCTATCAGTACTCTGTATCTATTGGTTACTCTGTTACTACTTCATTTTGCTTTGAAAAACGGTAACATATATTCATATCTATTCTATATTGTAGTAACCAGTTTAACGGGTGGTGAAACCACCGGAAGCGAAGATGGTTTGTCCAGTGATCCAGGCACCTTCGCCAACCAAGAATCTGACGATTGGCACAATGTCTGGGACTTCGGTCAATCTTCCACCGAGGGCAACGGATTTCAAGTGACCAACGACTTCCTTTGGTTCGATCTTGTGCAAGAATGGAGTGTCCATTGGACCTGGTGCAACACTGTTGACGGTGATACCTCTGGACTGCAATTCCTTGGACAAAGCTCTGGAGTAGAATTCAACACCGGCCTTTGTACCTTGGTAGGCAGAGTAGTTTGGAATGTAGGCAGCCAACAAGGATGAGACGATGGACACGATTCTACCGTTGTCATTCACGTTCTTGGCAGCTTCCTTCAAGAAGAAGAAGGCAACCTTATGGTTGATGCTGTCCAATTCGTCGAATTCTTCTTCTGAGACTGTGACAAGTGGCTTCTTGACGGCCTTACCAACGTTGTTGATGGCGATGTCAACACCCTGTGGGAAAGCATTCTTGGCAGCTTCGAATAACTTGGTCAAGTCTTCTGCCTTAGCCAAACTGCCTTGGTAGATCTCAACCTGAACCTTAGGGTAGGAGGTCTTCAATTCAGTTTGAAAAGCCTTGGCTCCTTCTGGGTTAGAGTTGTAGTGCAAAAAAACGTTGGCACCGAGGGAGGCCAATTCTCTGGCGGTTTCACCACCCAAGTTCTTGGTACCACCAGTAATGAGGGCAACCTTGCCGGCGATGCTAGTTTGTCTTAAGTAAGGGGACATGTTAGATAATTGAATTGTTTGTTGAGTAGTGATGAACGTATGAACATCTGCAATTGAGACTGCGGAAGTGACGATGCTTTTATAGTTTTTCCAACGATCATCTCAGTTGATGATCCAGTTCTGAACCAAAGATACCAAAGACCGTACAGGTGACATTTCTTTTGTAAGTTGGGTGCAAAAAATAAGGAGATGCGACCCGAAACTCGCACTTTTCGGCGTTGTGTCCCAAATAGGCACGTAGCCTGTTTCACTTACTTAACTATGGGCGTATATGCCGAACTCCGTGATGGAATATGGGGATACACCGTTGGAAGGAGATTAAGTCCAAAACGGAATGAATCGTATGGATATTTTATCTCTACTTTTCCAGGTCAAAAGTGGGAAATTGCGCCATCAGCCTCTAACGATAGTGTTTACTGCAGATCTAGGTTTGCTACCGAGACTAGTATACACTATCGGAATTTTTCAGATGAGCGAACCACTTCCGATTCCAGATTCTAATCCAATTTGTCAGTCGTTCCAACTTATGGCACACTTGCAGCACCTGTGATAATGCTGCCACAGAACAACACTGTGAACAAGTTTCGTGAACCAGCTCGGTCTGTTCCTGTCAAATTTGAGAAGCCTTTGGTGCAGTGGAAACAATGGAAGCAGTCGGAACAGCAGTCGGCACACTGAGAGCCATCGGCCCGCAATGGTGAGGAGATTTGCAGCTCCTGGAGCGATGATTCCGAATGGCTACTCAGTGTTGATAGCACAGGAGGTGCGGTCGCTGAGTAAGCTGGCGGTGGAGCAGAATGGTCGGTCATGTGGATAGAAATACAATGATTATGAGAGACGACTATAAAAATGAAAATATAATTTGTACGTGAGCGCAGCTAACATTAAATGATAAATTTAAATACCAATGTGGCAGACACAAAAGTCTGGAAAAGAATACTTGGTTTTCTACTTGTAGCCCCGGCGTGTGTGACTCTCAGTACAGAAGGTCTTTAAGTAGAATCCTAGATTTCCAGGTCCATTGTCTTTGATTCTGGGCATAGACACTAATTCTTTTGATCAAAGTGCGACAATTGGCGGGGTTTTTTCACAGCCATTCTTTCTACAGAACAGAGTATAACTAAATATGTGTTCATGTTAAGCTCGATGGTATACAAATCTATGGTAGCTCAAAAGAAGTAGGAAAGTAGAAGATACGAATTTGCAATGTATAATTTGTTTAGAAGTCGCTTTCTCACAGCTTGTCTAGAACAAAAACTTCCCTTTGATGCTCTTTTCTGCTGACATCTTGACTGTAGACGAAACAGAATAAAACCAAAAGTCTTAGCACAGCTGAAAAGTCATAATCTTTCGGAAGTATTGATCATACGCCTATGGTTGCTTTTACAGTTATTGGCTTCTTAGTATTAACTCTAGCTATACCCGAACAAATAAAAAAAGAAAGAGCAGTGGGCACATGTCGATGCTAAGGAACATATTCACTGGTATACATCTATATTAATAATGATGCATTCAGTCGTATTTTTTCACCATGAACTGAATAGCAATGGCAACAATAATGTTGGGATAACAGTAAATACGCTCTAGGTATCGGTGAAGATCTGAGTGTAGTTGTAAAGGGTAACGACCTTCTGAAAGCGTAGAAAAGCTATCAAAAGCAGCACAGAAATATTCTGATTGGGTTCATTAAGAACCGATTAATGGAATCCGGCAACTCCTACAACTGATTATAAAGTCAAAAATTTGGCCATGATCTTGCTTGAACTAGGAGCTGAAGATGAATGATACCTCAGACCCAGAAAGTTCATGTCTCCGCAACAGCAGGGCAAAGATGGAACTGAATTATGCTTAAAAGGTAAAACCTCCAAGAGAAGGAACCCATTCTGAATATTTTGAGCTACAAATGTGAAATAATACCGAAAAATAATTTGCATCAATTCGACCGGGTACACCGAGAGTTCCAATTTGCCCGTTTTGTACTAGTAATTTGCCCATGACGCACGTGACGGAATGTTGAAAATTCTGAGTTACAGATTGCAAAAAAACACCTTTTACAAATCTACGATTTTATCAACTATATTATCTGAGCAAAACCACAGATGCAAAATAAATACAGAATATGGTTAGAAAATAATTAACCTTGGATAATGTGTAGAAAATAGTCAAGAGTTCATATGGAGAAAATGTAGATAAAAAAGACGATAATGTCGATTCTTACATTCAATATAAATTTATACAGAGCAGACGTCTACTTCTTGGCTGCCTTCTTGGTGGAGGTGGAGTTCTTTGGTAATTCCTTGACGAAAGGAATGAATTCCGGTTCACCTGGAATGTACTTTCTCAATACTTCAGGGATAACCAAACCATCTTCCTTTTGGTAGTTTTCCAAGATACAGCACAAAGCTCTCTGGGTAGCCGACAAGGTGGAGTTCAAGCAGTGGACGTACTTCTTTTCAGTCTGGTTCTGTTGCTTGATACCGCATCTGATTTCCAAGTTACGCGACTGGTAGTCGGTACAGTTGGAGCACGAAACCAATTCCTTGTATTCCTTTTGGAATGGGAACCAAGCCTCCAAGTCGTACTTCTTGGCAGCAGCGTTGTTCAACTCACCGGAAACGATACCGACAACACGGTATGGCAAACCTAACGACTTGTAGAATTCTTCGGATAAACCGATCATTCTGTCGAACTCCTGCCACGACTTCTCTGGCTCAGTCAAAACAAACTGCTCAATCTTTTCAAAAGCATGCACTCTGAAGATACCCCAGGCATCCTTACCGTGAGAACCGGCTTCTCTACGGAAACAAGACGAGTATCCTGCGTATCTGACAGGCAATTGTTCTTGTGGAGACTCGAACCATTCGCCAGCGTGGTAGGCAGAGATAGGCTGCTCGGAGGTGGCAATCAAGTACTTTTCATCTTCACCGTCAATAACCTTGTACAATTCTTCATCGAATTGTGATAATTGGGCGGTCTTGGCCATTACTTCTTTGTTCATCATCACTGGAGCTTGCAAGGGAGTGTAGTCGTTCTTGGCCAAGAAGTTCAAACCGTAGTTGATCAAAGCTTGGTTCAAGAACACACCATAGTTTCTCAAGAAGTAACCACGGTGACCAACAATTCTAACACCTCTTTCTGGGTCGTAACCATCCAATCTCAACAAGACTTCATGGTGCGACAAGGCGGCTGGAGCTCCTGTGGCAGCAGCGACTTGGCCAACTTCGTAAGATTCTGGCTTCCAGGTTCTCACCAACTCATTGTTGTCTTCATCCATGGAGTCCACAACCGATTCGTGAACTAAGTTACCCACTTGGTTTACTTTGAAACGTAAATCGGTATCAGCCTTCTGCTCTTGTTCAATGAGCTTCTTCTTTTCTTCAGTCAACTTGTCCTTTTCAGCTAACAACTCGGAGGCGTCTTCCTTAGCTTTGTACTTCTGACCAATCTGCTTTTGGATTGCGTTGATCTGTTTGTTTTTGGCATCCAAGTCGAATCTGATAACCGTCCAGTTCTTGTAGTCGGCGATGATCTCATCTACCAATTCAACCGAAGCACCTCTCTTCTTCTGCGAGATCTTGATCTTCTCGGGTTCTCCACCTTTTTCAACAAGAAAAGAGTTGATGTCTAACATGGCTCGTGTGTCTTTGTAGCAAGTCTAACTACTGATCAATTACAAATTGTCACCAATGGTGTTGAATTAGTCACCATCTGGTTATCATACTTCTTCACTTTGCTGGTGTATGTGCGAAAATCTTTCGGTCTGTGTACAGGACTGATACGTTGGTCTTCTTAGAACTGGTCTGTTTTTGGAAATGAGAATTGAGCTCATAGTTATTTTTCATTTTTCAGTCCTCCATATAGTAATAGAAGGAATCTGGAGACTCCATCTTTCAGCTCCAAAGCTTCAGAGTATTCCTTGAGTTTTGTTTCTAGTTTTGCCAAAAAAACAATTCCTTTCGTTATTGGGGTACCACCGGCTTGTCCTTTCTTTGTTAGTCTTCAATTGGTATCATATAGTCTCGCAACTGCCGGCAATTACCAATCAACTCCAACTTTGAAGAAGGTTAACATACTTTCTATTATTTCATTCTACTAATTCATTACCAGATCTCGTTACCAGATCTTAATAACCATATACAACACTTCATAGTCTAGTTACGTCTGGATATATAATACCTCCTTCCGGAATGACATGCAGGCCCTACTCTTGGATAGAGCCTTTGGTAAGGTAGCACCGCTTGAGTTTGCTACGACCGTAACGGAGTCGTACTATTCTTTACTCCAACAGAACGCACTTACACGCGTGTTTCCTCCCAATTGTCATACAAATGCAGCTATAAACAGTCTCTCGTTAGAAACGGAAGACTACCAGTACCTTTTGAGCGGATGTGCTGATTCTTCCATCAAGCTCTGGGACCTAAATTCACAACTGGAGATAGACAATGGTTCCAGCACCATCCACCAGGATTTAAACAAACAGCATTCGGACTACGATATTTACGACTACGATCATCCGGTCCAGACTTTTACCAACATTGCTACAGTTCCCCGGAAGTCTGCCCATACATTTGGTATTTCTGCCATTCAGTGGTGGCCGTACGATACAGGGATGTTTGTTCTGGCCAGTTTTGATCACACTGTGAAAATATGGGATACCAATGAACTCACACCGGTACACTCTTTCGATGTTACCAATCGGGTATATGCCATCGACCTCTCGGGAAGCGAGTCACCGAATGGCTTTTCTTCCTCGGCTTTGGTAGCTGTAGGCAGTGACCAACCATTCATTCGGCTCTTGGACTTGCGATCTACTTCAAGTGCCCATACGCTCACAGGTCACAAGGGGAAGACGTTGGCTGTCAAATGGCATCCGCTCAATCCTAACTTACTTCTGTCTGGAGGATTTGACGGTGAAGTCAAGATTTGGGATATCAGGCGAAGCAAGAGTTGCCTTTGCCGCTTGGATATGCTCCGTACCAACAATCAAGCAGACAGTGCAGATAATCTTGCTAAAGCCTCGGTCAAAGCCCATCTGGGTCCTGTCAATGGTCTCGTCTGGAATGAACAGGGTACAGAGCTATATACTGCTGGTAACGACGACAAGGTGCGAGTCTGGGACATGATTTCCTCTTTGGCTCCACCTATCAATAAATTGGTCAACTTTGGGCCATTGACACGAAACAAGTATCCCCAGACTATCCCCATTATGCTTAACCCCAGCTATGAGACCGAGTTGCAGTATTTATTATTTCCCTCTGATAATAGCGACTTGTTTGTATTCAGAACTGTTGACGGCAAGATGGTTTCGCGATTATCTAGAAAAGGCACCAAGAACAGCGGTAGGACATGTTCTATGGTTAATGCAGGGCCATTTACAGGGAAGTATTATTGTGGGACAATTGATGGAGAAATCATCGCCTGGTCGCCGCATTGGGAACAGCCCAATATTGAGGATTTAGTCGAGGACACGAACGAGGTGGATGTTCAAGATGTCTTATCCAAGCGAAAGTTGGCTGAAGAAGCTCGACGCAACCTTGAGGACGATCCCTACTTTAATGGCGAACCGTAGATTAGACTAGGTGCTACATTACATATGTAACATAAATATGCATGAATTTGATTGGCTGCGAAAAGTAAGCCTAAGATTCAACTAATATTTTTAATATTTCTATAAATACTTCAACTGCAAAGGCCAATACTCTATTAAATTTGATTCGTATGGGAGAGGGGAACACATATACGAACTTCCTACAGAAATAAGTGCTTTCTTTTTCTTCACAATCGTTGGCGTGCACTATTCATTGTCCTCTCTTGCATAGACTATGCGAGCGAGGCTAAAGTGGCCTAAAGATAGAAATGTTAGACATGTGAAACTTGCTGAGAATGTGTAGAAAAGCACCGGGGGTGGTCGAACTTTTGAATCAATTGAGCTTCAAGCAGACTAAAATGGCTAAGTCTTGATCATATTGATATATTTTTTTATTGTATAATAATAGTCGTTGTTGGGGCAACGGGGGTAACCAAGAATTATAGCAAAATATGGCCATTGCTCTTTGAGAAATAGCTTATTTTCGCCTTCTTTAGGCATTTTTTGGGGAGACCACCAATAGCGGACAATATTCAGATGGCATTCAGCAGGTGTAGAAAATTCTCCCCTATCGTCAAGAATTGAATTTGAATTTTTCAGCCGAGATTGGGTGTGCCTATTAATGTAGAAAAGGCGTATTTTTTGAATCTCGAATTTGTGTGCGGAGCTACAGATGTGGGTCGGGGTTGGCACTCGGATTGAAATTAAACTTGGAAGAATCTCTATTGAAATTAAGGATGTAGAAATACAAGAAAAAGACAGGATGATAGTGTGGACTATTTTTCAATAGTCAGTTTACCCCTTAATCATGCTAGTAGCAGAGCAACGAAGTACAAAAAGAGTAATTGCCTAGATCTGCTAGAATAGGTCAAAAAAAAAGTGAAGTGCCAGAAAGTGTGGGAATATCCCCTCTGGCGGTGCGTATGAATTATTTACCAGATAATCACGTAAATCCTTTTCTTGGTAAACATGGCTTTACTTCCAGTTCTATATAGGAATACCCGACAGTGAAGCTACTGGGAAGCACCATAAAAGTAGGCTCCAAAAAGCTGGTATTGGTTTAAAAAATGACCAACTGCATTCCGTTAGCGATACAGCACCTCTCTTAAGTCTCTTGCAGTTACGAACAACACAGAGAACATGTCTGTATCAAATTAGAAGATAGACATTGGAGGTGATTCCTCACGTGATCGGATGTTATAGCGCATTTAGGAATCCCAATTGTTCTCTGCATTTCTCACTAGAAAAAACTAGACTAGTATCACAAACCAACATTAGAAATAATTGAGATTGTTTTTCTTCTTCTTCTCAGCTCGGTTTAACTGTACCGCTTTTCCATCTTTTTTCACTGCTATTCTGACGAATTGCACTTCCTCCTACGATGGCGAAGATCAAGTTGCAAGTTTTGCTTGTGCCGTCGTACTTCGCCAGTGTGCCCACTGCGCTCGTGGACCCCCATTTGACCAAGAGGTTTCTTCATCTAGCTGACCCTACCATTGAGTTGGGCAACATCGACAAGGATATCGATTCCCGTTATCGCAAACTTTACCCTGATGAAAGTCCCTTAAATATTGAGAAGCTTCAGGATAACGATAACTGTGATCTCGATCCCGAGTTCCGGATCCAAGATGTCTTGACCAACGGCGATGTGCTTCGGATCGTTGTTCGCAACATTTTCCACCATAACCCCTCGTCCATTTCCTCTAATACTGGAACGCCATTGATGTCCAAATCTTTTGACGTAATGCAAAGCACTCCATTGTATCCCTCGGAACATTTGTTGCTAGGAGACACCACTCTCCCGATGACTGGGGGTTATGCCTCTTCAAATCACTTCCGGCCACCACAAGAATTCTTCGAGACTCCTCATAACAATAGACTTCTTCTACCTCCCCAACATCAGCAACAACAATTTCAGAATCAACAGCTTCAACAAAATCAACAATTTCAACAAAATCAACATAATCCACAATTTCCTGTTGTTGTGGCTGAAACCCCTAAACTCGTAGTCCGTAAAGGTCGTAGAAGAGCTTCTTCACGCGCTGATTTTGATGAATCCAACATCTCGCTACCTCCTCCAGAGTCACGTCCTGATCGGGTTGTCCCCACGAAGCGGATCGACACCACAAAGTCTAACAGTTCTATTTCTGGAAGACGTATCACTCTGGGAATGTTGACGATGCCACACCAGCATCCAGAGTCTGTAGACCAAGACAATCTCTTTGGTTCGGCTACGAGGGATACATTAGTTCCTCATCTGGTGACGATTTCAGACTACGAAGATGAAGACGTCGACGATACGGAGGTGCCTTTGGTAAAGAAAAAGGGAAGACCAGCCAAGAAGAAGCGTGGCCCCAAGCCTAAAGTAGTGGCTCCAACGCACAATATGAGCGACTCGGATGAGACGTTGCCCCAGCCCAAGCCGAAGAGACGTATAGGACGGCCCAAGGGCTCAAAGAACAGACAGCCTCGTACTGTAGATGACACTCTCTCGAAGCTGGAGATGATAGAAATGATCAAGAGCAGTATGAACGACACAGGCAGTACACGGGAGCGCGTGGTTGCTCCTCCTCAACCTATAGTTAAGACTCCGGCACAGGCTGCTATAATCAAAAGTCTAGAAATAACCATGAACGATACGCCAAAGTCTAGGAAAAGAACTGCTAAGCCTGTAGGAAGGCCTCCTAATAAAGTAACCAAGCCTACTTCCAAAAGAAACTCTATTGTATCGCCTGTGACTGAAAGCAAGTCAAAGCTTTTGGAATCTAAGCATTTCAATAGCAAAGATATTAATAATACAGGTGTTTCAGTACAAGAAAGCATTAACTCCAATACTGATAGTCACGATGTAACAGGAACAAATGGAGAGTCTTCGCACGTGAATTTTGCTAATGTTTCATCTCTTTTGGAGAAAAGCAACGGCCAGGAACTGAAGAGTGACATAGTCGTTGACTCAAATGAAGAAGAGGATATTTATGTGGATACTTCTCTGACCTTGGGTCGATTGTACATGAAAATGAAGAACTTTGAAAATAGAATAAGGCTGCATACTTCTGATGTCACCGGTTATCCAAAGAAAATGTCTCCGGAGCCCAATAATGATGATAATGTGATAAACTCGGCCATTTTGAATCCTACGATTAATCTCGTTATGCATATGAGAAATACGGTTCCAAACGTCCCTGCAGCTCCTCCAAATCGGGTTACTCCTTCGAAGCCAGCATCTACATATACTCCAAAACCAGGTTCGAGACCAAGAGGTAGACCTCCTAAGAATCCCAGAGTTACTCCTATTAAAAAGGATACCAAAGTTTCCAAGGTTGAAGCGGCTGCAGCCAAGAGAGCTCCTAATACCACGATAGTAGCTTCTCCAGTTGTTGGAGCTACGGCTGTCAGTAGCTCAATTCCAATTGGTGGCGAAAAAACGGAAAGCATTGATTCTCATGCTTCCACTTCAACTTCAGCAGCAATACCTGATGCTTTAGGTACCCAAACCACAGAATACTCTGTTATCCCAAACCTGAACCCCCATGCTGGACTTGAGAGTGGAGTATCACAATTGCATAGCAATAACAACAACAGTAGTAATAATACCAGTAACAATAATAAGGCTACAGTTGAGCAAGTTTCGAATGGGATTTTATTGGAGAATTCTCGCCCATCTGGTTCTCCACCTGCGGCACAAGTTGCGGCTCCACGAGTCTCACATCCCATTCCAACTTCTTCATTCTTTTCAAATCTGACTCCAACTACTTATAATGAATCAGAAGTCATAGATAGCAAAGTCAACACATATGGCTCTCCTTCAACATCTGCTACTTCGACTATTGCTACTCAGCCTGTAGAACACAAGAATGGAAGCACACTTTCTAACTTAGTGCACCAAGGTGAACGGGATGCAACTGTTCATAATGTTGACGTCGCATTCTCAAATAATTTGGGTGATGTCGCTACTAATGGTACAAACTCCGTTGGGGCCCTTCAGTCAGTTGCTGTTGTAGAATCAACTAATAATGTATTCATAGAAAACCTGGGACTGAAGGTAGCAGAGTCTACTACTGGTCTGAACTTTCCTGAAAAGATTTTGTCAGCTAAAGTTGAAGAAACAGGTTCCGATAAACTAGGAATTGACAGCAAAAAACGTATGAATGACTCGTCTTCCGGAGAATCGAGTGATGATGGCTCTTCTGATTCCGAAGCAGAATCTAAAAAGAAGCCACGTTTGGTAGCCTCAATTCCTTCTCTCTTACGTAGATCGCAATCGCCCATTTCGGCAATCGTATCTACTGCTAAGAATATTGTAGCTGATGCTGCTGTGGTCCCTCAACAAGCGAAGACGCCTGCTAAGGCATTCCCTAGTTTCAATGATTGGGTCGCTTCGAAACCACCAGTGGGACCAGGTGCCACTGCTATCTTGAATAGGTCGCCCTCTGCTTTTGGTCCGGAAAAGACGACTGTGAGAAAGCCTATCTTGTCGTCGTTGGAGGATTTGGCCACTCGGGGAGTTCCTGACGTGAAAGAATCGACAACTAAAGAAAGTACTCATGGAACTTCAGCTACGAAGAAGAATGTGTTTGAAGATGACGATGATTCAGACGAAGATGAGACTAGCAGTGATGATGATGGCTCAGATGATGACTTCAGCGACGAAAGCGGAGTAAACGATGGATCTGAAAAGTTCCTTAGTATGAAGAAGGCTGTGGCCAGGAAAAACAAGGCCAAGAAGAACTTGTTCAGCAGCTTGAGAAGATAGTGATGAAGAAATGATTTGCTACATTTATCGCTATATGATATGATTTTCAACGCTTGTACACTAGTAAGAGATGTATATTTTAGAACATAGATTAAATAATGTATCATCATAGTTTTTTTTTGATTAGCTATTGCTTTCACTTGTGGTACAGCTTTACTTGTGATGCAAGTTTCTCCCCAAGATTCCTGTGGTCCATATTCTGTAGGACACATCCGGAGGGAGTACCTTGGTTATCACAAGCAAAATACGGTTGTATATGTCACCTATGAAAGCTTCAGCTACATCTGGCTGCTCAATGACTAATGCTCCCATATAAGACTCAAAGTAGTCTCCAAGGAATTCCTCTTCATAGATTCTAGTCTCGTTAGCATCCATATCTGGGTGCAAGTTACCAGTATGCAAGTTCAAGAGATAGTCGGACTCCAATCTATAAGCTATTATAGCATCGTCTAAACCTTTATGAAGGTTATAGGCCACAGTCAACTTCGACAATAAAGTGTTAGTAGCCAAGATTGTACGCAACATATGGTAGGTGTTGTTACTGACAGCCATTGTCCCGTCTCTACAGAGTTCGTAGATTAGCTTGGACGACTCGTGAGCAAGAAAGAGATCACCCAAGCCATCCAAGAACGAAAGCTCGTACTTCAACAGGGTGTAGTTTCTGTGGTCCAAATCGAAGCCCAACTCAGTCAATTTGCCAGCAAAGGGATGAGTTGAGGTCAAGAGCATTCTGTAGTACTCTTTGTGCATAAGAGCCTTGACAAGTAACTCCTTGTCATGGATCTTGGGCAATGGAGGAAGAAATACCTTTTCGTCATGTGTCTCATGGAACATGATGTAAGGACAAGAACTTGAACCAGGGCTAGAAGAAGAAGAGGAAGAAGTTGTAGAAATAGAAGAAATAGATAGGGATGAAGCTGAAGATGAGATTGAGTCGTCGGAGGTAATGGAAGTGTTACGAGTTGCGGAATCTGGGTAAAGCAAATCGTGTCGTATGGCAACGTTTTCATAGTATTCCTTGATCAAGTCAAGCACCTGCTTGTCTCTGGAATCAGCGATTCTCAGGGCACCACGAGCACGCAATCCGCGCATGCTGCGGGAATCCAAGTACATGTCGATGATCTTGTCCAAGAACCTGTCCACCTCTTGTTCTCTATACGACAGAGCCAAGTAGCCAAAGATGATATACAACCAGTTTCTTAGGGCCAAGTGGTGGTCGGAAAAGATCAAGGCATCCTCGCTGTTCAATATGGTGGAGTTGGAAGTCAAAAAGTCCTTCAACTTTCTCGACGATTCCAGCGACGAGTCGGTCAATTCCTTGCGGATGAACGAGGTCAAGTCGAACACTACTTCCTTGATGATTCCTCCTCCTCCGATAGACAACAAGTGCTTGAACCTCCGGTAGGACTCGAGCTTGACGACATCACAGCCCAACAGCACAAAGTGGTACTTGACGAACTTGTCGGTCTGGAGTAGGGTGTTGAGTTGCGATGGGATGAGCAACGTCTGCTTAGAGCTGTAGCGATGGGTATGGTGGGTATGGGATTTGGCATACATGGACCTTTTTGGGGACGATAGGGTACGGAGCATGTATCTACAAACAAATTGGGGAGATATACGAGGGAGTTAAAAACATACGGAAATGGAGGACTATTTATATAAACAAAGCTACAAATCTCAGCTTTAGACAAACAATTTATTCCACCAAATAAACATGACATAACACGTTGGGACACGATCTAAAAGGGAAGTGCTGCAGAGTCATACAGGTGTAATCACGTTGCAGCCAGAGATAAGCGAGCGCAGAGAAGGCGTGGTTTCTGGGGAGATATTTTTAGAAGACGATTTTTGATGAGAACAGTCATTTTCACGATGACTATGAAGCTGACTAGGAATCCATTGGCATCCAATCGCAGACTCATTGCCGTATATCTGGTTCTGCTGGTTTATCGTTATCGTATCGCTTTATTGATGTGCTGCTTACATTACGTCATCGGCGCGAAAAGCAAATAGCTGCGAATCTGCACCATTTACAATTGAAGTGAAGACTCCCAATTCAGCTTGTGGACTCCTCGCCATGACCATCAATCTACAAACATGGTACTGATTCGGAGCTTTAGGGAAGAGTTGCGTTGCGTGATGACTATTATAGATCTATAATCTTGATAAACTAAAAGTTCTCAGGGTGCAATCTCTGAGTCATAGCGGAGAAGGTAACATTCTCCTAGTACAAAGCAACATATAGAATCTAGATTACTCATACTGTTTCCCATTTCCCTTTTCTTCTCTCAATTGAAAAACCCATGGGTAACTACCAGGTTTAAATTTTCCGACCGCTTGTACTCGCTTTCGACTGTCTGTTATGAGCAATACGTTTGAATACTTCGTCACTCCCCGCCACTCCCTATCCCAAAATAAAATACCTCAAGAATAGAGGATGCATATGCTGTAAAACAATGTTCTAGAAGGGAAAAATCTGGTTAACTCCACAATTCTCATAAAAATAGTTCAAATTAAAAGGAATGCTCATTTTGAGAGTATTAGTCATTTTTGGCGAATTTGTGAACAATAATGAATAACTATTTTTTGAATACAAATCCTCGAAATAGCTTATACAAAGCTACTAATCCTCACATTTTTCACCTGTGTTTTGACCTTCACTAACCTAGTAAAGGATCTCCTTTGATATATTAATATTTCTATATTGAACGTAATTATTTTTTAAAGTAGTGGCTTACATTGAACATATTAACCCATATAAACAGCTATAAACTAGAGATAAAGGCCACTATTACCCAATGTAGGCCAACTAAGAGGAAACCTCGAAGGATGAAAACCTCTAAAGAAGGAGCATAAATACAGAAACCTAATTAATGGTATAAGAGCCAAAAAATCGTTTTATTTAGAAAACGGGAACGTGACCAAAAACGTGATAAATGAACAACACCAAAAATAGTATCGCTCTTTCGCCAACAAGAACGCCTGCGTAGCGTAATGGTTAACGCGTTTGACTTCTAATCAAAAGATTGCGGGTTCGACTCCCGCCGTGGGTTCTTTGCGGTTTTAGCTCAGTTGGGAGAGCGTCAGACTGAAGAGATTCAGTCACAGTTAATCTGAAGGTCCTGTGTTCGATCCACAGAAATCGCATTATCTTTTTGCTTTTTGCTTCTTCTGTTTTATTTAAGTTATAATGATGAATACTTCTTGTTTTCAACCTGGCTGCTAACAATTGGAGTTTTCAAATGAGATAAATAACTGCGAAACTCAATATATCCTGTAGTCATTGGCTGGCTGCGAAAAGAGCATGCAAAAATCAATCTACTTTATACGATACCTACGTTACAGATTTGCAATCTTTAGAAACGATTATTCATTCATTAGTCATTATTACATGAAGAAAACAGATAAAAACCAAAACCAGTATTTATCTAACAGTAATCTAGCTTTGGTAGTTTTCCTTGACGAAGGTGTGCAAGTCGACAAAGTCCTGGTTCAAGAACTTGTTGAGCGTTGCCTCACCAAGAACCAACTTGAAGTTGCATAGATAAAGAAAGCCCACTTCCAAACGGTACAAGTCCCGTGTGGACACTCCACCGACGGTAGCAAACGATTTCTGTTTTTGGTACACATCCTCCAACTTCTTAGTGGAGCAGCGCAAGGAAGCCAAAATGAACCGGTACACGTTGACCGGACTGAGGGGGATGATGTCAAGAAGAATGCAGAGTTTGAACATCATTGATGCCGTGTGGATGTAGGCCAGCACCGAAATGCTAGATGAGTACGTCTTGATTCGGAGCAAGAACTCATCGATGGTAAGAGGTGGCACCTTGACAAGATTGAAGATTTTGAGAAGGTGCTGATTCTGCTCGATACGCTTAGAGTCTCTGTTGAATAGAACTTCTTTCTTGAAGCTGTCGAGATTCAAGTTAGTGACAGGATCTGAAACCGGGTCAAGCTTGAGTTCCTTCACCAACTGCTTGATGGGGATATACGGAGGCTCCTTCGGTTCTTCTACTTGCTCGTCATCATCTTCTTGCTCTGTGAAAGGACTTCGCTGGGCTTCAGACTCAGCTTCCAATTCCTTACGTTCTTCAATAGAGTCTGGCGTTACTTCTTCATTAGCCAAAGAGTCTGGTGTCGATTCCTTAAACGAATACTGAGGGTAAATTGGCTGAGACAACTTGGCAAACTTCAATGGAGGCGATAACGGAGGCGTATGAGACCGCAACAAGGAATGCAGCGAAACACGCGTGAATTCGTGGCTGTCAGATTCGTGGCTGTCAGTGACTGTACTACTGCTGCTACAACTACTACTGGAGAAGTCGATATTGTACTTGGCCAACTGCTCATTCTTGAACTGCTGGAACAAAACCGGATCCGACTGGAGCTTGATGATGTTTTGAACCAGCTGAGAAAGGATATAGATGGCATGGAAAATGGAGAGCTTGTTGATGTTCTTGAGCTTGTGCTCAAGATCGAAGATTAATTCGTCAATGTAGATTTCTTCAAGTGAGGTTGGGTCGTCGACGAAAGTCTCCTGGAGAGGTTTCAACGGTATATCACTGAGATCTTTTACGTATGCCATGGTAGCGAGAGCAATGGGATACTATAGAAAATGAAAAGAATGATAGAAATTATAAAATAAACAAAATGACGAGAGCACTATCGATGAATAGAATCTTCTGTAGATGTCAATGCTGTGGAATCCAGTAGAGTTGTATTGTTGTCGGTGTGGTAAAGTACTATATGGTATAGTATGGTGGGCTATAATTGGAGACGATATAATAATGATTTAAGGTTAGATATGATGTGTTATGATATGTTATGATAAGATACAATATGATAGATGTATTTTCTTGCAGTATGACAGGGTAATCCTCTTATCGTATAGTTTCGTATATCTGCTATATTAAGATACTACACTAATGAGAATGGATTGCACTCACAATTCCACTGTGATTGTTAATTGCGGGAGCGATTGTGTTCTGGTACTATGCTACTGTTGTTAGTGGCAATGTTGCAAGTTATACAGTGAGTGATACCGCTGATTGGTTGTTCTTCTTCTTTTGTTATGAAAACTGGGGACGGGGCTAATGAAAGACGTGGCCATGGGCAAAATGCGCAGGAATACAACACGGATGTTTTGCACCGAAAATACACGCCGACAGGGTACACAAGTCAACTTCAGAGCTCTTGATGCAACAAATAAAGTCGCTTGAATCTCCGGTTGCTAAAAGGAAAAGTAGCACAATTCATATGATCATTGAAATTTCTGTTCGGTAGGAAAAAAAAACTGTAGACCGGACTGAATGCAGGCATGAAATATAGGACGGGGACCAATGGAAGGAGATGGACCGACTAGTCAGAGATGGTGTCAAAATGTCATCAGAGGCAATTGTAATGGAGGCTATGGGCATTGTATACTCCATTTCTCACAAGAAACTTGCTGAACGCTCAAAGCATAAATATAGGGAAATGTTCCTTCAGTGCTTACATTTGCTCTGCATGTGGATATTTTGTGAGGACTGGGGTCCGGATAATGAATGGTTGCGAAAACCAGGCTTACAGTTGGGTGCAAATGTGGGATACAAGGGAACAATATAAAATGGCTTCATGGCTTCCAATTAACGAACTTATATATATAAATAGATTATTTATTTCAGTCCACGATTTTCATCATTCCTCCAACAGTTTACTCGGCAATTTCCATTCCAGTGTTCCAACAAACAACTAGCAGGCAAAGCCTACCTGTCCTCGCATTTTGTCACAATACGTTGCGAACCATTGTTCCAAAGATATTGAACAATTGACACTTCTTGCACAATGTGATCTTCTCATACCAGTTGGTTTTCGCATTATTGCTAAGGAGATAGCAAGAAACTAGCATATGAAAAGACTTTGTAAGTAGTGCGCGATGAGAAGAACCAAAATAGTAATAACAAATCCAAGAGCGAATTCTCCCAACTAGCTCCTAAATCTTTTCATTAGCATGAATTTGTTATCAATCGAGGATCTACTTCGAACTCTTCCCGAATACTATGTAGAAGAGATAGTGAATGGTATTCCTTTTTCCACTGTATGTGCTCTCGTTTCCAACGGAACATCGCCGTACCAGAAGTTCTTTCTCAATAGAGTCTTCCGAGATGTTATGGTTTTAGAGGCGATGCCTGACGCTTCTCCAGTTTGTGATATAGAATCTCTATATTTCGACTTTTTCTTCAAAGACTTTGACGATAGAAGACAAAATACAGTTTCAATTGGTGGGTACGATACCTTGGTTCAATTTGTTGCCAGTTACCCAAATATTCGCCTTGGAAAGGTTGAAATTCAAACTGACCACAACACGGAAGACATTTTAAATCTATTGGAAGCAAATAATATAACCATAAATAAATCACCTCGACACGCTGGAATCGATATTAGTTTCCCGGAAACCCTATATGGACTACATCATTTTGAAATAATACAAAACATTCCAGAGAACCTACAGGAGCTTGTACTCCAACATGTTAACTTTCAAAATATTGATATATTGGAATATATTAAATCATTACCTTCAAGACTAAAAATTCTAGAAATTGACTGTGTGTCCACATCGATAAATCCAAGGCACCTAGAATTGTTACCAAAGTCTTTACGAAAGCTTTGTTTGAGAAGTACTAGTTTAGAAGGGGATGGAATAATCAAGACACACATGCCACCGTTGTTAGAATCTATTGAACTACATTTGCAGAATGTTGGTGATGTATGTCTAGATATATCTCATTTGAAGAAATTAATAGAAGTCAAACTCCTGACTTGCCTTTTATTCAAGTTACCGGAGCAGTTACAGAGGCTCTTCTTGGAGAATTTAGACGGTTTCAAAGATTTAAATCGGCTATGTGAACTAAAGAAATTACGCTATTTATCAGTCACTGCGTTGTCATCCAATATCCTTGATGAAATTGTTCTTCCCAAATCCTTGCAAGAATTAGAAGTCCAGAATCCTTTTCAAGAATACGAATTACCAATGAGTACTCTAAATCTAAAATTTGACAACCTCCATGAATCTGTAAGTTTCAAAGACCTTTCGCATATCACAATGTCTGCAGCTGACTATTCTAAATTTGTACTGGGATCATTGGCCGAAAAATTGACCTCTTTAACTATACTCAATCAGCATAGTTTACCGAAAAAGTTTTGGACAGATATTGAAAAATTAAAAGAGTTGAGGAAATTATCAATAACTAAGTGTGAAGTTGAATCAACTCCAAAGTACTTGCCACCCAAATTAATAATTTTAGACCTTTCTCAAAATAGGATTTCCAGTATTGCCATTTCTGGAACGTTGAAGAAACTAGTTCTAGACAGAAACGAGTTCACCACTATATCCAATGCTACCCTAGCGTTACCTTCTACTATTTGCGAGTTGTCGCTACAGTCCAATCGTATATCATCACTAGAGGAAGGGTATGCATTTCCTAAGTGTCTTCAATTATTTGATTTACTTGATAATGAACATTGTCCAATTGAAGACATTCTTACAAACTTACCTCCCCGAATAGTGCAATTGAGGTTATCCACTAATAAGAAGAAAAGCTTTCCAAATAAAACAAGCCCCAGTACTGCTGAATTACAATCTGCCACTAAAAACAAATACTATAGAAGAGAAAAGCCTTTACTTAATGTAACAAGTAGTACTTTATGGAAAGTCTATCTAGGTGGAGTAAGAGATCATTATTTGGACTCAGAGTTGGTGTGGACTGGTTGCCCGAATTTGCAGTGCCTTGAAATCAGAAGTATTGATTTGGGAAGTATTCTGCTTAAGAATTATCCATCTTCTTTGAAAAAATTAGTGATGCTCAACACTAACATAAGTCAAGTAGAAGGGGATTTCCTCACTTTACCGAGCTTGATTGTTGCCAGCTTAGTGGATAACCCATTGGAGGAATGGTTAGAGAAAAACAAAGACCACATTCCCCTGAATGTGAAGTTTAGTTATTTCCAAGATATATCATCATATTGGTAACACTTGTGGTACCTTTAGAGCGAAAAGTAAACCCAAATTGATATCACAGTTGCAAATTACTAAGAGTGTGTATAGTCAGTAGAGAAGCATATTTTTTGTAGTAAATGCAACATGAATGCACAATACTAAATTGTAGAAGCTGGGGAACATATTTCAGCGATGGAACACTCATTGTGAAGTAATGGACACTCATTGTGAAGTGAAGGATAAGCTAATCTCGGGATTATTTCAAGTATTACCTTCTAGCTACATACAAGGTATTATTGATACCATTTCTAGACCGGTTCTTCTCGCTGTAGTGTCTAATGGAACTTCGCTATACCATAAATACTTCCTCGATGCACTATTTAGAAATATCCGTGTTGGATTGTTAGAAAAACCCTGGCATAAGATAAAAGTTAGAAGATGTAAGAGAATTGAGTTGTTAAAATTCGAAATTCTCCTTGAACATACAAATGATCATGGCATATTGGTAAATGGCTCCCAAACATTGCACACCTTACGCGAAGCATATCCCCTTCTACGCTTTCGAAATGTCGAGGTAGAAGTCGAAAACGAAATAGAAGGATCCCAATATAGATACAATACAATAATCAAGCAGGAAGAAGATTTGAATAACTTGACGCTGGGCGATAATTTGCAGGCTATTCATTTCGATTGGCCACCTGATCGAAGGAACTTCCCATTAAACTTGAAGAAACTTCTGTTTGTATGTCTCGAAGAGCCCCACAATTTTGATGCTCTGGAATTCATAAACAAATTACCGACAAGACTTGAGGATCTAGATGTTGATTGTAAAGATATGCATATAGAATTAGAACATCTATCATTATTGCCATCGACATTACGAGTACTTCGCTTGCACAATTGCTTGAAAATACAAGGAGAAGATAAATTAATAGTTGATTTTCCACCTCTTCTCGAAATACTTGAAATTCTGGGTTACGTTGGTAGTGGTGAATGCCTAGATATATCTCATTTGCAGAAGTTGACTCTGGTGACACTTCTGAAGCACTTAGTATTCCATCTTCCAACCCAAGTACGGAGACTTAAGCTTGTTTCCGTATGTGACCTCGTAGGGTTGGATCAACTTTCTGAGCTTGTTAACTTAGAGAGTCTCAAGATAAGTACAACATCCAGAATACTTGATAGAATAGTAGTTCCACAAAATGTAAAACTCCTAAGTATAGACAATTTCGATGATTCTGTGTTTTCGTTGGAATTTAAAGCAAACGAATATCACCCAACTATAAGGCTAGATGAGCTCAACAGATTTTTGAGAGTGGGTACACCTTTTTCAGCTTTTGAGGTTCCTTGTGTTTTAGGTGGTTTGAGGATTTTGAAAATGTTTAGAGGAACACGCTTATCAAAATGCTTTTGGAATGCAATTGAAAATTTGCCAGAGTTAAAGGAATTAACTATTAACTACTACGACATTCATTCTTGTCCGAATCAATTTCCTCCTAAATTGAGCGTCTTAGACCTTTCTCGCAACAATATTTCTGAAATTTCAATTTCGAGTCCATTGAAGAAGCTTGTGCTTGAAGGTAACAACTTCAACAGTATCTCTAAGAGAACGTTACAGCTACCAGCGACTTTATGCGAACTATACCTTAACAACAACTCGATAAATTGCTTCGAAAAAGCATATGAATTTCCTCGTAGTCTTCAGATCCTAGATTTGCGTGATAATAAAGACTACCTAATCGAAGACATTTTCAGGAACTTACCACCACAAATAGTTAAGTTACTGGCATCATGCTTGAGTAACAAGTTTGGACGGACTTTAGTTGAAGTAAGCAGTAAGACGCTTTGGCATGTTTATTTGGAGGGAGGAGTCGAAGAAAGCTCCATGAAATGGCAGTTCAATTGGAGCGATTGCTCTAATCTACAATATATTCAAATAAGAGATGTAGAATTAGAGAGTATTCGACTAGATTATTTTCCATCTTCGTTACAAAAGATTAATTTCACAAATACAGGAATAAGAGAGATACAAGGGGACTTCGGGAGTTTGCCCAACTTGATTGATGCTCTGTTCGAAAACAACCCTCTACAGGAGTGGCTAGAGAAGAACGAAGATAAGGTGCCACCGAGCGTGGCATTTGAGATAGAGCGACCTGCTCTTACGACCTATTTGATAGATTGGCAGTACAATATTTAAAGAACATACTGCAATTTCAATAGGTTCATGTCATAGAAAGACTCACTTTCAATTATTGAATTGCAGCATTTATGCGCCAGACTGAACTGTTTGCAACCGCTAGCTTCCATCCTGCATTTCTGGGGCCGAGGTTATTGTGTTGGTGAATGTCATGGGCAACTCTCCTGCACAAGTCCGACACGCCATATTTGTTGTCAAAACACGGTCGGAAATGATAACAAACAGACTTCATTACGCGGACGTGTTTTGAGGTGGAGCAATTGCAAAGTATGGGATAACGCGAACGCAGTAGGGGGTGGAGAAACAAAATTGCGGCCATGCAAATAAAGTCAACACACCAATAAGGCCATACTCAAAAGGTCAACTCTCATGGTCTAACCAGGAAACTAACTGCTACGACATAGCCAGACATTTGCCAAAATACAAGAGCTACTAATTCAGTTGGTTCCATGCAGCTGGGGCAACTGGTTACAGAACCAACGCTTTCATATGAGAGCTTGACATCATTTGGCAAGACTAATTGTTACATTGAGGCAGTAAAGCGTAGAACTCCCTAAACAGCAGAGTTGCATCTTTATGCAGCACCAAGCGCTAAACAAAGCACTCTTAGCTGTACATTTGCTCTAATAATAAAATATTACATACAACCGACGTGCGTAGAGTTGATTTTCTTTTCCCCATCGAAAAATTTTTCTGAGCAACACCCCTTGTTGTACTGTAGGCGACACGTGATTTATCCGGCATGGATCAATACAAAATTCCTCAGCCCGTGTCTCGCATCTGGTACAGAGAATAAAATATTGCAGTAGGTGTAATAATAGTAGCAGTAGTGTTAGAAGCAAGGTTTTCCTTGGTGTGAGATTTAGTCTTACTCTCAACATTTCCGAAAATAGTTGTATTGGTTTTTTTGAAAATAGTACTTCTGCTTCTTACCATCTTCGGTTTCCAGCATCTCCTAGTCTTATCTGCGTTTGAGTCTCCTGTCCTTGGTATCAGAGCCTGATTGTCAGAATCATTTTTTCTCGGTTCCCTTCAAAACTGATCTAAGAATAGAACCGTCCCTAAGGATTTGCCAGTTTGGTCTACACATTTCGTAGTCCCTTTTCCTGCCAACCCTACCACCACCCGTTCCCACCAAGGTCCACCACTGCTATTGCAATAGCGAACAGAATCTGTTACTTTTTCTAGTACCTATTCGGTTTCGAAGCCCGCAGGCTCAAAACATAGCCCTTTTTCATTCGCAGGTCCACAACTGAATCAGATTCTGGTTACCATAACCTCAAACTCTTTTCGTTTTCAGACCTAGGTTTATCTATTTCCTGTCTCAGCATAATCAGATAATTCGTTCGCTGAAATCTTTCAATACTAGTATCAGTCCAGTCGAACCGCTGTTCACCGCTGATTTCTTAGCCTATCGTTGATTCATCTAAACTCCATTAATCTCAACTGGAGCTGAAATATCCTCTACTCCCACTGACGTCTATCGTTTCTAGCAACGGAAATTCCCAACACACTGAATCTTGAAGTCATCTTTCAACCTTCCGTACCCAGAGCCCACTAAAATACTATTTCCACCATGCTTTTTCAGCGTATATTCGCCCTTTTTGCGGCTCTAACTCTAGTTTCTGCCAAAAGATCGCTTATGGCTACTTCTCTTGTCACATGTATGGACAACTCGCAAATAACTCCGTTGTACTTCAATGTGACTTTCAACCCTGATGACGGTTCCTTGAGATACGCTCTTGACTTAACAACAGATATTTCTACCTACGTCGTTGCCCATCTTCAGGTCTATGCCTACGGTTTTCTCATCATCGAAAGAGACATCGACATGTGTTCGCTCGGCTGGCCGCAGTTTTGCCCTGTTTTCCCTGGCTCGTTACAGATCGACTCCATCGAGTATATCAGCAACGACGTCGTGAGCCTGATCCCGGGTATCGCATATACGGTGCCAGACATCGATGCTGTGGCCAAGGTCATCGTCAAGGACAGAGACACCAAACAAACGTTGACCTGTTTGCAGGCTTCGTTCTCTAACGGGAAGACTATTAGTCAGACCGGTGCCAAATGGGCTACTGCCGTGATTGCCGGCCTTGGTTTGTTGATTGCAGCTATCTTGTCGACTTTCGGCAACTCCAACGCTGCTTCTCACATCTCAGCCAATTCCGTATCGCTCTTCTTGTACTTCCAGAGTGTAGTTGTTGTCTGTATGCAACACGTAGAGAGAGTGCCACCTATTGCCTCGGCCTGGTCGGAAAATTTGGCCTGGTCGATGGGGCTAATCCGTGTTGGTTTCATGCAAAAGATCTTCAGATGGTATGTCCAGAGTACCGGAGGAAACCCAACCCAGTACTTTTCCGGAACCACAAAACAGATTTTGGTTCAGAGATCGCTTGACTACGTTAATGGTATCAGAAAGAGAGCCCTTGACTTTGCCTTGAAGTCCAACTCTAATTTGTTTGTTTTGAGAGGTATAAAGAGAATCGGATTCAATTCGTTTATCGAACCCACTTCTATCGTAGTTACCGGGTTCACCTTCTTCATAATCGTGGGCTATCTCTTGGTGCTTCTCTTGGTTGTCACCAAGCTGGTGCTAGACTTGTTGATCCGATTCAAGAGACTCTCCCCATCTACTCTCACGACGTTCAGATTGCAGTTCCCAGTCATCTTGAAGGGCTCTATCTTGAGATACATTTATATCGGCTTCACCCAGTTAGTAATCTTGTCTCTCTGGGAGTTCACTCAACAAGACTCACCGGCTGTGATCGTGTTGGCTGTCTTGTTTTTGCTCTTGCCACTTTCTGTGATTGGATACTCCTACTGGATGGTAATAAAATTTGGCAAAGAGTCTATCAAGAAGTACAACAACCCGGCTGCCATGCTCTATGGTGATAACAGGATTTTAGACAAGTACGGCTACTGCTATACCATGTTCCATGCTGACAAGTACTGGTTTGGTGTAGTGTTGATTGGCTATAACTTACTCAAGGCTATATTTATTGGCTTGTTACAGACATCCGGTAAGGCTTCTGTGGTTATATTGTTTGTTATCGATCTTGCTTACACGATCTACTTGATCTACACAGCTCCCTACTTGAACAAGCCTACCAACATTCTTTCGTATGTGATATCTGTAGTTGTCACGGCCAACTCATTCTTGTTCCTTTTCTTTTCCGATTTGTTTGGCCAACCAGCTCCTGTGGCCTCTATTATGGGTTGGGTGTTCTTCATTCTCAATGCAGCTTTCTCATTGGTGCTTTTGGTGTTTATTCTTGTGTTCATCGTCATGTCGGTTATTTCCAAGAACCCTGATGCCAGATTTGCTCCTGCTAGAGACGACAGATTCTCGTTCCAGAGAAAGTCTTCCATGAAGCGCAGATCGTTTATCGACGAAAAGCAGTTGTCAGACGAAGACTCCAACCAAGCAAGACTGGGCGGCGACGAGTTGGCTGCTCTTGGTGTTGCTGCTCAGGACCACTCCACCGACTGGGAAGCTCAGATGTACAAGTTGAACAACCTCTCAGGTGAAGGCGCCAGCAGCCAGAATGAGATTCTGTCTAACCGTGAGTTCCTCACTCCTAGCATCCAACAGAAGGAAGGTATCCTGGATATACACGAAGAAATTACTACTGAAAAAGAGCCTACAAAGCTCAAGTCTCGTTTTGGTACTTTTAAGAATAAGTTAACCAAAGGATTGTCCATAAATAGAGGAGGCAAGCCTACTATTACATCTGATGACCTGCTCCAGTCGTCTATTAGTCCCGCCGTTGAATCCAAGAACATCAACAGAATGAGTGACACCTTGGAGATTGGAAATGATGACGAAGAAACCGACAACTTCAATCCATTCGAAATACCCCCCAGGCATGAGGGCCGTCAACATAATAGGCACGAATCCAGTGTATCTAACGTCTCTAGTAATAGCGGACCTGTGAGAGCCACCAGATTCCTTTGATTATGATAGTTTCCAAGCATTTTGTACCCTAGATTGTATTTTTCCGGTTTTCTCAGTATGCGCCTTTTGTTATATTATTGATTAATTTCATTTTCCTTTCGTCGTCGTCGATGGACATCATAGTCTGTCACTTTTGCATAATAGAGGTCTGTCACCTGAAAAAATATACGTTAACTTGTATGAATTATGTACACGGTATGGATTTATATATTATTGCTCTAGTTGTAGTTGATCCCACAAGTCCTGAAGCTTCTGTATTTGTTCCATGGCAACCTTCCTGGTCTTGCTTGAGATAATGAGCTGCAACCTTTGGTCAAATGAGAGGCTCAGCATGATCTTGGTCATATCACCTTCTTCTAAAATAGGATTCTCCCATTGCTGGGACTTAGAGAGCCAGTTATTATATCTCTGCAGAAACTTGTTGATATCAATAGGAGAGATGATTCTGTTCAAGTAATCGGCAGAAACAGCCACTGCACGAGATATAACATGCACCTCCAGCTCAGAATAGACATACTGTTCATTAACATCGATTTTGGTTGCCCATGTGTCGCTATTCATGTCAGCTGTGTTACTAAGGGAAAACCGTAGATTCCATGGAGAAGCTGTGGCCAAGTAAGGTATCGTCTGGACGATCGAAGGGTTAAGAAAATCTTTGAAATTGGTATCTATCCATTGTTGAGTACTATCTTGAGCAATCAAGGGTAGAATTGGTCTGGCCAAAGAACTATCACAATCAAAATCAAGGCTTTTGAGAAAATCTTCATTGCCAAACTGTTGGAACAAAGTCTTCTTCTGTTGTGCCAGAACAGGACATTCAAAAAGTCCTCCTACAAAAGTATTTGGCATGTAGAAAGAAACATCTCTCTTGGCATACTTCTTTCGTCGAGCCATCTTGTAGCAAACTAGGTTTCGTGATTCCCATTCAAAGGAAGATTGCGGATCAGCTTGTTTGATATCCTCTAAATGGTGGTAAGCTATATTCCCCTTATACTGGATTCTCTTGCCCGCAGTCAACGATTCCAATGCCTTGTCAAATTTATTCCTCACAAACTGACCAAAACGCTCTAAACGACTATTAGGAATTTCTGAATATCCAGAAATCGTACCATTATTTCCAGGCAACAAGTTCTCTACTGTGTCTTCGGGTGGTAAAGATAGTACATCTCCCAACTTAGGCTTGAGCATACAGAAGGGCTTATCCCAGTCTATGTCTGTGCTGGACATGGTTCTTTTTACTTTCTGGTAGTCAACTTGCCCATGGTCACAATGTGAAATTTGTATGAAATGCATACTGAAAGGAGGAAATAAACCACTGATCTTGTATTGTCTGTTGATCTTGAACCCAGTAGAAGGTACCATGTTCAGCAGACTAGGATCACATACTTTGTGCTCTTTCCAGTACCATGTTGGGGCAACTAATGTGAAAAGAGAGTGGAGCAAGAGAAAAATGGTGTATCTCATGGACACTAAAAAACCAGAAATATGGGTTCTGGAACTAGTATAGTATTCAGTAATTAAAGAATGTCATCAAAAAGAGTTGGAAGATTCAATTTCAGATGAGTCAAGTAAATGAACCAAGTGTGTACGGTATTGTAAGTTCTGCCAGTAAGCTTTCTGTTAAGACTGTTCTTCTTTTATGGGTTTTCTTCTGTTAAGAGTATTCCGTTGAGTTCTGAGAAGTATTGATAAAAATGAGAAAATTCTAAGCGCTGTTTCGCAGCCATTTTAAAATGAGGAGAGGTTAGCTGCGAAAATGTTTCAACTGCTGCGAAAAATAAGCTGCGATGAGAAGAGACTTCCGGACAAACAAAACGATGCCCACTGCTGCAAGTCATGTGATCAATAGCCCGGAAATATTTTTTTTCAGTGAGATGCACTTGAGATGGACTTATATAAAAATATACTAAAAAGTTTCGAGATCTCCAGTCTTCCAGCCAAACTCCCAAAAGTTCTCTTGAATTCCAATTTTGTGTCTATATAAAAGTTTTTCAGTCGTTCTGTAACATAATTGCTACTGGAAACTTTCAAAATGGACGCTAACCAGAGCAATAAGGCCCATCGTGGTGGTGGATCTAAGAAAACCACGGCTAAAAAGAAGCTTCACCAGAATGGCCAGAATAAGAAGGCTTTTGCCGTGAATGCCCCTAGAAAATTGGAGCGTATGGCCAGAAGATCGCATGACGTCAACGAAAGAAAGCTACATGTTCCTATGGTGGACAGAACACCTGAAGACGATCCACCTCCAGTGATAGTAGCTGTAGTAGGGCCACCTGGCACTGGAAAAACGACATTGATCAAGTCTTTAATTAGAAGATTGACAAAGACTACACTTACAGAAATTAAGGGACCAATCACTGTAGTTAGTGGAAAGAGAAGAAGATTGACCTTCATTGAAGTTTCCAACGATTTAAACCTGATGATCGATGCAGCTAAGATCGCCGACTTGGTGTTGCTCTTGATTGATGGGAACTATGGGTTGGAAATGGAGACTATGGAATTCTTAAACATTGCTCAGCACCATGGTATGCCTCGTGTACTTGGTGTATCAACGCATTTGGACTTGTTCAAATCACAGCTGACATTGAGAACTTCTAAAAAGAGGTTGAAACACAGATTCTGGACAGAAGTCTACCAGGGAGCCAAGCTCTTCTATCTTTCTGGGGTGATTAACGGCCGGTATCCTGACCGTGAGATCTTGAATTTGAGCAGATTCATCTCGGTGATGAAGTTCCGTCCTTTGAAGTGGAGAAATGAGCATCCATATTTGCTTGCTGATAGAATCACCGACTTGACCCATCCTCAAGATATAGTGGACAATCCGAAATGCGACAGAAAAGTCGCCATCTACGGATATTTGCATGGTACTCCGCTTGCAGCCGAAGGAGCCCAAGTTCACATTGCTGGTGTAGGAGATCAAGTTGTTCATTCTGTAGAAAAGCTTCCAGATCCTTGTCCCACTCCATACTACGAGCAGAAGCTTGAGGAAATTGAAAGAGAAAGAGCCAAAGCAGCTGCGGAATCAGGAGAGCCTTTGGCCAAAACAACAAGAAGACGTAAGAGATTGGAAGACAAACAAAAAATCATATATGCACCTATGTCTGACGTGGGTGGTGTGCTTGTAGACAAGGATGCAGTGTATATCGATATGGGCAACAGACAAGCTTTTGTCAAGGGCGAGGAAGGTGAAGAAATGGGAGAAGGAGAAAAGTTGGTCACAGATTTACAAGAGGTCCAGAAGACCATGGCCGAACGTTTGGAGGAAGGTCCCGGTTTGCAATTGTTTTCCAGTTCAGATGCATTGAAGAAAGTTAACGAAGAAGAAGATAGCGAAACAGAAGGAGGCTTGTTATCAGACCTTGACTCTGATGATGATGAAGAAGAGACTGAACATATAAACACAGGAAGAAAGTCGATGAGAAAAGCTCGTGTGTACGGGAAGTCGTTAAAGGAAGACACTGAATTTGATGACGAGTTGTCTGAAGTTGACGAAGAAGATTTCGACGACGAGTCTGAGCCAAAGATGATAGAAGTTGATTTTCACAAGAACGGGAACAAGTACAGAGAGGATGAGCTCGAGTTCGTCGAAGATTCGTCCTTGTCTTCAGATGAAGAAGAGGACTACATAGCTACTGCTGCAAGATTGAAGGGTTCGGCAAAGAGAAACTGGGATATCAACAAGCTTCTATACTTGACCAACATTGAGCCAGCCGATATTCTCAGGAGATGGAGAGGTGAAGGCGACGAAGAAGAAGAAAGTATCGAAGATGAAGAGGAGAACTTCTTTTCTAAGAAAGACACCAAGGAGTCGTCAGAAGATTTGGACAGTTTCCAACCGAAGTACCCTTCAGTAGAAGAGCTCAAGTTGAAATTCAATCCTGAAACTGTAGATGAAGGTAATAGTGACGAAGAATACGAAAATGGGTACAAGTTCTTGAAGTCCAGATTCTTAGTTGCTCCTAAATTGAACGACGATAATACAGAAAAAGAAGGAGGTGAAAACGATGATGAAGAAGTGTACGGCGATTTTGAGGATCTTGAAGCAGAAGACAACGACAATAACAGCAAAGATAATAACGATACAGACGACGAAGAAGCAGGTGACGACTTTGTTGACTTTGATGAAGAGGAAGAAAAGGGAGATGAAGGTAGCGAAGAGGAAGAAGAAGAAGATGAAAACCTTACTGTGGAACAAAAGAGAGAACTTAACGCTGCAAAGAAAGCTAAATTGAAAATGCAATTCGAGGAAGAGGAAGATCGTGAATTCGGATCCAATGATCCAGAAGCCGATGCCGAAGCCGAGACATGGTACGAGTTCCAGAAAAACAAAATTGCCAAACAGCTTGAAATAAACAAGGCAGAATACGAAAACATGGATGCATCTACCAGAATTAAGATTGAAGGTTACAAGGCTGGTTCGTATGTGAAGATTGTCTTCAGCAATCTTCCATGTGAGTTCGTAGAAAATTTACAACCAGAGTATCCTATAGTATTGGGTGGATTGCTCGCTACCGAGTCTAGATTCGGCATAATGAATGTTAGAATCAGAAGACATCGTTGGCACAAGAAGATCTTGAAGTCTCAGGATCCGTTGATTTTGTCCTTGGGTTGGAGACGTTTCCAGACCTTACCCATATACACCACTTCAGATTCCAGAACCAGAAACAGAATGCTAAAGTATACGCCTGAGCATGCCTACTGTTTTGCTTCATTCTACGGTCCTTTGGTGGCTCCTAACACGACATTTGTTGGTTTCAACTTGGTGGATGACCATTCTACTACGGGAGCTTTTCGTGTCGCAGCCACTGGTATTGTTGAAGATTTGAACTCATCTGTAGAAATCGTCAAGAAACTAAAATTGGTCGGCCACCCTTACAAGATTTTCCGTAATACTGCTTTCATCAAGGACATGTTCTCCAACTCTTTGGAGGTGGCCAAGTTTGAAGGTGCTTCCATCAGAACTGTTTCTGGTATTCGTGGTGAAATTAAGAGAGCTTTGTCCAAACCAGAAGGCCACTTCAGAGCTACGTTTGAAGACAAAGTCTTGATGTCAGACAAGATTTTCTTAAAGACTTGGTACCCTGTTAAGGTCAAGAAATTCTATAACCCTGTGACCTCGTTGTTGCTTGGAAAGCACAACGAATGGAAGGGTATGAGATTGACTGGAGCAGTAAGAGCTGAACAGAACATTGCTACACCTCTATTGTCTGATAGTGCCTACACGAAAATCGAGAGAACTGAAAGGAGATTCAACCCATTGAAGGTTCCAAAGAGTATCAAGGCTAGCTTGCCTTTCAAATCTCAAATCGCTGAGATGAAGCCTCAAAAGAAGAAGACGTACATGGCCAAGAGAGCTGTTGTTCTTGGAGGAGACGAGAAGAAGGCAAGAGACTTGATGCAGAAGATTGCTACCGTCAAGAATGAGAAAGAGAGCAAGAGAAAGACAAAGAAGGATGAAAAGTTCAAGGATAAGTTGAAGAAGATAGCTAAACAACAAGAGTTGAGAAAGGAAAAAGAAAAAGAAAGAAAGAAGGACTTCTTTTCACGTGAGGGTAAGAAGAGGTCATTGCAATCTAGTGAAGGTAATAGTCAAGCCTTTGGAAAGAAGAGACGTGTATAATAGATAGAATAGAATCACTAGCATCAATAAAATAGTACAATATTAAATCATTTCATAACAAATCAGAATATTTATTTCAATTGTAACATAATTACCATTCTACATTACAAGTGGTATTCGAGGATTCTGTTGGACTTCGGTTTCGTCAACAAATCGTCTTCACCCCAGAGAATCTTCATTACATCATAGAATTCACGGGCATAAAAGATTTGAATGCCATACCTCTTCAAATAGAATTTTTCAACCTTATCCATCTTGAAATCAGCTTCCTCATTGTCTTTCAACAATTCGTTCATCAAGTTGGAATCAACAACGTCTCCAGCCTCTTCTACACTTCTGCTGAACTCTTCAATCAAATCTTTTCGATTTTCACGAGGCACAATCATTCGCCTGATGTTTCCATTCAAATGAGCACCCATCATCTTTTCCTTAACACCACCAATGGGTAAGACCAAACCTCTCAAGGTGATTTCTCCAGTCATGGCGACATCCGCTGGAACTGGCTTATCAAGTATTACCGACAAGAACAGTGTTGCCATTGTAATACCGGCAGAAGGACCATCTTTAGAAATCGATCCCATTGGTACATGTAAGTTAAGCTCTAAGTTGTTGAACTTTTCAATCAAATACTTATCGTCGGGTTGCTCTTTGGCTTGTATCAAGTTCTTATAGATCAACAGTTTGATGAAAGTCAAACCAATTTTTCCACTTTCCATGAGAACTTCACCCAATCTACCTGTCATAACCAAAGAGCAGCCTGTGTTGGAGCTATTTGGATTTCCCACTCTCTTGTCGAAACCAATAGTCTCAAATACCAAGACCGATCCAGATCCGTCCGAGTTATATGACAAACCATTAACTATACCAACTCTACTGTTGTTCGAAATGGTTGTTTCTATAGAAGAAAAGTCTCCAGAGCTGTATGGAATACCCAAATACTTAGGCAAGTCTGCCTCCTCAACATTGGGGTTGTAGAAACTCTTGCCAGAAAGTCCTTCACAGTATTCCACTGCTTTAAAACGACAAATCGTTCCCAACTTTCGCTCGAGGTTTCTCACTCCGGCTTCTCTCGTATAATCTACAATGATCTTCTTCATCAGGGCATCGTCAATGTTGACAAACTCCTCGATACGATCAGAAGCAGGAAACCCATTTCTCTTCACCTGCCTTGGTAACAAGTACTTTCTTCCAATAATTAACTTTTCGTTGTAGTCATAGGCGCTAACTTCAATCATCTCAAGACGATCCAACAACGGCCTGGTCAAGTTATGAGGCTCATTGGCAGTGCAGATAAAAATCACCTGAGACAAGTCTACGGGGAAACCAAGGTAGTGATCAATAAACGAAGTGTTCTGTTCTGGATCCAAAACCTCCAAAAGTGCAGCTGATGGATCTCCATTGAACTTGTTCACTCCAGAGCTTCCACCAATGACTTTGTCGATTTCATCAAGTAAAATCACTGGGTTCATTGATCTAGATTTTCTCAAAGCTTGGATAATCAAACCAGGCATGGCTCCTACATAGGTTCTTCTATGACCTCTGATCTCGCTCTCGTCCTTGACACCACCCAACGAGATCCTCTGGAAGTTTCTTCCTAAAGAACTGGCAATAGATTTGGCCAACGAAGTCTTACCTGTACCAGGTGGCCCAGCCAACATTATAATAGGCGACTTGTTGTATTTGGTAACTTGAATCGACTGGTTGGTTTGATTTTCTATATTGCTTTCCTTGATCGAAGTCTTTACCTTGTTCTGTGCTTGTTTGTGAGCAAATGAGGTTTCGTCGTTGTTGGCAATCACAATAGAAGAAGCTGGCACAAGACTATTTTGAGTGGCTAGATTCAGTCCACTAGAAGAAGGCAGAGGAACTTGATTTTCTTTCCTGAAATCGCTAATCTGCTTTTCCGCGTTAATTCCTAAAAGCTTCAACACAACCAAGTACTGAATCAATCTCTTCTTGACATGTTCCAAACCGTAGTGGTCATCGTCCAACTGTTTCTTGGCAAAGTTCAAGTCAATATCTTTGTTGGACTTGAACTTAGTGACGTACTTGTCCCAAGGAATATCCATGACGATCTCCAAATAGTTTCTAATCACGTGGAAATCAGAGTTACCACCTCCTCCAGGAGATTGTGAAGAGGCTCTAATTCTTTTGAAATCCTTGATAATCAATCTCTTGGAGTCAGGACTTAAAGTCGTGATATTTGGCAACTTGTACTTGATGAAGTTAGTGATGGCTCTTAACTCATCATCTTCTTCATCATCATCTTCTTCATCATAGACTTCTCCTCCATCCTCATTTGACTTAGGACGACGACTTGTGATTCCAGAACCATTAGTTTTATTGTTATTGCCATTTTCACTGTTGTTGAACGATTTGATATTGCCTCTGTTGCTGATTGGTCTGGTCTTATTCGTCATTCCTTCTAAGAGCAACCTGATAGATTTGAGCTGGTTGGCTACGACATTGGCTTTCTGGATATTGGTTGCTTCGTTATAGAACCAATGGTTCACAAACGAGTTGTTACCATCCAAAGTGTCAAAGATCTTGATTAGCTGGTTTATCATGTTGATCAACTCATTGCCTCTGTCATCAATGCTAATTTTATGGAGCAATTTCAACTTCTCGTGGTTGGGAAATGGCAAGATTCCACAAGTCAAATCAAGTAGTCTCAAATATGACTTCGTGTCAACCTTCAAGTTTTCATCAGAAGCAAACTGGCCATATAACTTCTGCAAACTAAGAAATGCCTTGGAGAAATCCTTCGAACCAGCCAACTGGAGATACAAAGCATTGGCCAAAGGATTCAACGTAAGCAAATCACCAGGTTTCTGGCTGGATCCATTGGCTCCTTTATATCTTGATCCCGGTTTAGTTATCTGGAGGTTTGACTTGTTTCCATTGGCAGAGTTGATGCTCAAAGCTTGACGATAGTCTACAATAAATTTGTCGATTACCTTGAACAAATCGAGACTGCTATCCTTCAAAGACTTAAAATGGCGCCTCAACTCGGGGATGTCTGAGCTCCAGTCAACTTCTAAGAGTTGTTCGTTTGGCCTTGTTTTCTTCTTGGGTGCAATCTTCAATCCTCTGGTTATAGCCTGCAACGTCAACTTGATGTTGGTGGTGTCGTCTACGATTCCTACGATTCTGGCTATAGTGACCACACTGTTGTGTTCAGTTGGATCAATTTGAGCATTACTAGGCTCTTTGATCTTTTCCAAATTGGGCTTGATAGCAAGGGTCAACCAGTCAAACTCGTTGGAGGGTGCAACTTCAGCAATATCCTTTTCCGAAACTAAGCCCTGGCTGTTCTTGAATGCTGCTTCGTATTTGAAAAACTGTTCAATACCTTCCACAGCGACCTTTGAGATAGTGATAGGACTTGTGACCATATCGTCTTCTTCAACTGAGTCCGAATCTTTAGACGGATTGAACTCATATTCGTTGAGCAAGTTGTTTATTATTGAGACTTGCGATACAAGATCCTTGTAACGGTACAACAACGCAGCAGCTTTGAAACGAGAAAACGTAACGTTGTATATAATCCCTGGCAACAAAACCAAGTTGGAGTCGAGTTTACAGGTGGGAAGTACGATCTGCTGTTTCAACTTAGCCGGAGACTTGGGGTTTTTGTAGCGCGCCATAATGGATTGATAATGATAGACAAATAGTAGTAGATAAAGATAAAGTCAATAAATAAAATCGAAAGTCAAAAGTGTCTGACAGAAAACAATAGTCCGGTATTATAGAGCTTTAGTGCAAAACCTTCAACAAAGATATCAGTACTGAGCGTTAGATTTCGTACCTTAGTAGTGAAGATCAACTTTGATATCCACTATTGAAAACAAAAAGGATAACTTTTGAAACGTTCACCTCTGGGAAGTTGCTTGTATGAAACTATCTTTTATGAACTTTTGGAATAGTTGAAAGTCTTCAGATACTGCTTCAAATACAACTGATCCCACTTCACTTAGATTCCTGGAGTCACAAGATTAGAAGAAAAAGTGGTGTAATGGTTCACAAAAAAGTCAAACGGATCGAAAAGTGTGCTGTTACTCCTTTTAGCTATTTTCAACCACTATACTTGCTTGGTAACGATACACAAGTCAAGAACGTCTGGTTGGTGGTGCTTAGAAGAAGAAGAAAGTGGAAGTTTTTGGAAATTCTATCGGCTTTTCATATGATGGTGATATACCTGCATACAAACACCGATAACTAATCTATGTGGGGATATCCGAGGAAGTGCGTGTGATCTGTGGAGATGGAAATAGAGGTGGAGACGTCCCGAGAAACAGCAGAAAGGAAGATGGTGAAACTGGAGATATTGTGTTACAAATGTAGTTCTTATAGCCTTTTGGAGGAAACGAAGTTGTAGAGAATTATGAGGATATAGAAGAAATGTGGCGAAAAATTACGATTATATAAGCTTTTGTTAAAATTATGTAATCCGATTATACTGTATACCCATTCATACATCTATTCCTTCCACTATGTAACAGCTACTTTAAGGAAGAACTAGTATTTGTCGTCACTAGACTGCCTACTTGATAATCTTACTAGCCGCGATATCTTTCTTCATTTTTTCATGAATTTTGATTTTACTTTTGCTTTTCTTTCCCCCTTTTCTTGGAAGCTTTCTCATTTTTTGCACCCATTTATTCGACATCATTTCCTTTCTATTCATTAGCAAGTATATACAAGTAACCGAAAATCGGAAGCTATAGATAGAACTTTCACATCTTTTTACTTTCTACAATACGTCCTTCAAGTTGACCTGCCCAGAGCCTCTGGCCAATGGCTTGGGCTGATTCTCACTCTTCTTCCAACCTATCATAAAGATAATATTGAACGTAGCAGGTAACGTAACGACACCGTTATCGTCTTTTTCTCCATGCATAGTTTTGTATATCTCGTTGGCTGCTAGTAAGACATCACGAGGCAAATATCCCGATCTGGATAAGACCGAATTCTGTTCTCCCATGGCCTGCAAATCGTCCATCACAGAAACAATATCTGGGAATCCTCCTACAATGATATCCTCTGCATCAATGGTTAACATACTGAAGCCAGCACGGTTCAACAAGGAGCCGATATCGTTTAAATTAACTAAAGGGGATACTCTGGGCGACATTCCACCCATTCTCTCCATCTCAGCAAGTTGTAGCGAAGTACGCAATTCGTACAAAGTGTCCCCTCCAAATAACGTTCCCATGAATAAGCCGTCAGGTTTTAAGATTCTGTTGATGTTAGCTAACGTCGAGGGAAGATCATTGATCCAATGGAGCGACAAGTTAGAAATCACAGCATCATAATGTTCTGGCTTCGAAAGACTTTCGTGTGAAAAAATTTCTTCGTCCGCTACACTTCGTATAACCTTACCCGGAAATACGCTATTGAAACTTTCCTCAGCATCTCTATAGAGCAATTCCCTTGACGAGTCTACCATGGTCAACTCTTTGATCTTACTACAGATGATTTTCTTGTCATTATTCAACTGTTTGGTGATCTCAGTTTCGGCATAGTCTGCGTCTGGTGGAATCTCTGTCTCAACACAGAGATTCTTCAACAAGTTCCCCAGATGAGAACCAAAATCTAGAACATTTGTAAAGTCTCTTGTGATGAATGCCAAACGTTCAATGGTTTTTAGAGCAACCTCGTCACGTAAATATTCCTTCTTTCTCAGCAATTCAGGGTTGAGCAAAGGTGTTCTGGATCTCTGGAGCAACTTTGCTGAACGGTCAAAGACGTTGAACTGCTGCTGTTTCGCTATGGTATCAGCTGAAGTGGCAAGTTTTCTTCTGGCTAATCTGAACATTGTAAGTATGAAGTGAATGCAGATGAAATTGTAATCAACGGGATTTTAATGGATATAATAGTGTGTTAATAGTGATATTTAAATTCCATGAGTCTCAGGCTGTAGGTCAATTAGATCTTCAAGAAAGTGAAAAAGTTCAGATTTTACGCAAATTCAGTTCTCTTCAATCTTAATCTAAATAGTAAAAGTATATCTGATAGTCCTTTACTATAACTTCTGTATTCTTTCTAATAATATCCAGCTTATGGAAAAGAAAGTGAGCGATGCTATCTCAAACAAATGTCTTCGCATTTTTTCATTTATTTAATTGCAAATATTTTGTGGAGTCTGCTCTTCATGAATTTACTAGTATAATCTAGTTTTCTTTAGCCTCACAATCACTTCAATCGCTGGATATACTACATGATGCCAGTACGACAGTGTAGGATTCTAATACGGCAGGGACTTGCGAAAAGAATGCCTGTTTTAGTTGAAAATACTGGTGCTGTACTCAAAAGACGAGATTTTAGTTCACTGTCATTGTATGATTCTTCTCATATTCAGAAAACCAACGGAAACAATAACTGTAGTACGTCAAGTGGGTATATGTCAGGTTTGTATTCAAGGAAAATGGCAGATGATAGAACTGCATTGCAGTGTTCTTTCTGTAATTCTAATTTCCGTATACGGCATCTCTCAACTGCAACTCATGTTGGAACACCTGAAAAGCATTCTCACAAATTGCCCTCAAGAGGCATACCTTCCCATTTCAAATGGCTTGCCAGTCAATTATCGAGAGAAGACCTGAAAATCAACCAGTCAAAGTTCTCCAAATCGTTTTCAAGTCCAGCAGAACGAGATTTTTTCATAGAGTACCTCCTAAGGTACAAGCGATATCCACTTGTATGGAAATTTTGCCAATACATAAAAAGCGAGAAACTAGGTGTCACATTTACAACATACATTTTGCTATTGAAGGCGATCGCAGAATCCAGTGCCAGTTCCAATTCATCTGAGTTAGGTTGCATTCTTTTTGAAGAGGCTATGAACATGAAAATTGGAAATATCACCATACGCCTGTCTGAGGACCAGAAATGGTTGCTTTGCCGAAATCTTCTCTTAATTTTGACTCAAAGTGAAGACATGATAGATTGTGTAAAGTTGAACGAATTATACACAAAATACTTTCAGAACTTCAAAGGTAGGCAACTGTTTGAATTGCAGTATTGTTCTACTTATATTACCATTTTGCTAAGGTCCGGTCAGACAGAAAGGGCTGTAGATGAGTTTGAAAAGACTCTACGTAGGCTAGAGGATTCGGGTTACGATTTGCAGGATATCTTGAAAGAGCTTCCTATTCTACGTCTCTTGTTGGTCTTGCAAAGAGACAAAGATTTCGATAACATATTAAAGTGGCTCACTATTGTTCAAGAAATAGATGACCGGCAGAGACATCAAGACATCAATGACAACAAACGCATAATTTCCAACGAGCTCTGGGTTCAGTTTTTGGACACAGCTTTGTCCAGCAACCACTATAAGTTGGTGAAATTAGTCTATGACCATTTCATAATGAGAGGTTTTTCTAATTCTACAATTTCGATAGAAGACGCTATTTTTGAAGATCTTACCACAAAGGATAGTGGTTTTAATTACATTAACGACGATACGACTTTTCAAATATTGCATACTTTGTCAGGTAACGGAGATGTCGATCTGACATTGAGCTTGATTGAATCACATTACATTCATAAGAAATTTAAAGGAGAAAGAGCACTAAACAAGGAGTTATACATTAAAATAATAGAAGCATATTGCTACAGCGACAAATTGACCAAGATTTGGAACGAATCAGAACCTGGTCATCATGAATTAAAAGACACTAGCATCGAGCAGATACTTAGCGTTATCAATGGAATAATGGAAAAGTTGGAAGTCGACAAAGAAGAACAACTTAATTATAGAGATATTTCTGTTGCCATGTCATCCAAATTCTGGTCTTATAGTGACCACGACAAGAACATCGAAAAAGCCGTTCAGAAACGAAATCAGATTTCTGATAGAATTCTTCATTCAGAAGAGAATGAAACCGTAACTACGGTATTGCCTAGAAAAATGGCCAATACCAATATCGAATCATCTCAGTATGGAAATTTGTTGGCTAATCTCGATGTTCTCCATGACTTTGTCGGTTCCCATACCCAGTACATGTTGAATGAAAATTTAGATAGTTCGATCACCATCTTTATTAATTGCATTTTGGAGCATTTGCATATACATCAAAACTTCACTTCGATTGTACGAACTTTGCAATCGTTATTTCATGTTGAACACGATTTCGCTACCAAATGGCTCGATAAAGATCTGTTTGACATAATATTCAATTCATTGGCAAATTCGTCATCTTCCAAGTTATGTTCTCTTACGTTGTTCAATTACTTCAAAGAGTCTAACAAGATTCTCAGTCATGAGAACTACTATTGTCTCATGTCGGCAGTTCTCAGAGGTTATTTTCATGATGGCTTACAGTTTTACCTCTACCACTATTTGCTAGACTATGGTGGTATGGTAGATGACAAGATTATCATGTTGCTTCGTGAAATACCTAAATCTGAATTGCGGGGCCACGAAAATACCCATAAAATTTTTGAATATGTTGCTGATTTAAGTAGACATTCTCTGACGTTATCAAGAGAGACTATTGACGGAATATGGGACGAGTGGCATCTATGCAAGAATCTGTCACGTATCGCTGAAGAAAAGCCTACCAAATTTAACAGAATATACCATAAGCTGTTCGACGAAAGGGATTGCGGGTATCTTGAGTTTATCTTGAAACTGTAAATAGACATATAGACGATATATAAACGTGGAGGTCTAGAACCTGTTCTAGATATTGTTGGTGTATAAATTATTCGTTAACGGCAGCTTGTAAATCTTCAGCATTAATTTCAATCTTGGAAGCCTTCATTCTGTCCAAAGTGTTCCATCTTGAAGACCTTAACTCGAGCAAACTCTTGTCGGCAATATCATCATCCAAAATATCGGGATACTTCTTTCTCATTTTTATGCCTAATACAGAATCATTAGCGAAAGTATTTGAAAACGAAGATGATATGGAACCATTGAAGGAACCCAACATAGTAGAATCTACGGCCATTCTTAAGATGTTGTCGGCGTGACAGGCTAAATCGTCGTATTCAGAATCATCCGCAGTTGCTTCCGCCAAAAAGTTTTCCTTTTGGCTTTCTTCTTGCAATTTGGTTACTAGTGTAGCCTTATCTATCTTGAGGACTTTATTTGACTTCTGGAGGTTTAAGGTAGCTTCTTTCAATACTGAAACAGGAGTGGATTGTAGCAAGTTCTGGTGCTTTTTCTTCGAAGATCCGGATGGTGAAAAATATATAGTCTTGTTAGGAATTGGAGTGTTGCAAGCTGAGCTATCTTGCTCGGGCAGGTTCTGTTTTTCTTGTATAACTTCTTCAAGTGAGCTTTCGTTTTGCAGTCTGGTTCTCTTTGTTCCACGAATCTTTTTTTTGCTGGAGGATTTGCGAGATCTGTTCTTCTTGGGGTTTGGAGCTGGTTGTTGCTCGCTTTCTTTTGTCTCAGGGTATGCCAACACATAGGCATTTATGAGTTTTCTACTTTCTTGTAGTATGTCGTTGAGTGGATTTTCGTATTCTTGTTCGTTAGTGTTGAAGCTTTTGCTTATGGGAGTATTCGTATAGAGAGGAGCTTTTGGTTTTTGCTCCGCTTCGATCTTCAAGTTCTTGCTAAGAAGAACTTCTCGAGGCAAATTCAGGGGTACTCTGACCTCACTGGCACTTGGAAAGTGATATTGGAGCATGGTATTCTGAATTATATTGGGTGCAAACATTGTGAAGTGTGAGAGATTATGGTACCAGTACGAGATGGTGATCCAACAGTTTAATCTGAAAAGCAAGGGTAGCCACCGGACTGTTCCTAGGGAAGTAAGAGGAAATTCTGTTTATATATAGATAAAGGGAGAAGAGGACACTTCTAGGGATCAGTGGTTTTTTAATATGGCCACAAGCAGGTATATTTGTTGACAAAATATCCCGATTGGGAAGTGTAATTGCAACAGATTTTGGTTGTGCATGAGTCGTTGAATGTCGTGAGACATAACAGAGACATTCTGCTGAAAAGAATCTTGTACGACATTCAGTTGCCGTCTATGCCGTCCTAATCAGATGGCCTCTTCGTGATTGGCGGGCTTTGGTATTTTACAAGAGTCAACATAATGATGAATGTATTCACGTTAAACGTCGATAGGTAAGACTATGTATAGTGTGTTAATGTACAGGGATTGAGCCAATCTCAGAGAGGCCCATATAAGTAACCGTAGATATGAAGTCATCTCGCTGGAAATATCAAAAAAGATGTAGAGAAGGACTGAGCAGGCTGGAGTAAGCCAAAAATGACAATCATAGTGTTTTTTTTTTTGAATATATGAGAGCGTATCGGTCGTGGCATATTTGTCTGGCATCCAAAACAAAGATGCATGCAATAAGGAGCGAAAACAACGACAAATGGAATGTAAATCAATACAAACCAATCAGAAAAACGGCGAAAAACGTCTCAATGCCAGTCTTCCGTGGATCGTTGCTTCCTTATGAAAAGACACAATGGTGGCTAATAGACAGCAATTTTCGTGTCTATTTCTGGTCACCAACAGCTTTTTCAGGCAATTTCTGTCTATATCTTTCGTCAATGATAGAGTCGTTGCCGTGAACGCAGTCAACAGGGCATGGAACAAGCGAATTTCCAGCTACCATCAAGCAGCAGATGGCAAAAGTTGAGCTGAACAAAGAGTTGGTAACTCTGTTTCTTTGAGTAGCTCTGATGGCTCCAAACATGTTGAAAATTGAATAGGTTTGTATAGCAGTTGAACAAATCGGGACACACTTGGAGCGGTCCAGCTGAAATCACTTTGATACGAATTCACTGCTTAGAAAGAAAGCTAATGCACGAGGGCAACAATTTGGTAAAACTCTGGGGAAATGAATTATGGCCTTATATTACTTTTCAATTTGAACATTCACTATTATTATTCTGAAAAATTAACCATATCGAATGTTTGCGTGGGCGCATCTGTAGGTCACGTGCGCATCTCATCACTGTCCAATCACAACTGGGGATTTGGTAGTTGCTAAACAGGAGAGCGACAATGTGGTGAATTGAGCGGAAAAGGAAGATAGAGACTACAAAACCCATATAGAGGTGACCAAAGCAATTCAAAGTTGAAGTGGTGGCTGAAATGGTATGCACTAGTGAAGGTGGTTTGGGATGGATTTGGTCACGTGCTTTAGTTTTTCAAGAATGGTATATGGTAATATGAAGATATATGGTTCTAGAAACTGATACAAGGTGGTGGCAGATGTTGCTTTATGCAGAGAATGCTATTAGAACAGAGTTCAGGGTGGACTGGAAATGGAATTCATAGTTTTTTGTTCAAAATACATGTTGATTTTGATTTTGAATCTTTTCGGAATCCAAAATTTTCAACAATTTTCAGCAGTTTAAGCATCTACAAATTTATCTATGCATTATGTTCATTATATATACAAGTATAAGTGAGCTCTATTGGGTACATTGTATCCCATGTTACTTCTCGGTTGAATCGTTCTTTCTGGGCTTACTGGCAGGGTCTTGATCCTTATAGAATAAAGAATACGCGAAAGAGAACTTCAATATGGATGATACTCTGTTTTTCACGTCTCCTAGGTCTTCTTTGATCTATTCGATTCTTCATTCTTAGTTTATCTTCATTGCCTACTTCTTTCTGCTGAAAACATCACTTCCATATTTTTCCAGTCTGTCTATTCGTATTTCTTAGCAAACATTTCTCCCTTGACCAAGTTGAATCCTGGCTGGAACTTCCTTTCGGCTGACAACTGTTGCACTGTCTTATTCTCGTTTACCAACTCAACCTTGACCAATTCCTTGACTCTGGCCAACCTGTGGGCCGTTGATGGTGAAACTGATTGGTAGACTATCTGGTTTCTCTTCTTCAAGCCCAAGGCTTCAATGTTTTTGCGAGTAATAGGAGGCATTCCTATGGTAGACCTGGTTTGAGTGATCTTGTAGAACAACTGTTTGGTCGCCAGCATGTTGTCGGTGTTTTCTTGACGTAAACTGAAGGAGTGGTAGAAAACTCATATTCTAAAGTAGCCTGAAAAATTTCTTTGATATTGGCGATTGTGGGCGTGCAGATAAATTTTCGACTGCACTGAAATATTCCTATATTTTGTTTACTTATATAGGGATTGATTTTTTGCAATTGAATTCTACTTTCCAATTCCATTTTCAGTTCAATTTTTGGTATTACTTTTCCATAGCATATACTTCTTCTATGGACGACTCGGCTGAACGAGATATACTCAAACGAAACGACCGTCTCCATAAAGACATCAGCTCTTCTATAGATTCGCTCGTAGAAATCGCCAGAAATTCACTGCTCACGGATCACGATAAGAAAGATGCCTCAACTGTGACTTTTCAGAGACTCAAATTGTGGATTAATGAGTTCGAGCCCTCGCCTAAGTTGCTTGATATCCATTTGGCCGAGTATATTGACAAGTTAACAACGTTGTTCTTATGGCTATTTCGTCATTCGCACCATTCCAGCGACTTGACTAAAGGAATAGGTGCAACCATCTATGAATTGTCCAAGATCAGAGGGTTCAAGTTTGTAACCAATTTCTTCTCCAGTGATTTATACCTTGTAGGCACTCTTATTGATATCGTGTCCACGCTTGAGAATGATAACGAGAAGTTTCTTGGTCTCATATGGCTCTCAAACTTGGTTCTAGTGCCGTTTCGTCTACTTGAAATCGACTCTGAAATGGTTGCCAGAGTTTTGCAATTGGCCATTACCAACTTGAAATTGCATTCAAATGCTTCAAAGAACCAACTTGTAGCACTGATCTTGCTTTCACGTCTAGTGACTAGATCAGATACCCCGATATCTCTCAGACACTACATGCTTGATGTAGTGGAACCGGAGTGGCAGGAGACTGGAAAACTTCATAACGAATCTGTAAAACTCGGTCACCTAATGACAATTAATAAGATCCTCAAGAGACCAGAGTCGGACTTGTATGAACCATACTTGCCCCTCATTTACGAATTGGTCTGTATAGATTTGCTAGCCTTAAGACAAGCTCCAGACTCTGTCAACAACCTCAATATCACCTATTTAATCAAAATACTCAGCAAATTATCCAAATTCTATATTCATCGAGACAACTATGATATGGTAGCAGCAGTGATTAATAACTTGTTGCATGATATTATGGACGTACTTATCAATAAGTTTGATACTAATAATCGATATGCCATGGCGAAGGCACTCGGCCATCTTAGTCTTAGCCTTTCGCATCCAGCAATCAACTACCAGCACCAATTAATAATACATTTGATTAAGCAACTAGAATTGCCTTTGCAAATGGACACCTTTTCATCTCAAATGGAGATTAACTCAGACAATATTTTCATTCCCAAATACCATACAATTTTACTATTCTTAGGCTATATTGCCCTCAACAAGTCGATGCCGCTAGAATTCGTAAATGTGGTGCTTACCATTGTCCACAAGACGCTCTTTATTCGACAATATCGTCTTACATCAGTTGTTGGAACTCAATTGCGAGACACATCTTGCTTCGTTATTTGGGCCATAAGTCGAATGCTTAAACCTGCAAATCTTGTACCTAAAGATGCAAGCAAAATGATGGAAACAATATTTGTAGATTTGGTTAAAGTATCAGTTTTTGATGAAGAACTTCTAATTAGAAGGTGTGGAATGGCAGTCCTCCAGGAGTATGTGGGAAGATTTGGTTCAATCTTGTATCAGTATCTGTCCGGAGAAGAGCGAGGGAATCGTATAGTTTCCTTCATTCAGCTATTCAATAGCCAAAGTATCAAAACTATACGTCTGTCTTATGAAATCATCCTACAATTACTTGAGCAACAGTTTGATAGAAATATATTTATTGGTGAACTATTACAAAATTCAACAGACGATTCTAAGTCGTATGAGGTTAGAAAACTTAGCGCAACCTACCTAAGAAAAGTTTTAGCCTGCAAACAGAAGAATGTGATCATTGGTTCTGATCTGTTTCCTGATTACGGTGTATTTGATTTCGTAACACGATTCATAGAGTGTGGAAATCTCACTGCTGCTTGTGAAGTGCTTGACAAAATCGATGTTAAACGTGTTGAGCATAAATTGGTAGAGTTGAATAGTCTGTTTTCTTTTGACTTCCACAGAGACAGTATCGAAAAGGCTATAGGCTACCTCAGACTTCTTAGTAAGTTAGTTGAAGGTTGTAATTACAAGTTCCAGGAATCGGACTGGACAAACCTACTCGATATTTCCCGAGTCAGGAATAAGCACGAGGAATTAATACCTCTATTCAAAGAGGTTATCCAGGTTCATCATGCTACCCCAGATTCAATAGCATTAAAGATGAGAGATTTGATCAAGAGCAATAATCTAATTTTGTCCAGAACGACTTTACATGACTCTTCACTTCTGAAGTCTCTGTTCGAGACGATATTCGAATTAGTGTATGACACGTCTGTCGACTGTGAAATTCGGGCAAACATGGTTTCTTCTCTTGATTTCTTTGTCGACACTCCAGAATTCTTTGACGATATTAGGGTGGAAAACTTGCTTCATTTGCTTGATGATTATACAATAACGAACCAGGGAGACGTCGGTTCCAAAGTTAGATTAGCAACCCTTGGCGTGATCAAGCAGAACTTCAGCATGTTCGTGAAAAAAGAAGATATCTTGATGGGAAAATTGTTGAGATTGTCAGGTGAGTTGATTGATAAGATCAGAATTAGTTCCTTTGAGTTATTTCTTCGGGGAATGAATATCCAGCATCCCATGAATGCTAATAACGACATCGGAAAATACTATTCAAGTTTGTTTACTGTGTACCTCTCAAACCCAAGGGTGAGTACATGGGCGAATTCCTTCTGGAAAGGAGTCTGTTATAGTATTGGAGCTACAGCTGCTAACCGTTCAGTAATTAACGAATCTTTTCACCAATTGCTAAAGTACTTGGAGTCTGGTGATAGATGCCAAGATTTAAAGGAAGTGCTACTATTACTAAATACCACTACAAGCGTACTGGACAGGCAGTCAAAGGGCTGGGTACTGGTACTCAATGTGTTTGTCAAGCTCTTTGAGTGTAACTATAGGTTCCCCTCTGATTTCCCATTCGAGTCTTTGTATGTGAAGTGCTACAATTTGCATATCAACACCAAGAACTCAGCCAGAATCGGAGCAGTGATGAGAATTTTTCTTTATTTGATATTGCTGGATCAAGTTGACTCAAACTTGAAGCTGAAGGTGACGGCTAGATTGTTGTGGATATGTTGCAACCACAGGTTTGAAGGAACCAGAGAATTAGGAAGTAGCTTGATTTTTGAACTTGCCAATGAGATCATGAGTGAAGAAGCCATGGAATACATTTCTGCAATTGACTGGAAGCAACTGCCGGCGAAACTAAAGATTCACATCACGGATTTACAAAGATTTTTTTGAATAGCAATACGATGAAGAGTAATCGAAGAGACTTTGCTCCTGTGCATGTTTGTGTTTTTCATGTATTTTAAACATAAGCGTATATACATATATAAGCGTTTATCATTAACCGTGTCTTCGTTTGAATATATCTACCATTAATGCGATAGCGACAATTTAACAGCGTGAACCTTACAGTGTCGTGGATCCTTTTTTTGAGATTTTCAATACCTGTTTTATCATTTTAAATTTCCTTTTAGAGTCGTTCAGAGGCCAAGAGCCAAGTTGTCTGAAGACTGGTAGTACCTCTCCTGGCTAACGAGGTTGGAGAGAGCTGGGTTAGAAGGTGCCGGTTCTTCTTCTTTGGGAGCGGTTTCTTGGAGAGTTTCGGTGGAAACGTCCGTGGGGATGAATTCATCTTGCTTTGGTTCTTCGGCTGGAGCACTCGAGAAGAGGTCCGAAAGGGAGTAATGTCTGCCCATGGGATTAGAATATATAGACTGTAGAGATTGAAGGTTTAGCACAGATCGATTGCGAAAAGTGCTTTGAGATAGTTTGCTGAAGTATAAATTGAAAGTTACACAACAGTTCAAGTTAAGTTTGTAGAAATTTAGTAGGTCTTTTGGAATAAGCTGGAGGAAAAGCAAATCTTGTGAAAATCTGAATCCGCAACAGTTGATAAGAAATCTCAGGGTATTTATAGCGCCCAGTAGATCGGGGTGACGTCTGCTGTGCATATCGTATTTTACAATTGCGGGGAGACATCGCGTGCTAGTTACTGCGGCACGGGTGCAATTCGAGGAGAAGATAGGAGATCATCTTCTTAGATAAGCTTAATTTTTTAGGGTACTCCGAAAGTTTTGCTGAAGTGAAATTCTGTCAGTGGGATATTCAACATTTTTGTTTTAGCAATTCGTTTGAAGATTCTTAGAATTGTGGTTTCCTTCCAGACTGAAGATTTTTCCCAGTTGTAGATTTGCCATGGATAACCAAAAAATGTAGCGTCCACTTGTTTCAGTTTAGCCTGTAGATTTCACAGGGACGAGGTCACTGTGGCGGAACCAGAAGCCCATGGAATGCTCCAAGGCTGTGAGCCAGTGTTGCCAGAGAAACTGTTCCATACTGCTGTGGGGCACACGACTACTTCGCTTTGGACTTCTATGCTGTACATTATGGCATTTTGTGTATATTTCTGTATGAAGTTCTACAGGCTGAAAGTCTCCCACTTCATAATTTTCAGATGTTAGCACAGCACGAATTACAGATCTATTCTCTACACCACGTTCCCTGCTACTCTTGCTTCCTTTTCTGTCTCCAATTTTCTCAAATACTTCCCGTAAAATCATAAGCTCTTCGGGGTCAGAATCATTCCACTTCTTGTTTATTTGTGGGCCAGCAGCACGTGAATCTGTCTACCTGCTATAGCTTCAGCCTATGGCCGGAGAAATGCAGGATGCTCTTTCCTAGAATTGAACGACTGAATTGAACGGACTGGCTTCATCCATAGTAACAGAATGGTTGCATTCTACGCCGAACCACGAGATGTCAATGGCGTGAACAGTCTCCAGAGAAGACAACCGGCTCGATACATTAATTATATAATTTTCACACCAGCTTCTCATTTCATCCTCGGGCAAGACTCTTCAAATCAAGGAAAATCTCTGCAGACCTAAAATAGACAACTGTATGTGTCCACGTTATCGTTCTCTGGTGGTCACGGGGCGCAATGTCAGTGACGAGAATGAGTCAAGAGTCAAGACAGATCCCTTACACCAACAATCAGGCGATAGTGAAAAATGTCTGGGGTTAGGTGATTGTGATTCATGTCACGTGACTCGTTGTACTGAAGTAGAGGCGTAGAATTCTCTATTGTGGACCTATTTCTTCTTGAAAAGAGTCAAGAGGCGTGTCAAAAATGAGTACATTTCCTTGGTGAAACTATTGCTTTCGTATATATGACATTTCTTCTGGGTTCATACCACTTTTCTCTGGCTAGTTCAAACTCCTAGACTCGCTCTTATGACAGTACGGTTGCGCAGCTTCCCTCTATCCGGTGCAGGAGTTCACTTGGAAATTCTGGGGAACCTCGAGCTTCCCCGGTCATCCGAATTATGAATATTTAAACATGAACCATTCTCAGCCACTGGCCCACCAGATACAGCTCATTTTCGCAGTTAGACCATATAGAAAGTCGAAAGTTAGTGGGGTGTGTGCCACAGGAATAGTATTTTCTTAATTCCCAAACAGGAATCGAATCCACAACGACGAGATCCCGAGCGTTCCTTTCCAGCTGTGTTTTCGGATCCGAGTCGAGGTTCCTCGAGTATACCAGTTTTAGTGCAAATTCTCGATTGTGCACTCCTGGTATTTTTCTTATAGACCTGGAGTTTCGAAACTTTTGAAATTGTATACTTGTGTTCTCTTTGTAACTACCAGTATTCTGTTGTCGTCGATAGCATATTACGGCTGTTGCTCAGAGCGAAAAATTTCTGTGTCGGATATAGCTACTAGATCCTTACCCCAGATTTTCAGGAAGTCATATTAGTTTTCAGTTCGTTTTTGTTGACTCTGTGATATTGAAATATCTGACTGAGAAGTTTCAGTTTGGTTCATTTCTTTCGTCATATACTGCTAGTGTACTGTTCTATTTACACATTGTATTATTTTGCTTTTCTTGTACTATATTTTATCTGAATTTACGATGGTCAAAGTCAAGACGGAAAACGAAAAAGAAATCAAGGACAAATCAGCGTCCAACCTCAAGTTGATCTCAACCAACACGGGGACGAGAGTGTCACAGGCTTGTGACCGGTGTCGTATCAAGAAGATCAAATGTGACGGTCTCTATCCGTGTCACAACTGCAACAAGATTGGGTTTGAGTGTAGGACAAGCGACAAACTCACCAGAAGAGCGTTTCCCAAAGGGTATACAGAAAACTTGGAGAAGAAACTTAAAGAGTTGGAGCAAGAGATGATCGATTTGAAGGCCAAGTATGGCATAGTAGATGACGCTGGTAACTCTGAAGTTGGAGCTGGAGGGGCTGTTAACAGTCTCAGTGTGAACGACACCTCTGTAGCGAATACACCTAATAACACATTTACTCCTTCAACTTCTAACGTTCATAATCCTAACTCTTCTGATGACAAGGTGCTATTGACCACCACCAACCAGACGGTGCAAATCAACAACCCTATTGACCAGATCTTCAACCTAGACAACAAGGGTATAATTATCGGAAACGATAATCTCAACTTCGAGTCGCAGTTCAACCATTTGCTCATCAACTTAAATCTCCCATTTCTCAAGATCACCAATTCACATAACTACTTGCTAAACGATCCAAACAGCTACTTGTACCATCCTTCGTACCATAACTACAACCAGTTCCATAACAAAGATTTGGATGTGATCTACAACCCATTAACGGGAAACAGCAACGTCAACGAGTTCAGCTTGGTCAACAACCAGTTGCCTACAGATATCTACGACTTGTTCATCAAGCTAATCAATAACTTCAAAAAGTTGTTCAACAACAAAAAGGAGTTGGACAATCAGATCATTCAGTTCTTTCTCAACTACAACATCTTCTTACCCATCTTTGACTACAAACAGTTCATGGAATCGTACGATGCTTTTCACACGATGTATCCCTTCATCTTCACCTATGATGATTCGACTATCAACGGGTTCAATCTCTCCAACAGCAATGACTACCACATTGTGAACCAGTACCTCATGATCATCATCCAGATATATGCCATGATCTACATGAACAACCCTACCATCAATTTGAACTTGTTGTTGAACCATTCAGACCCAAATTATACCTTCCACAAAAAGTCTCCTAAAGATAACTCGCCCAATATTATCAAGTCCTTGTACGATTTCCTCCCCTATTTCAATGTATTCCATGTATCTGTTAACCAACTACAAACCTATTTATTATTCTTGTATTACTCCCTCTTGACCAACAACAAGGAGAAGTCCTTGATTTTGTCGTCCCTAATTAATTCATTTATTGGGATCCTTGGTATCAACCTTAATTCCAAAAACTTGTTCTTCGACGACTTGTCGCTTAACACACTTCAGAGAAGGAACAGAGTGAAAACATTCTGGGTGTTCAAGGTCTTGTTAAAGTGCTTCAATTTAAAGTTTGGCTTCAAGCCTAGCTTGAATACCACTGTTATTAATCCTGTTACTATCGACAAGTATTTTCAATTGACACCAGAAAAATTGAGTACCTTGCTCGACAACAGTGATGACTTGTTCAACACTTTGTTGAAGCCAAGTATCGAGTTCTTGAACTTGATGAATATTATCATTCCCTCGTCGTTTGCGCCTAACTATTACGAATATCTTAAAAATAAGAAGAAGAAAAAAGATCCAAACCACCAGCATCATACCAAGCATCTTGATTGGATCCTTAAAGAAGATGATGGTGAAGGCAATGATGGTAACTTGAACTATAACTATGCTCAATTCTTAACTATTGACAAGAATTTGTCCAACTGGAGAAATTCGTTGAAAACCAAGACCATCAACTTATTGCCCTTGGCAGATGAAATGGGCTTACCTAACATTTCCAACATTTCTTCCAATGATCTCTTTCATGAATTAAGAACCGGGAAGTTATCATCAGGTATCACCCATGAAGGTTTACTCAATTACTATTCTACTGGGATCCCGGATATCTATACTGCTTCTCAGTTGATAAAAATTCAGTTGAACTTCCACTACATATTGATTAGATCCATGAATTATCTTAACTTCATTGTTGACAAGGAATTAACTTATCCATATTATATCGAGATTTCTCATATATCTCGGGAGGTATTGCATTACTTCTTGTTTATATTCGATCACATAAACAAGTCCAATGAGAAAACGATTGATCCGACACCTTCTTCGTCCAATATTGTCATGGAAAGTTTAGGTCTCGATGTAGATGAAGATGGCTTTGTCATTAATGATTTTTCTGTGAAAAGAAGAAAGACTAATGGTTCCGATAGACACAATATCGCTAAGAGAATTACCAAAGAAATTCCACCTTCGCCATTCAACTATATGTTGAATGGTTTATCTATGACCATTATCAACTTTAAGAAATCTATGATCTTACAATTGTTGTTTCTTTTAATTTGTCAATTGAAGTTCTTCAAACGTAATGATTTTGATTTGATCAGCGACTCCATTCCTTTGTTAAACGAAAGTGTTGAATTGTTCATCAAGATTTTCATCAACTACAAGGTCGGAGTCAATAGAAAGGACCCCAAGAAGGTGAAGGAAGATAAACTCTTCGAAAAACTTATGAATGATCAGTTGCGTGATGAAATCTTGAAGGACCAAGCCGATAGCGATTTTGACGATGATGACGAAGCAAGCAATGCATATCAAAGCATTGACTGGGATGATGAAGAGATGGACGAAGATTTGAAATACTTGAAGATTCTCAAATTCGTAAAATACAAAAGTAACGATATCTTGAACAAACTTATTGGGAAGAACTCTTCAAGTGTTCCGGAACCAAGTCAAGTCACTCACCATCATCATGTCGAGCAGCCATCTCAGCTTCATGTCCATCCTCACATCGACAGCAATCGTTCATCTTTGTCAAAGCCAACAGGGCCTCCAATATTGCCTCCGCCTGTTATCAACAACTTCTATGCCAATTCTCCTAGTGCTGGTTCGCCAGGTTTGGGCTCATTCAACAAGATCCCATCTATGTCTAAGTTCGATTTTCTCCTTTCAGACAATGACTACAGCAACCAAGCGAAATCGCAATCGCATACTCCTCAAGATTATGAGCTAGCCAAGAAAGAGAAACTAGTCATAAATGACTTAATGAACTTGCGGCACGGATCTCAGGGTAGCAATAAGTATCCTGGACCATCTCTGAATCCCAATTGGATTCATTCGTCGTCCAATTCGAACACAAACGGATACAATGGTTCAGGGCACTAATAGGTTATCCGTATTTATTATTGTAAATTACTTAGAAATGCATTTTGTATTTTGCAACAGCGTAGTCGTGGTTCTAGTGTGATCGGACAAAGAGGCCGAGTATTAAGATTTCCACTTTTTGTTCCTTCACTACCTTCTGGAACACAGCAAAAATAGATAAGGTTTAACTGGCTTCGGCTAAAACGGCGAAAAATATGAAATTGAGTCCCGTAGAGTTCGGACTTTATTCCGTATCCAGGTTCATGATGTATTCAGCTGCTTTCGGACATAGACTTCCAAAGGGGAGCTGAATCCATTATATCCTTTAGGAACTTTTCTATTGGACATAGGAGCTCCATTATTGTTGCGAAATTTTGTATGGAACAGTATTGAGCCGGGTATATATATGAGTGAATCAGCGAAAATGCTTGCAAGATAAAGTAGTGTACTATTCTTTTAGACTATAAATTAATATATTCAATTAAAATAGAAACAATGGATTCGTTCTTCGTTGACTTCATGATGGGTGGAGTGTCCGCCGCAGTGTCTAAGACGGCTGCTGCTCCCATTGAGAGAGTCAAGTTGTTGATCCAGAACCAGGATGAGATGATCAAGCAAGGTCGTTTGGCCAGAAAATATAATGGGATTATCGAGTGTTTTAGCAGAACAGCATCTGAGGAAGGTATTGGGTCCTTCTGGAGAGGAAATACTGCTAATGTCATCAGGTACTTCCCTACTCAAGCGTTGAACTTTGCTTTCAAAGACCGTTACAAGAAGATGTTTGGTTTCAAGAAGGAAGAAGGTTATTGGCCATGGTTTGCTGGTAATTTGGCTTCTGGTGCAATGGCAGGTGCAACATCTCAGGTGTTTGTCTATTCATTGGATTATGCAAGGACCAGATTGGCAAACGACGCCAAATCTGCTACAGGGGCTGGTGAGAGACAGTACAAAGGTTTAGTAGATGTCTACAAGCAGACTTTAGCTACAGATGGAATTGCTGGGTTGTACAGAGGCTTTGTACCTTCAATTGCTGGTATTATTGTCTACAGAGGTCTTTACTTTGGTCTTTACGATTCCCTCAAACCTGTTGTCTTGATTGGGCCATTGGAAGGTAACTTCTTGGCCTCTTTTTTGTTAGGTTGGGCTGTCACCACTGGTGCTTCCACTGCCTCTTACCCATTGGACACTGTCAGAAGAAGAATGATGATGACGTCTGGACAAGCTGTCAAATATAAGGGAACGTTGGATTGTTTCCAACAGATTATTGCTAAAGAAGGCTTTTCGTCTTTATTCAAGGGTTGTGGTGCCAACATCTTGAGAGGTGTAGCTGGTGCTGGAGTCATTTCGATGTACGATCAATTCCAAATGATCCTTTTTGGAAAGAAGTTTTAGAGTAGAGAATATAAAGATCTTGAGAGACACATAGAATCTTACTTAAGTAATATCTAGTAATCACATGTTTTTTTTTTTCTTGATGGCTCTTTCCGTAGACTTACATCTAGTTATGCAATCTTGAAAATGGCTGCGAAATTTTGAAAATTCAAATACCACAAAATCACCACACTTCTTGCAACAGGAATATAGATATTCAGAATATCAACGTCAACCATTACAAGATTAATTATTCAAATCAAAACACTATAATTTAATTTCCACTTTGTAGGAAGAGAATCGACTCTGAAAGCGTGTTATCACAGTTTTTCCCGAATCCAATGTGTTTCTCAAAGAAAGTTATGAATGCAAAAGTAAAAAAGTATTCTTAATTTTTAATTTAAAACAGTTCAGCAACACATTCGTAAGAAAGTCTGAAAACATTTAAGGATATTCATTTGATAGGGAAGTTTTAAACTGGTCTTCCAGATTTCAGTTTAAAACACTACAGACATTTGATCTCATGTATTTTCCGATTTCTTTTGACTCTTTTTTTAACGTAGTGGCATACATTGAACATACTAACCCATATAAACAGCTATAAACTAGAGATAAAGGCCATTATCACCCAATGTAGCATGGGCCAACCAAGAGGAAACCCAAAGGGTGAAAATTTTTGGCTATATATCTTAAGAAATGGAGGTCACGTGATCCAAAACGTGACTTAATAATTGTGTATTTTTCGTTCACACTTTTCATTCAACCAAGAAGCCTGGTTAGCTCAATCGGTAGAGCGTTTGACTCTTAAGTTAGACATCAAAAGGTTGCGGGTTCGACCCCCGCATCGGGCTTATTTTTTTCTTGAATCATTTTATAACTTCTTTTTTGCAATTCTGTCTGTACTCTTCTTTCTACTGAAAGCCTACATTTCTAGATACGCTTTTGTTCAAAACGGCCTTCATAAGACTATATACTAATTTTAAAAACCAAGATGTATGTAAATGATGAAGTTCAGTGGAAAAGCAAACATGGGCCAAACGACTTTTAGTAGAATTGAAGTCAATAAATACTTAGACACCTCAGGCGGTGTGCGTTCCATACAAAAGGCAAAAAGCAACCAGATTCGTGAATTAAGATGTCATGAGTAGTAGAATAAGTCATGAAGTAGTACAATATACTCGTAGTTGTACACTCTTTCTTAGGTGAAACCTGTTCAGTGAGGTGCTTAATGCTTTCCACCAGTTCTTTCATTTCTCAATTCCTTTTGCTGTTTTTCGGTTTCAGCGTCCCAGAGGATGAAGTCGTCTAATGCACTTCCAGCTGGCACCATAGGCAAGACTGGCACCTTCTTTTCGACAATGACTTCCAACAAAACAGGGCCCTTAGCATCCAAGAAGGCTTTCACTCCGCTCTTTAACTCTTCCTGTGTGGAAATTCTGATTCCTTGCACTCCCATGGCATCAGCCAACTTCATGAAGTCTGGGTTGCTTTGGTGGGTGTGAGAGTATCTGTGTTCGTAGAAAAGAGACTGCCATTGTGTCACCATACCCTGTTCTTCGTTGTTCAAGACACAGACCTTGACCGGAGCTCCAGCTTGCACAGCTGAAGACAATTCGGTAAGAGTCATGTTGAACGAGGCATCTCCATCAATATCGATGACAATGGCATCGGGTTTACCGATTTGGGCACCAATGGCAGCAGGCAATCCATAACCCATGGTTCCCAAACCACCAGATGTGATCATGGTTCTAGGTTTGGTCCATGTGAAATGTTGGGCTGCCCACATCTGATGCTGGCCGACACCGGTGGTGACGATGACTTCCTTGTTGTAAGTAGAAGACTGTTCAGAGATTTCTTTGATCAAGGTCTGGGGCTTGATTAAAGAGCCTGGAGTCTCAAGCTGGTAGGCATATGGGTACTTCTCTTTCCATTCGTTGATTTTACCCAACCATTGTGGTCTTTCAGCCACAGGCTTAACCAATGGAATGAAAGAACGCAAGTTAGCAGTGAGGTCTCCTTCCACAGCTTCTGTGGCTTCTACGACCTTGTTGATGTTCTTGGGAGAAATTTCAAAGTGGATGATACCACCTCTGCCTTCCGAAGCAGCGAGTTTAGCTTCTGGGGCGAACTTGTTGATATTACCAGTGACTCTGTCGTCAAATCTGGCACCAAGAGCAATTATACAATCGGCATCTTGCATGGCAGTGTTGGCAGCAGCGTGTCCGTGCATTCCCAACATGTCCAAGGACTTAGGGTCTCTTTGGTCAAAGGCTCCAAGACCTTGTAAGGTGGTCGTGACGGGAATGTTGGCCTTGTCAGACAACTCCTTCAACAACTTGGGACCATCCTCGTGGTTGAGAACACCGGCACCGGCGTAGATGATTGGCTTCTTGGCTACGTTCAACAAGTTGGCCGAACGAGCAATGGCACCCATGGTGAACTCGTTTTGGGCCTCCTTAGTAATCTGCTGAAGAGCATTAGAAGGTAAGGTCGAGTTGATGGGAATGGCTTCTCTCAAGATAGCAGCAGTAACGTCCTTTGGCAAATCGACCAAGACAGGACCTGGTCTTCCAGAAGTAGCAATCTCGAAGGCCTCGTTGATTCTTCTGGGCAACTCAGCAACATTCTTGACCATAACGTTCCATTTGGTACAACTACGCGAGATACCAACGACATCGGCTTCCTGGAAGGCATCAGTACCAATGGCAGTGGTAGGTACTTGACCTGTGAATACAACCAATGGAACACCGTCCATGAGAGCATCAGCCAATGGCGTGATGACGTTGGTAGCACCCGGTCCAGAAGTCACAAGGACAACACCAGGCTTGCCGGTGGCACGGGCGTAACCTTCAGCCATATGGCCAGCACCCTGCTCGTGTCTGGGAAGAACAAATTTGAACTTGTCTGAGTTGTAGATGGCATCGAAGACTGGCAAGATGGCACCACCAGCGTAGCCGAAAACGGTATCGACGTTGTGCCTGAGCATCATTTCGTGGAAGATTTCACCTCCAGTAAGCCCGATGAAGGAGTCGTCCATGACAAAGTCGTTCTTTTTGCGCTGGGTAGGGTAAGATTGTGGCTGTCTGATGTCTGCAGCATTGAATGCTGGCAGAGGAGTAGGTCTGGAAGTAGCTGACATGGTAGCGTTGTGCAATTTGGTGTTAGAGAGGGCTCTGATGGCGTATCGGGAACCGGAGCTCCTTGAAAGTGCAGCTCTGGCCATGGATTTTTGCACGCTTCTGAGGTTTTTGGACATCATCATGAAGTGAAAAATTGGCTTGTGACTCAGTGATAAAATCTGAAAAATTGACGATAGACAAGGAATATGGAGATGTGGGGCCCGTAGGAGCTTTCTGAGCTGGATAGACGACGTGGATCGAGCCTGAAGTCAGCAATAGGAGTGGAGCTGGAAGAAAAAACCACGTAAAAGAAATACCGTAGAGATCAACAGTTGTTATTTGAACTGAAATATGGAGGATGAGTCAAGATTTTTCACCCAGGAATTTTTCACTGAGGAGAGCGTTAACGGAAAGGAGTGCATACGGATGGAGCGAAATGCCCGCTCGAACGGAGAAGAGAAATGATCAAAGTGGGGCGATATGCAGGGAACGATTTAGGAGGGAGCCGAGTGAGAGATCTGAGAGGAGATTATAACGTCACGTGACAAGATAGTGACGAGATAAATTTTATATATGGAGGTGCTGTCGTGCCGGTGACTTCATAATGGTATACAGTAGGTGGTGCTGTGATCTTACGATGATGGAGTTTCTGACTGTGACTTTTCAATTTGTCAGAGCCTCTGCTTCAAAATTGTATCTTTCTACGATTTGAAAAATCTGCTAACTAGAATCTGCGGTTTTCTTCCAGCCGTGCAGCGACTTCCGACCATACAAAGGGAGTTCCGAGCAAGTCAGCATTCGTGAATCTACGAAGTATGGAAAGGGCCGAAGCTTGGAGTAGATACAGTTACCGGGGAAGCGATGTGTAATTACTGTAGGACACATCTTGTTCACTTGTAATTTCGTATATTTGCAGATTAGTATGGCTTTGCCTGAGATATGAGAGTGGCATACGGAAGAAGTACGAACCAGGATGTTCATCTTGAACCAGGATGTTCACCTTGAAGAAATTGTTGCTGGATATGTGTATGGTCTGCTATGTAGTTGTTAAATGAAGTTGTAGTCTTCATGAATCCTGCTATATGTGTTATGAATACGGCCTTACGTTGCATTCGAGTCTTATCTCTATTCTTCTACGACAACTCTCATTAAAATTGACCATTGCTCCTTTCGGATCTACAAGTCTATTACCTTCTAATTGTTTATTACTTCTTTATCTACTTTTTTCAGGTGCAACTGGTACTCCTGCCTTTTCGTCGATTCGTACCTTGTCATCACTTACATCACCATGGTTGGCTGTAGAAGTGTTCGACGATTCGTTAACACCTTGGAATACCTCCGCAGCTGATGCGTCTGTGCCATGGAAGGCTTTGCTATCAACTCTGCTCAACTGAGGCTGTAAGTTGGGGTTGACGTTGGGGTTGCCCCAGTCCAAGAAGTCTCTTCTGACTTCAACGTAGTCGTAGGCAAACTCACCGATCTGGTCTTCATCTACACCAACTTCTTCAGCGTTGTAGTCGATTCTCAAATGTAAGCCTGGAATCTTGTCAATGACAAAACACAAGATGGCAGTGACAACCCCAGAGTAAGCGGCAGTAGCCAAAATGTAGGCAATCTGGATGTACAACTGCTTCCAGTTGTGGTCGAGCCAGCCACCCTCGTGGTCAGTGACGTTGTCATAACCAATCACAGTTGAAGAACCAAAGAGTGCATTGAAGAGCAAACCAACTACACCAGCGATTCCGTGCTCAGCTAACACATCAAGAGAATCGTCAACTCTACAGAGGTACTTGATCTTAGTCGACAAGTTACAGACGATACCAGCCGTGATGCCCAAAATTACAGATGCCCACAATGGAATCATACCTGACGAAGGAGTAGCTGCCACAAGCCCGGAAATACAACCAGAGCAGACGGCGACCATGGACCACTTGTTTTCCAAACGGAAATCGAGCAAACACCAGGCAATAGCACCAAAAGCACCACAAAGATGAGTGTTCATCATGGAGTAAGGCACCTTGATCGAAGCATTAGCACATGAAAAACCGTTGAAAAACAACCAGCCGACGTACAAAAGCGATGTTCCCAAGAAGATGGTAGATATGTTGTGAGGACGGTAGTTGATCATCAAGGTTTCGTTTCTTCTACCCAAAAATGCCGAAAACACGAACGCAGAAACACCTGAGAGAATTTCAACCGGACCTCCACCAGCATAATCGAGAACACCAGACTTGAAGTTGGCAGCCCAGCCACCACCCCAAATCCAGAAAACTACAGGACAGTACACCACGGTAGCCCAGCAGAACAAAAAGATCATGGAGGGCAAGAAACGACCTCTTTCTGCTACACAGCCACCAGCCAAAATAGCCAAAGTGACCAAGAGAAACTGGAGCTGGAAAATTGCAAAAGCGATTTCGGGATAGTCTGAGTCAGGACCGGATTTGCCCAACAAGTTCTTGAAACCAAAGAAGTGCAAGTCACCAATGAACGGATTGGTGGAGGTGGGCGAAAAGGCCAAAGAATAGCCCCAGAAGTACCACTGGAAAACTCCAATGAATGACGACATGATGACAATCCAGATCATCGACAATGCAGACTTTCTTCTGGCCAAACCAGAATAGAGAAACGCCAAACCGGGCACCATAATCCAGATAATGGACGAGGCTACAGTGAAGACAAGAACCATGCTTTCGTCGTAGTCTTCGTCTTCAGCAAAGAGCTTTCTTCTGGCCAAACCCAGAACTGCTTGTTTTATTTGTGACATGATGCAGACTTTTTCTTATGAATTGAAGTATAATGAGGAAAACTAATAGTAGCTATGACAATGGCAGATATTAGAGGGCTAAAAGCTGGATGTCAGTCTAGGAGATGGTAGTTCTATATCGATATCAGTACTCGACAATGCAGTTTAGTGAAATACCAAAAAATGGAATATGAAGTTAATGAAATGAGAATGGAGAAACCGAAAGTTTCAATGAACCAAATGAAAAGTAACAGATTAAGGAAATGAGAATGAAAATGAAAATGAAAAACTGGCAAAAGGAGTATACGAATTGTGAGTCGAAATGGAGATTCAATTTAGTATATATAACGCCAGCTAGTAGTGGTTGAGAGAAAGAAGAGAAGAAAAAAAAAAGACTAATAAATTAATTAGCTTTCCAGATTATGGAAGCACCTCAGGAATAATAATAGTAATCACGATATAATATTAATTAATTATTACACTGTGATTATTACATGGTAATCTTTGATTTGCCAGACTTTCATCTTCCGCCTGCCAGGCACAATAAAAAAAATTGTAAAGTGCAAACAGACCGCATGCGTTTCTGTACTAAACCAAACCAGAAGGTGACTGTTAATCATCCTGGGATTTTATTTTTTGTTTTGTTAATCGAATATTTTAGCTGCAGCCGGGGGTGTTTGCGACCCAAAGATGTAAATTGCTTTTTCGCGGCCCGACCAATTAAATGCGAATATCCTATCAATCGCTTGCAGGTTGACTCGCTGGCTACCGGTGATCTTTGCAGGTTGGGTCCTTATCGCTCAGGTAATTTACTTTCTCCCAGAAACCGATGCCCTGTTCGTCTGTGTGCCGGACAAATATACGCTGTCAGGTTTGTCTCCTGCAGATACCGCCGGCCGCAAATTACTGAGAAACTTCAGTGTTCTTCATTTATTGCACCTCTCCTACCAGAACGTCGCAAACCTCAGAAAGGAGGAATAGGATCATAAAGGAGAGCTCATTATCCTGATCTGAGTTCGTTCTCGAATAGTTACTTTCTCCTGGAGAATATTATCATACTTTGGTTCCTTCTGTAGTTCAAATGAATCGCTTGTCAGTGTTGCTCTCTGAAGTCCCTTTTAGCCGCTTGTTTAGCTTTATATAGAAGGTAGGAAGATAGTCTAGGGCTTAGCAATATTCAGTTAGAATTTGCACCCAATTTATTGGTTTCACATCGGACTGGAATATGCAGAGGCATATGGAAGTTTATGTTTACACCTGGTTCTCCAGAGCAGAACATCTGAACAGAGGTTTCTGACATATAGCTCTCTATACAAGCACTGGTACAGGCGGTAAACCAGAGGATAAACCCGATTTCTTGCATAGGAACTGCAATTTATAGAATTTAAAGTTTCTGAGAGACATTGTTCACCTGAATCATGAGGCACCAATCAAGCTTATGGCCTGCAATTTGCTGACAGTGATTGCACGAACAATTCTCTTCTTGAAAGCCACTGAAAGTTAGATAAGACAAATAGAATTTCAGTAAAACCCGAGATTGAAAGCTAAAACCTACTATTTATAGGAGAGACACTCTCACTCCACAAGTTGCTTTCATTCGTCGTTGGAATTCACTACAAAGTAGGTCAGATATGAGAAACATCTACTATTATTTATTTTCAGCTTGGCTAATCGTGAGGTTCGTCATGGCAGAAGCACTGGAAGATTGCCCAGAGCTAATCACATTGCTGGATGAGAATGCAATGTGCTACCTGCATTTGTATGGAATAAGGATTGCAGAGAGACGGAAAAGGCTACCATTCAGATGGGGAGTTGTATGATGAAGGCACGCCACCTGCACTAGTCGTTTCCACAGAAGAAAACAGAGATAAATTGGGAATTACAGATCAATTGAGGATTCTAACGGCAAATGCAACGCGTGTTCCACCATACAATGACCAGACTGATTACTGTAAAGAGTTAACTGAGCTCGTATATAAGTATAGGCGTAGCAATGAAGACTGGTCCGTCTTTAAATAACGCTTCCACGATGATAATTACAATGTGCAAAATTCAAACTACTCCCCTGATGTGAATTGAAATAACTCAGACAGCAACTCACCATAGGGCACTCGAGAAATACCTGGTCTAATTGTACAATTCCATTTAAGATTTGGTTAGCCGTCAGCTTTGCCGCAGCCAAATCAATTGGAGGCGGAACAACATGACCTCGTTTAGGATTTTAATTTTATGCTGCAAAGACCAACACCATAATGTGATCTATCGAGATCTTCCGGACTTGCTCCCTTACATTGTATCTCTATAACAGTTTCTAGCTATACATTCTAGTAGATAAATTTCTAGTCTACTAACTTTGCGACATTATTTCAATTTCAATCGGCAGACGACATTTTGATAGGGGAGGTGCGAATAGAGTGAATAACCTACTAATTTCAGAATGGATGTATTTCGTTTCATTTCATTCCGTAGATTACACCAATTTATTGGCTCCCTCCTCTTCAACACAGCTAATACGGCCATTGTTGTCCCCAACAGTTTCAGGAGCAACTCTTACGTAAGCCCACACTCTTTATGTGTCCCGATAACTCTATCTCTCTCGATTAATTAATTGGTTAAATTGTTTCTGTCGTTATCTAAAGTCCTTCTACAGCAGCTTCACTAAGGGGTTTATTTATCTATGGAATACCTTTTATTATGTGTCGGCAGATTTGAGTCTGGGGTAAAGCAGGCTTGTTGCTGGTTAGCTTTGGAAACAAGGTTTGTTCTATAGGTTTGGTTTCTCTCTGCTCTCTGTCTGTCGTGGTAGAAGCTATTGGAACCGGATCTTGTTTCCGTTTTCCAGATTCCGTCGCTTGGGTGGGACAACTAACTGTCTGTTATCTGGCCAATGAGATGCTGGTCTATCACGTGAGCTCAGCGGCGAGCGTTTCCGGCTTGAGACAACCGGAAAGGACCGCGAACTGCAGACAGAACCGGCCATTTTTGCAGATTAGATGGAGATCGTATTCCTCGGACGGCATAGTGAATCACAGCATACAGACACGAGACAAAGTCTACAAGCCAACAGGCAATTTTCAAAAGGCTTTTAAGCGATTGCCAGACACAACACGATGGAGGCTTACAAGAAGAGAAGCGACATCATGAGAGCAACAAGGCTGATCACGGGACGAGCAGCAGCCGAGTCGAACGCGACGGGAATGGGTAATCCTGAAGGTAGCACAGACAGGGTGGAGAACAGACTAAAGTGGAAAGTCGAAGAGTCAGCAACTTTTGAAGACTGCGCAGACAGACTTTGCGCAGACGCAGACACAGGAATGGTCCCGGACGTAGATTGAGTGGATTGAGTGGTAGACTGAGTGGTTGTCTGGGTGGTTGTGTGAGTCGTGGTCTGAGTCGTGGATTGAGTCGGGGTCAATTTGTCATATTCCACACGGCTAGTCAAATCGCAATCACCTTCACAGACAGCCGTTCCGGACGACAGTGGAATTGGCTCTTCTTGGCTGGCCTTATCAGACAGCAGGGGAAATTGGCCAGTTTCACTGGATCTTGGCGCGGGCGCAGTGGGTGCAAAATTAGTCGTATCGTAATTTGTTCCCCCTGGAGGCTTGGAAACCTTATCTGAGGTTGACTCAATATTAGATTCACACGAGGAGCAAGTAATAGTCGTGGAAATGTAATTAGTAGTACAATCAGTAGTGACAGAAGTTATTTCCGTAGGACTACTAACAATCTCCGTATAGCTAATAGAGGATGAGATATTTCCAGTAGAAGTACTGATTGAAAAAGTGCTCAAAGTGCCAGTATTGCTGGAGGAGGTGCTTTCAGACGTAGATAGACTGATAGTGGAAGTTGTCGTAGTTGCCTTTGTACTATCTTTGGTAGAGTCTGTGGTTTCCTTCGTACTGCTACTAGTAGAAGTAGTGGAAGTTATAGATGTGTCGAGAACATTTGAACTCTTGTCAGTTTCCGTCAGACTTTCTGGACAGTATGTTTCTGTACTGGTGTTGATCAATGTGGTTGTAGTCTTGCTGGTGATGGTACTGTCGTTGGTGGATGTCTCTGAAGTAGACTCTTTGCTGGTTTCTTCGGTAGTTTCAGCTGTCGTAGAAGTTATAGATGTATTCAAAACACTTGAACTCTTGTCAATTTCTGTCAGACTATCCGGGCAATATGTTTCTGTACTAGTTGCAATCAGAGTAGTAGTGGTCTCACTGGGGAATACCGTCGTTGTCCTTGTACACCCCCCAGGACAAGTTGCAATGGTTATAATTGTAGTTCCACGGTTGGTAATTGTGATAGTGTATTCGGGAGGAGTGTTGGACAGAACCAGCGTAGATTCAGAGCTCGTCAATCCACTAGAAACAAAAGGAGAGGACAGCGCACCTTCAATGCTAGAGGAAGGGATTGTGGTGTAACTGGTAGTGGTTGATGAGGAAGAAGACTCAGTTTCCAGACTACTTGTCCACGGACTAGGAACATCAACGGAACTAGAACTGGAAATAGAACTGGTGCATTGAAGACAGGGGCTAGTAATTTCTGAGGAGGATGAACTCACAGTTGAAGTTGTTTCGATAGAAGATGACGTATCATCAGAAGACAATGACTCGGTAGAAGTAAATACTGAAGATGTCGTTTCAACTGAAGAAGATAATTCCTTCGAAGATGTGGCCTGAACGGAGGAGGACAATTCGACTGAAGATGTCGATTCAACAGATGAAGAAGATTCCTTTGAAGATGTCAATTCCGAAGTTTCCTGAATAGAGGAAGATGATTCAACTGAAGAAATAGAATCAGTAGTCTCAATTGTAGAGGACAGTTCATCATGCGAAGAAAGAATTGAAGATTCTGAGCTCGTATAGATTGATGAATCAGCAATACTCGAAGACAGTGTTTCAGTACATTCCTCAGTTGTTGAAGATACTTCAGACGAAGAAGATTCAGTAGAAGAAAGAGAGGAGGTCTCGGGGCATTCTTCAGTAGTTGAGGATTCAGAACTTGTGTAAACAGAGGTATCAGCCAAACTGGAAGAGTATATATCGGAGCTGCTTTCAATAAGAGAGGATGTATCTGAGCTAGAAGAGGATTCATCGCAATAAATAGTAGATAACAGACTGGAAGTATCTGATGAAATTTCAGGTTCATCACAACTTACAGAACTTGATGATTCAGACTCACAACCTGGACAGTGAGTAGACAGCTCTAAATCTGAAGAGCAAGATGTCGGAACCTTGACAATCACGGTGGCAGTAGCCAGTTCATCAGTACAAGGGATGGTAACCGTTGTTAAATATGTCTCTGTCCAGGTAGTAGTAGTGTAAACTGTTGAATATTCTACCGATCCAGAACTGTCTTCATAGCCGTCAATAACTACGAAATCCTGGCCACTCAGCTTTGTAATTTTTGTACCGTCTCCACATTGAATACTGTAGGCAAATATATGTCTAATAGCATCAGAGTTAGTTGGAAACTTCTCAAGACCTTGGAGAAAGACTCGGTAGTTATTGGCAACCGAATTAAATTTGAAGGTGATACTTTGTTCTTTGCAAGTTATGGTGTTTTGGACATTGATGGCAGTTTCCGGCAAAAGGAAGGAATTTAAGTTGTTTGTTGCTTTCAACGCAAACTGAGTACAATCTAGACTATCGTTGGTGGTCATACCAATACTCCCAGAGACAATACCACCATTACATTCTCCGGCAAGCATGAATATCTGTTCGTACATCTGAGGAGTCGAACGAGAGAAATACACAAGTTCTTTATCATTGCTAACAGGAGCAAAAAAGGGACCAGCATCGATATTAACAGTAGTTTGCAAACCACTCCAATTTATTTTATTTTCTCCAGGGACCAATATGCTAGCAGCAGTGGTATCTATCTCACTTCCAGAGCCTCCAGCATTAAACACAAAATCAAACGAGAGAGTTCCCGTAGCCTTGAAATCAGACTCGACAACAGAACTAGTGGTCGTGCAATTCAAGTAAGAATTTTGTGCAAGATAAGAACCATCAACAGCAACACACAGAGCATAGATTGAATAGTCAGCAACAAGATACAACTGGTCTCCTGGAAACTTTGTTCTGAACACATTTGGCATCTCCAAGCTGAATTCGTCACCTTCAACTGCATCACCAGCTTCGATTTTCCATGTAAGTTTGGCAGTACGAATATCCTGAGCACGATTCAGCCCTGAATTGTTGATGATTTCTAGAGATTGAAAGACATCCGTCAACTGTGCACCAAGTACAGAAGTAATAAGGACGAAGACGAGAATGCACATGTCAAAGATAGTATTTAGTTAGTATAATAAATTTAGTGAGAGAAATGGCTGCGAAACAAAATTTTATGGATTGCGACGCAATTATAAAGAAGAATACTAAAACACAAGCGAAACATAAGTAAAACATCGGGCAAATCTAGACGAGGCACTCAAGTGGATTGTTATAAAATATCGAAGAGTTTAATAATAGCAACCTTTTCAAATTGTTCATAAATGTATTTTAATTTGTGTCGGGAGTTGCTGTTACAATTCTCAAACAGGAAATTTTACTAATATTTTCGCAGCCAAATTATTCGACAATGTCATATTTAGAATAATACAATTTAATTGAAACTTATTATGAAACATTCACGAAAAGCTTGCACTTCTATTTACAAGATATTATACAAAAGTTAAGTAGCAAGGTGTTCTAGATATCGGCTATTGTTCCTTGGTGTTTGAAGTGGACTCTGTATACTTTTCGTAAAAATGAAACGTTTCAAAGCACACTTCAACCATGATCAAGATGATAATAATCCACTCCAAACGAGTTGATTTCTTCTCATTTAGTACCCCGAGAAAAGCACGCTGCTCGTCTGTGGCATAGTCTAGTTTTCGATTGAGAATGGCGATTCTAGAATTGATGTCCAAAACTTTAGATACCGAGTTGTAGATCTTCTCTAGAGTAGGCTCACTCCAATAGAGATCAGGAGTCTCAATTAACTCGCTATACAAATTCAACTTACCTCTGATAAGAAATAAACGGCCAGTCAATTGCAAAAAATCAGATTCAGAAGTGGTGATCTTCCTACCTTTGGCCAAGGACTCCGAATTCTGCTTGGTTAATTCCAAATGGTTCTCAAATGCATTCTCCAAAATGGACAAACGAGTAGACCTAGACAAGCCAATGGCAAATGCTGCCTTGTCCAAGTCACGTTTGTCACTCGTACTTCCTTGAACTACCATGATCTCTCCTTGAAGATAAGAGTTACCATTGTTAAGTGGATTTTTGGGCAAATCGTCCAACTCTATCCAATCCATTTCTTCAGATTCAAAGTCGTATCTGCCCAAAATGGAAGATTGTAAAATTGGAATAAAAGTCTTGATTATGGTTTCTTCGTCAAGAGCCCATCCTACAAGTGTTCCGTTAGACAAGATCATTAGATCTTTTCCATTGAGATTCACGTTAATGACCTCATCGGGGATGAGAATCTTATAGTCATAGCCCCGGATAGCTGGAAGTAATGCATCGAAGTCTATAGACTCTCCCACAGTTATTGAAGTCACAATAGAAAGGTATTTCTCCAATGTTTCAGAAGCTGCCGGAAATGTGGGGTGGTTATTGTCTTTAAGCAACGAAAGAATGTAATTGGTAGACTCAAACTGGAAATTCGGATCCGTCCTACGGAGTTTATGGCTGATTGTCTTCTTCTTGTTGGCTGGTTTCACTTTTGCTTTAGGAACGGTTTCCACATCTGCTACTGAAGTTGAGCTGCTACTAGTAGAGTTAAATCTGAAAAATTGAGATATCGGAAGTAAAGGTCTAGAAGTTCTGGGTATGATCAGAGAAACAGCCGGCAGCCGGATAGGCAGCACACACGAAGACTTCAACACACGTGAGATGAGCATGTCTGTGCACTTTAGGCTCACGAAGGCAGGGATTTGGCTGAAGATATAAGATATTGACCAAGAAATGTAAAAACTATATGGTATAATAGTTCTGGAAAATACGCGCAAGAAGAGTTAACAAGAGCATGATAAGGATGGAGCGAAACACGCCATTGGTCACGTGACGAAGATTATGAATTTTGCAATTATAATAAAGGATTTCGGAGTACCATTCCAAGATGTGACTCAGGTCAACTATAGTTCGTGTGGTCATTCAATTTTCCTTTGCAGAAACTTACAGAATCTTTGTTGATTAGCCAGCACATCAATTTCAAACATCTGTCTGGAACCGTTGATTTTCCTGATTCAGACAAATGAATAATAGTCACGTGAAGCCATTGTGAACGGGTGGAATTAGCGATCCGGTTGTATTATTTATGACCAGAACTACTGCTATAGGTGACAGTCCCGGTGGAAGGGGTGGTTTGAGGAGAGATGGCAAGCTTAGAGATGTTGTACTTAAAATCAAGACTTAGAGTAAATTGTCTGAGCGTAGTCGCACCAGCAAAGTACATGCTAAAGTGACGAAAGAAAGACAGAAAGAAAAGGAGAAATCTATAGAAATGGTAAAGGATATGGGAATGGCCGATACTTTTCGTAAGTAGCCTAGTAGAAGCAAAGAAATACCGTTGGAGAAATTTAGGATGAAATTTGTTCAACTTTTCGCAGCCCATTATTCACGTTAAAAATGCACCAAGAATTTTGCGTGAACACCGCCGTTTCAGGCTCTAGTGGTCATTCGCTTGTAGGAGAGTATGTTGAGTCATGAAAAGAGCAACAAAGGGTATGGATCGTTTATTCGGTGCTCGATGATGGGTTGTAATGATTGCAAAACAGACATTTACCGAATAAGGAGATCAGCAACAGTAGAGAGCGCACCAGCAGACATTTTAATTATAATGTGTGCAATTTGACACTTCACAGCAGCCAGCGGAATGACAGATAAACAGACAGACAGACTGACTAATGGTCAAGAAAAGAGTCTGACAAATTGAAGGTCACCGTAAGACAAAATTACGTGGTGATTTTTTTTGTTTCATTTCAGTTTCGGCCGACAGCATTCGCAGCCAAACAGACAGACACAGTATTGTTCAATTGATCAATATTTGAACAATACTGGGGCGCCTTGGAGTCTTCTAAGTCCGAATTTTGGTAGAAAAAAAGGACTGTCGGTACCAAAATAGATACGGTGGCACAAAGGGCTGGTTGTCGTATCAGTCGCCAGTTCTATGAGTTATTGTCTCGGTCTTTGTACTTTGGTATTGTTATGGTAGACCGAAAAAGACTGCTATTATTGCAACACGATTCAGTGCATTAATTTGGATGCCGACAGCAGAACGTGATGGCCAAAAAAGTTTGTGTATTTACATTTTTCCCATTTCGGAAAAGTTATTACGGGTCATTCCTGATCCAAGAGGTGCGAAAAACTGAACACAATAAGCTTCGCTGCGCAAGCAGACAGACAGTCAGCGATCGCAAGTGGCGCGTACATTTACAGACACAGTCTCCGAATGGGAAGTGGCGGCGAAAGGCAGAGGCTGGACAGAGTATCATGAGCAAATGCTTCATTACAGACATGACATTTAGACGTCAAACATCTAGACATCAAATACAGATAGAACTACAAGACAGCCAGAAATCCCCAAAAACCAATACAAAATATCAAGCCAATTATGATTCTGTTTGTGGAAAGTATTTCAGTCTGCCAGACATTTCCATTGCCAATTTCAGCATAGCCGTCGAATCAGTCTTCGCAAACAGGTTCACACAGAATTTTTTACACACAAAAAGTCCGTGCTGGCATTCCGGTTAGCGCGGTGGGATAAAAATACATCCCCCGTGCTACCGGGATTACGCCCAATTAAGGTTGATGATTTTGGCATCCAACCACTATATATAACTCTAGAGAATTGTCGTATTGCTTAAAGCTGGGCACCTAGTGTCTGAAAATACTTTGTCTGCCCCTCCTTAAGAGTATATTATAAGCTGCGTATCCTGCCCCCTCTTAGTAGGTCTAATACATCCTTTTTACACCCCTAGTTCCTGGTTCCCCGTACTCAGATATACAGCCCCAGAATTCATTCACGGCGACAACCCCCTCTTATCCGAAAGACAATTCTCATTGAATCAGATTCAGAATTCTCAAAACTTCACCAATCTTTTTCTTCTCCTTTTTCTCCTTTTCTTTCTAGGAGATTCCAACTGAACAGTCCCCCATTGCATCCATCTTTCACCGACGGATCATCCACGTTCGCAAACGCCAGCTTACATCCGCTTTAGCCATCGAACTTTCATATTAATAAAACACGCTGTGAGAATCAACTATGTGGTACGTATAGAATACAAATGTCTTCATGAACTTAACAGATAGGAAGACGGCAAACAAATTACTCGAAGGCGAAGAGCCTCCTATTTTCAGATCTTCAGAGCAGCTTCATATCAAAATTGGAAGACTTGAATAGCTATAAATTCGAAGGTTTCTGGAGTCTTTTTTTTAGATTTGTTCTATGCTTCGATTCTTTTGATTATTCGATACAAGCTGTTTTTATAAAGGATTCAAAAGCCAAGCCAACATACCCTTGTTCAAAATCATAATAACGAGCTGAACCACGTCGTTCTGATGTTTGAAGAACGAACCTTGAAACCGTACTCTAGAATTGAAGCTTTTTTCTTTTTTTAGACTTCGAGATTTTTGAGTCTTGAGATTTTCGACATAGAATTTCTTTGATTCTCGACTTTTCAATTTTGGCTTGGGATTTCACAGGTAGTTTGATTCTTATCTTTACTGTTGTCTTCATTAGTTTGTCTTCACCAGAAGCACTCATACTAACACATCTAGTGGTATCTTTGGTTACGTTAACTTCCTTGTCGACAAGACAAGAGGTGAAATTGTGGACAACCTCATCGACGGACTCCAGAAGTTGGAGTACAGAGGTTACGACTCGTCTGGTATTGCCATTGATGGCGATAACAAGGGCGAAACCATCATCGTCAAGACTCCTGGTAAGGTTAAGGTGTTGAAGCAAAAGATAATCGATGAAAAGGTAGAAAGATCAACTGTTTTTGACAACCACGTCGGTATTGCTCACACAAGATGGGCCACTCACGGCCAACCTATGATTTCCAACTGCCATCCTCACAGATCCGATCCTAGAGGCGAGTTTATCGTTGTTCACAATGGTATTATCACCAACTACAGAGCTTTGAAGACTCTTTTGGTCTCTAAAGGTTTCAAGTTTGAGTCGGAAACTGACACTGAGTGTATTGCCAAGTTATACAAACACATCTATGACACAAACCAGAAGGCCGGCATTATTGCTGACTTGAACGAATTGACCAAGCAGGTTTTATACGAGTTGGAAGGTTCCTACGGTCTTTTAGTCAAGTCTACTCACTACCCTGGCGAAGTGTGTGGTACTAGAAAGGGTTCTCCCTTGTTGGTTGGTGTCAAAACCGAGAGGAAGTTGAAGGTCGACTTCGTAGATGTAGAATTCACCGAGCCGGAACCTGTTGTGAGTCACAACGCCAACAGCAAGAACGAGTTGGGATTGTTGCCCGTTGCTGTAGGCGAACAAAATTTGAGAACCTCGCAATCTAGAGCCTTTTTGTCTGATGACAATATCCCCATGCCAGTAGAGTTCTTCTTGTCTTCTGATCCTGCTTCCGTAGTACAGCACACCAAGAAGGTTTTGTTCTTGGAAGATGACGACATTGCTCACATCTATGATGGTGAGTTGCACATCCACAGAGCCTCCAAGAAGAATGCCGGAGAATCCACTACCAGACAGATCCAAACCTTGGAGATGGAATTGAACCAGATCATGAAGGGGCCATACAAGCACTTCATGCAAAAGGAAATCTTTGAACAACCCGACTCTACTTTCAACACCATGAGAGGTAGAATCGACTTCGAATCAAACACAATCACATTGGGAGGCTTGAAGTCGTTCTTGCCCACAATCAGAAGATGCAGAAGAATCCTCATGATAGCCTGTGGTACTTCCTACCATTCCTGTTTGGCCACCAGATCGATTTTTGAGGAATTGACTGAGATTCCCGTGTCGGTAGAATTGGCTTCTGATTTCCTCGACAGAAGATCGCCTGTTTTCAGAGACGATACCTGTGTATTTGTCTCTCAATCGGGTGAAACTGCCGATTCCATCTTAGCTTTGCAGTACTGTTTGGAAAGAGGTGCCTTGACTGTAGGAATTGTCAACTCTGTAGGTTCTTCTATGTCTAGACAGACTCACTGTGGTGTTCACATCAACGCTGGACCTGAAATCGGGGTTGCCTCCACAAAAGCCTACACTTCTCAGTACATTGCCTTGGTGATGTTTGCACTTTCTTTGTCCAACGACTCTGTTTCCAGACAAGAAAGACACAAGGAAATCATCCAAGGATTGCAAAAAATTCCAGAACAGATCAAGAAGGTGTTGTTGTTGGAAGAAAAAATCAAGAGCTTGTGTGACTCCAACTTGAACGACCAGAAGTCGTTGTTGTTATTGGGAAGAGGTTACCAGTTCGCCACGGCCTTAGAGGGTGCTCTTAAGATCAAGGAAATCTCGTATATGCACTCGGAAGGTGTTTTGGCTGGTGAATTGAAGCATGGTGTTTTGGCTTTGGTGGATGACAAGTTGCCCATCATTGCCTTTGCAACGAGAGACTCGTTGTTCCCTAAGGTGATGTCTGCCATCGAGCAAGTCACTGCCAGAGACGGTAGACCCATTGTCATTTGTAACGAAGGAGACGAGATCCTTTCTAGTGACAAGGTTCTTGCAACATTGGAAGTTCCAGAAACCGTTGATTGTTTGCAAGGTTTGTTGAATGTCATTCCATTGCAATTGATGAGTTACTGGTTGGCTGTCAACAGAGGTATTGATGTTGATTTCCCACGTAACTTGGCCAAGTCTGTCACTGTCGAATAGACTTAGTCAGCAAGGCATAATGAGACACATACCTATATAGATTTCCCTATTTAACCACCCTCTACTGTTTTTATATCCGGCTTTTGTTCATATTGAGTACTTATATATAAAATGATTGCAATGATAACATAATGGTATACGGAGTAAGATTTAGCACAGTCTTCATAGATTGCACTACTGAACTACTTTTTACTCTACATTGAGCTCTTTGGATCTAATTATATTAATATATAAAAAAATGGTTGCAGTATCACAAGTAACCATGCCTCAAGGCATCATTTCTGAAGCAAGCAGTTTAGCAAATTATGAACAAGAAAGACTCACACGTTTGATAGAAAAGCAAGAATGTCCCACAATATCATCAAGTCTAATAGCATAGTAGACTGAAGATATGAAGTAGTCTTGTCGCTATCAATAATAACATTATATCGTATTGTTGTTATCAACAACTTCATTTACGCTTAAAGTAGTCAGAGCTGGCTAACCAAGCAGCAGAATAGTCAAACACCTTTTCACCAACATCCAAGTATTTGCCCGAATAGTATTGGATCTCCTTGTTTTCAATCTTATCGAAATCAACCGTCAAGCCAGTATTTCTCTTGACACCAGCCAAGAAGGCAGACACCAATGCCAAATCTACACCAATATGAATAGCTTTTCCGATCTATAAAGGTCTGTCCTGTTGAAAGCAAGCCAAGGAAAAAAGTCAACAACTAAAAAGAATCACAGAATTGTACTAAAGAAATTCAATGTTATTCAATTGCAATATTGATTATAACTCGACGAATCAAAACTGAAGTACAATAATCATTGAATTCATTTCTTATCAAAATCCAATATAGAAGACTGAATTTCATTAAGTGATTAAGAACTTTTGAAAATCTAGAACAGCAATGGTATGTTACCCCAGATTAGCAATTCGCAGCAACAACAGCACTTTCTTTATTGCCAACTCTGGTAGCACACATTTCAGATACGGTTGTTTTCAAAAGTGAGTCTTCTTTCCAGTTCTTCAGATATTTCTCCGCGATTCGCTTAGTTCGCTTCGATGGCAAAAGCAAAACAGACAGTAGACAGACACAAATTGTTAGTAACATGAGAGAAAAAGTCGGCCTGTATCATGCAGACATTGCGCAGACACAAGATTCCTTAGCGACACACACCGTACGCACCAATCCCATAGTCTTTAGTAGTAAAAATACTAGTAACAATAGAAAAGGAGCCAAATCCTTAAATTTATGTGGCTATATACAAAGAGCATCAAGCTGTTATCAGTGTTTTATGCGTACTGCACATAAGTGAAATTGAGTCGCCGCGCGCTGTTACCCGGTCACGAGGTATCCCTGCTCTGAAAGGAACAATTCTAATTTCTGTCGAAATGGGCAACTGTTTCTTCTCTTTACTGTTCCCGTAAAGCACCCAGAGTATGAATAGAGGTATGATTGGTATTGCTATTGCAGCATAGCAAGTATGCGCAAATGAGGTATATGATTCAGAAGATATAGCACAGAATTTCAAATTTTTGCCGCACTAGTAATATTGGTTAGGGATGCTGGTCATGTCAATTTGTCTGCTGAACATAACGAAGTAAATTTCAACGAAATACTTCACTTGTTGATATATCAGACGATATATGCCACGAGCGAGAGCTCAGAATGAATCGAGAGATTTCTTTTCAATCTATTTGGAAAATTGACGTCCTTTTTGATTTCGATATGAGTTCGATGTGATTTTCATATGATTTTCATTGTTAGTGTTGGTCGGAGTAGTCTATGTAGAAAACGAATAGTGAGTGCTGATAGATACCATATCATTGTTGGAACTTCTGAATCCACAGAATGAATCCAGAAACTCAACTAGATAATGGTTCTTTATGATTCTTAATGTTGTTTGACAATCAGAATTTTCAAAGTTTTCACATTCAGATTCTTTTGAATTTTCAGAATATGTCTTCTTGTCAACGTTCGCTAATCTTTGGTACTTCACGTCTTTGTTGAATTGTTCTTGATAGTATTTTGATTCACGATTTCGGACAGAGATGATGCTCTAGCAATTATTACTTTATTTATTGTTGGCGACAGTTCTCATCTTCTGTCCTTTTCTCTTCATCTCTTGTAAGCCGATTCTCTTACCGGATTCTCCGACTACACTACAACGGTCCACTGATACGTATATATGACTCTGATCCTGAGAAATGCCCAATTGAGGATAATACCCGTTGGACTGTGAATGGATGGCCACAAATGTGGTCCGGGTAACCCCATATATGGTATACAAAAATATGCAAGTACGAAAAAGTTGAAGAGCTTTGTTGAACTTCATTTGTATCGATTTGCTGGAACAGTTTTACATTCTCTGGTCTTGTTTTGATAGTTCAATCTTGAACAAGTTTGCAAACATATAACACAGGTTTTGAAGAGTCAGACAGAATTTCAGAATTTTCCAGATAAATCTAGATCTTTTACTAAAACAATCTTGAAATACTCTCTTGCCATTCACAATGTCTGACAGATACAGGCCTCCACCAGCTGGACCACGGTCGAGCAGAGACTTTCAGAGGAAGCCATCATTTAAGAGCAGAGAGAGAAATAGGGATAGGGATAGAGACAGGGACAGAGATAATAGAGAAAGAGACGTATACAAGCCGGGAGGATCACGTAGACATCCAGAAGATAGAGAAATAGAAAGACCAAGAGACAGAGGCAGAGATAGACCCCCAGGAAGAGATTATCAAGAAAGAAACAGAGAAAGAGAGAGAGATTATCCAGAAAGAGACAGAGACAGAGAAAAAGACTATCCAGAAAGAGACAGAGAAAGAGATATGTATAGACCTCGCAACGACACGTATACACCTAAAAAAGGACCAGGTGGTGGACGTAAAGATTATCTAAAGGATAAACCTAATGATAGCCATCCTAGAGGTACCTACCCAAGAGATACTCATCCTAAAGAAAATTATCCTCGAGATACTAATAATGATAATTACGCTAATGAGACTTATTTTAAAGATAAATCGAAGGATAATCATTCTAATGAAAATCATGTTAATAATACTCACGATAAAGATAGTTATGTTAAAGATATTCATCCAGAAGATAATCATAAGGATGTTCACAAAGATACTCCTAATGATACACATAAAGATGAGCCTTCTTTAGGATCCAAAAGGGGACCTCCTTCTGGACCCAGTAGTTATCGGAAGAGAAGAGAATTAGCGAAAGAAAAGGAGAAAAAAATTGAACCATTTAGAGGGATACCTTCTGGTAGAGGATCTTCGAAGGGCCAACCTCCTGGAAGAGGTGTTCCAGGTAGAGGGCCACCTTTAGGACCTCGTGGAGGCAAGAAAGCAGGTGCCACTAATCAACAACAACAACAACAACCAAAGCCTCCTAAGCAGAAACCTCAAAAGCTCTCCAAGTCTCAGATATATTCGATCTATGTTCCTGGTGGATCGCGTGTTTACCAAAGAACACAGCAAGTAGGCGAGGGAACATACGGTAAAGTCTATAAAGCTAAGAATACCAAGACAAATGAGTTTGTTGCCTTGAAGAAGTTGCGGTTGGAGTCTGAACGAGAGGGCTTTCCAATTACGGCCATGAGAGAAATCAAGCTTTTGCAATCGTTTGACCATCCGAACATTGTGGGCTTGTTGGAGATGATGGTCGAACAGAATCAGATCTATATGATCTTTGACTACATGGACCATGACTTGACAGGATTTTTGTCCCATCCAGATTTGGTTCTTGAGGAGGGCCATTGCAAGTATATCTTCCAGCAGTTGATGGAAGGGTTAAACTATTTACATAAGAAGAGAGTCATTCACCGTGACATCAAGGGTTCCAACATTTTGTTGGACAGTACCGGCTGTTTGAAGATTGCTGACTTCGGCTTGGCCAGAACGATGAAGATTGTGAATGACGGTGAGAGTCCCGATTACACCAACAGAGTGATCACCATCTGGTATAGACCTCCCGAGTTGCTTTTGGGAGCCACTGACTATGGCAGAGAGGTCGATATCTGGGGTGTGGGGTGTCTTTTGATTGAGCTTTATACGAAGGTAGCTGCTTTCCAGGGCTTTGATGAAGTTGGTCAGCTTTGCCGTATTTTCAATGTCATGGGGACTCCTTCTATTGTAGACTGGCCCGACATTCAGAATTTGCCTTGGTTTGAAATGCTCAAACCAAAAGTTAACGTCGCTTCCAAATTCAAAGCCAAGTATGAATCTGCCATGTCTCCTGATGGTTTTGATTTGGCATTGAATTTGCTTCGTTTGAACCCCAAAGCCAGGTTCACAGCCGAACAAGCTTTACAGCACAGGTATTTTACCGAAGAGCCGTTCCCACTTCCATTGACTTTCTTGAAAGATGTAGAAGGTGAATGGCACGAGTTTGAAACCAAAAAGAGAAGAAGGAAGGAACGTAAGAGACTCCAGGACGAGGCTAAAGCAAAACAGAATAAGGACAAACAACTGCAGGGCACCGTTGATGTCGATGCATCTCTTCCTGTAAAATCTGTTCTGGAAGTTCCACTAGATATTCCTCAATCCAGTACCGTCAACACTGTAGATGTTGGAACAGTTGAGTCCAATATTGACTCAGATATTGAGATCGATGCAGTAGCCACTGATGATAAAATCAGTGAAGAAGCTAAACATCCAAAAGGCCAAGAAAGTGATGGTTATGAACCATAGTATATGTATGATGGAAGTATCAAAGTAATTGAATAATTCACTAAAACAAATATTGTAGTGTGGGCGATAATAGTGCCCTTGTACTATGAAATTGCACAGTAATTAATTGATGAACATATCATATTGCATTACATCCAAAGTAGAATAGCTTATATTTTTTGTGAGAAATTTCGCAGCCATTTATAGAAGAATTTGGCGCCAAAATTTCTAAACAGTTTGTCTTTTCTTTTCTATCAACTTTAATTTGCCACTGCAACACCCCAGAACTACTAGAAGCTCTGGTTACACTCGCTTTGCTACACATTGACAATCGTTATAAATCTCGCAATCAAATATTCATAAAAACATGAAAGTCATCTACCCAATTATTGCTGCTTGCTCTTTGGAAATTGTCGTCTGCTCTGCTTTAGCTGATGGAACCCTGTCACAAGGTGAAATAGAGTGTTCTCCTACCAAAGTCAGTCTAGAAGCATCACAGAAAACAGATACATTTAATTACCCTGTCGAAACACCATCTTTTCACACCAAGCTGTACCATGGTCCCACAAGACTAGAAGGGGTAGAGCTGTCGGATTGTCTCAACGAGTGTGGAGTTATCGTTGAAGAAACCCCACAAAGGAAAACTGTCACAACTTCTACCATCGCAAAGAGAGAGCGACTAAATACTTGTCCAATCGACTTCAAGAAGTACTACAACCAAGACAGTCCTATGGCAATGACCATTGACTGTGGGCTTGTGGGCTCCATGAAATCAACCACCAACACTTCAAACATGGTGATGTCTACCTATACTACTCCAGTCGTAGTATGCGATGATACCCAGAAGGTTACTTCCAATATGGAGATTATGACCGTCGTCAAACAGGAAAATCTCTAGACTTGTTGCAGCCGTAAGAATTTTTGTTGCAACCATTTCCTAATTTCGCAACCATTTCTAATTTTATAACTATTAAAGATTAATGTGATCCGTGCTTTACTTCATAAATACCATAATACCCTCTGGATATACAAGAAATACACTCTTCTCCTCTATGATGTATTCTCAGCATGGAGTCTCTTGACTCTGAAGTGAACCGTAAGCCTTTATGTAGTCAACGTCATGCTACAGCAAAAATAATGGAAGTTACGGAGAGAACGGATACACAAGTCGTGACAGCTGTCGATGTTATTCAGAATTGCCAGATTTGTGTAGCAAGAACTTGAAATATTCGACACTAGGAAGAGCAGTCCACAGCTGTATAACAGTATAGATGGATTTATTATTGATTGATATTCAACAATGGAATTGTGCTTAACCAACATTTCCAGATGTAACACACTAACTACTACATTTGCTTTCGAAACTGTTGGCAGCTGCCACATGCAAATCTCTAGAATATTACAAAAGGAGGATCTCCTTCTGACGTTATCTCAATCACAATAGGCTGCTGACAATATCTAACGAACTCCCCTCCTGGTCATAACTCCGTCGTGGCCAGTTTGAAAGTGGCACTTTTCCAGAGATTTTGCAATCGCGTACATTTTTCCGGATTTCAAAAGTGCGTCGCAGAACGCTTTAAAAGCATCAGACTCTTAGTGACAATGACGCTGGGACAAGAACGACTGAATGGGCTGTATTGGCTGGAGTATAGACGGATGCACCGGTTTGCCTAAGGAGCAAATAGAGAAAAGCCAATATTGAACACCTAGGTAAGTCTGCTATAGAAGTAATTTCTATTTCCGCCTGTAGTCACTAATCTGATAGTGCGCTTAGGATCGTCAGTAAAATTGAGCCATTTTCAAAATTGTCGGTATGGATTTATCAAAATTTCAAATCTCAGTACTGGTTTCCGTGACATTCTCGTTATAATTCTCGCTATAATTCCCGTGCTCACTACTCTCGCTAATTTCAGTTCGAAGAGGTGGTCGCTAATAGCAAATCAGCAAATCAGCAAGTCAGCAAACAAATCTTGCAGTGGTGCACTTCAGTTCACACCAGAGCCAATTCACCGCAGGATATTCCATTATAGTCGTTAGCTAATTCATCCCAATTCGGCACTAAGGATTCTTCGTCGTATAGAAATTCTAATATATACTCTGCTATCAAATATTTGTTAAATCGTCAATCAAACCAGCTAGACAGTTCTGCTGTTCAGAAGTAGCTCCTAGATAAATAGATTCTCTCGCCAGAATCGTTCTGACCGGCTGCTATTGTCACTAGACCCAGGTGCCTCGCAGGGACAGTACCCTCGCTGCAATAGCGACTCCACAGTGACTGCCTCACTATTTTCCCCCTAACTCAGTGCTCTCGCTAAGTGCCGCACTTTTCCATCACCCGGAATCTGGATTCCTCCCGCTTAGTACGAATAAATACCTCGTAATCACCAAATTCGTATTGCAATTTTTTTCTTGGTTGCCTCTTTTCTTTCAGCTAACTTTGCTTTAGTCACCTTCTACCAGTCAGCAGCTGTCGCCGACACCGCCTCGCTATCCACCTGTGCCCGCATCGGCCCACTGCATTGTCTTAAGACGCCAATCTCATCTCATTGAATCCCTCGTACTCATTTGTACAGTAGCACTGAACATCACGTACATTCACTGAGATCATACAACATTACAAACACTGAATGGCCAAAGAACATTCAACACCAATAACAAACATCAGCAACTCATTCAACACAATTAGTCATCAGTAGTCAAAGAATATTTAATTTTCCACGGCTTTAGAGCTTCCATTTCATACAACAATCATACTACTTCACATTATTCCAGAGACTCTACTCCGGTCTCATTCTCATTAATAGCCACTTCACTTCTTCCTTCTATTACTACTCACAATGGGCTGTGGTGCTTCGAAAGAACCTATTCCAGAAGCCTCAGCTGGAAACACCAACGCCAGGCGCAATTCCCAGAGACAGGCTCTAGCAAACGGTACTAAACAAACGTCTAATGCCAACAACAATACCAACAATAACAGTTCGTCCACAGAATCTTCAAATGTCGTAGAGAAACGTGCCAATGGCTCGGCTTCAACGGCTGCTTCAACTGCCATTAATCCCGTAGACGCGGCTACGCAATCCGATCCCAATAAGGAAGTGAAGATCTTATTGCTCGGCTCAGGTGAGAGTGGAAAATCTACCATCGTCAAGCAGATGAAGATTTTGCACCAGAATGGCTATACCAAAGAAGAACTGTATGAATTCAAGCCTTTTGTTTACAAGAATATCTTGGACTGTATCAAGAACGTCATCAACGCCATCATCGACTTGCAACCAGATTTGATCAACAAAAGTGGCCATTTAGAAAGCGCAAATGGCACAATCGAAGAGGATAAAGACAGCTTAGAAGAATTTAAAGGTCAAGACTTGGAAAAAGATAAGGACAGAAAACATATTCTAGATTACGATGATTTGAATGAAGTGTTGGACTACGAGTTCTCCATCGATTCAGAGCAAGTTTTCAACCCGGTCATTGCGCAAAAGATTAAAACCATATATAACACTCCAGAAGTCAAGAATTTCATGAAATTCCAACAAGCCAACTTCTACCTCATCGATTCTACCCACTACTTCTTGTCAGATGTCGACAGAATCACATCACCAGATTACGTGCCCTCAGTAAGTGACATCTTGAGAACTCGTAAAAAGACTTCTGGTATCTTTGATTTTACGTTCCAGATGAGTGGAGGCTTAAATATCCACATGTACGATGTAGGTGGACAGAGATCTGAAAGAAAAAAGTGGATCCATTGCTTCGACAATGTTACCTTGATCATTTTCTGTGTAGCATTATCGGAATACGATCAAGTACTACTTGAAGAAAATTCTCAGAACCGCTTAGAAGAATCTTTAGCGTTGTTTGATTCAGTCGTTAATTCTAGATGGTTCTCCAGAACTTCCATCGTATTGTTCTTGAACAAAATCGATGTCTTTGCCGAAAAATTGGCATACTCTCCTTTAGAGAAACAATTCCCGGACTACACCGGAGGTAACAATATCAACAAAGCTGCCAAGTACATTTTGTGGAGATTTACCCAGGTGAATAGATCCGGTTTAAACATTTACCCCCACGTTACACAAGCTACAGACACTTCAAACATCCAGTTAGTTATGGCTGCTGTCAAGGAAACGCTCTTGGAGAACTCCTTGAGAGATACTGGTATCTTGAACAATTGAAGCTCCTATTTATTAAACTGTCATATTTCCATGACATTACTTTTAATATTTGTATGTATTCTTGGATAAAAGTGATTCATGATAACATTGTACATTTGTAGAATATCTCTATTATGGTATGATCAAGGCAGAGTCGGGTTATACCTATATAATCATCGTATTAGTAGAATCACACTAGAATTATAATCCATCCTCATGCTACAAACACAGAGAATCACGTCATTCTACAACACCATTACTTATCAGCTATAAATACATTATTTATCGTGAACGCTATCTATGATCAGTATAAACCTACACATGCTCACCAAGAAAGCTACTGTATGATAGGATCTTGACATCATTACAAGTGAAACTAAGCATCATTGCCTTTAGCAGATGATTCATCCGAAGGTTTGCTACGAACGTAATGAAGATTGAAGTTTCCTCTTGCACCGCCTCGTCCCCCTCGTGATCCTCTTCCTCTCGAAGAAGTGCCTCTGCCACGACCCCTACCTCTACCTCGTCCATGACCTCCTCTAAAAGAAGTCGAACTTGATGTGTCATCATTCTCTGATGTAGCAGAAGCAGAAGATCCAGCAGTAGCTGTAGTACTAGAAGCAGACTCTACAGACTCGCTACTCTTCTGAATTTCTGGAGTTACCCCAGAACCGGTAGAACTCGAGTTTACGACTTCCTCCTTCTTTGAATTCCCGTGGCTGCCATTGGTGCCATTTGCAGCAGATGGAGTTGAAGCTGGCGTTGACGTAGATGTTGATATCGTTGATTTTTCGGCATTTTTCTCAGCGTTGCTAGGCGAAACTGATTCTCGCTTATTTCCTAATACTCTGCCTTTGTTTTTTGTGGGAGACCTTGATCTGAATCTGTCATAAGTGTTCTGTGAACGAGGTTGTCGAAAGTTTCTGCCCCCAGCAGAAACAGAGTCTTCAGCATTATTCAACTTGCCAGAAGTTGAAGCTGTTATAGGATGACTAGCTACGCCTTCCACGTTTCTGTCACCAAAACTTCTCTGGTGACCATTGGTAGAGTTGTTGAACCTCCTACTGGTGTTAGGCTGGAAACGAGGGCCTTCACGATATGTCGAAGAATGAGGTTGTTTACGCAGATCTCTGACATGTGACTTCTTGACTATATCACTGAGTTCTTTCTTGAAATCTGGGCGCTCCTCGACCAGATTTTCTGCTTTAATTTCATGCTGTGCTTCGGGTTCTTCTTTGGCTACAGAATTAGATGCAGTAGACGTTACGATCTCAGCAACATCTTTCTTTTCCACTGCCAAATTCGTCTTCGATAAAGTATCATTAATTTTCTTCAACTTATCTTCGATTTCGATTTCCTTCGCATGGTCAGCCTGAAGTTGAAGGGGAGTCTGCTTCTTGTTCTCTCCCTGTGCTAGGAACTCGCTCTCTTTTAACGTCAAATCTACCTTGGGGATCAAGGGGCTGGAAGTGACTTTCTTCTTAAGTATTACCGGTTTTACCACAGCCGGTTTCGGTGTGGAATTCTTAGTTGTAGGTGTTCTGCGACCTCCACTAGAAATGGAAGCTAGGTCGTCATTGGGCTCTCTAAGCAACTCAGCAAGACTCTTACCTACTCCATTGGAAGGATATGCAGAAGGTGGTATTGGAGCAGGAGAGAGTTTCGGCGTTCCAGCCTTGTTCAATTCACTACTATGAGTTGGAGCTTGTGCTGGAGTTGGAATGGCCGTCTTAGGGGCAATATCCGGGCTAGCTTCATGAACGTCGTCGTGCGGTATAGGCGGGCGTTTCAAGATGGATATAGAAGACCTTCTTCCTCCATCAGTGCTTGTGGTGGAAGTTCTACGTCCCAATGAGCTTCTTCTCAACTTGGGGGAAGCATTTTCGTGGAACTGTCTCACTACATCTTCTACATCAGAAATTTCACCATCTGGTCCCAAAGTCTGTACTGTGGTGTTGTTGAGGTTTATCAACTTCTTTTCGATCTCTTGCTGTTTTGAAAGCACATCGACAGGTTTAGCTTCACCAAAAGGACTCACCTTATGTTTTACAGGAGCAGACAGTGATGGAGCTAAAGCAGGAGTTTTGGACTCCCCCAAAGCTGGAAGATTTCTCCATTTGTCCGGAGCACTATGAAGTTGAGCACTTCCACGAATAGGCGATCTAGAAAAGCTCGGAGGATTCCTGGTCCCAGGCGGATGATAGGCGTTTGCGTGGGAATGCTGGGGAGAAAAGGTGTCGATCTGGTCAAGAAGAGCCATATGACGAGGATGCAGTTGTTGGTTTTTGTTAGCAATGAAATCATCTTGTATCTGCTGAATCTCCGCACCATGTTGCGTGTTAAACTGAATACAATGTTGAAAGTCGTTGAAATCTGCCAACTCTACAACTACCCTACGATTTCCCTTATAGTACAAGTCATGCCACTTCAAAGCTTTTTGCAAGTCTGCAGCCGAGCTGAGCTCTACAAATGCTACCTTCTTGATTACATGAGTCTCCAAGATGTTGGAAGAAGGATCTGCAACTATCTTGAACTTGACAAAAGTGGTGTATCTGCTCTGGAGCAAGTCCTCTACAAAGCCATCATTAGCTGTGATGGGCAAATTCAACAATTTTATAATGTAGGGAGGGCCATTGTCGTAAGGAACACCACCAGATCGCGAGGATCCATGGTGAGAACCAAACGGATCGTTATACGACAGTTGGTTATAATGCGAATGTCTCTCGATGGGGACAGAAATGGAAGCCATGTCGATATCTTCGTCAGCCCAAGAGCCTCCATACGCTAAAGTAGTTAGTATCATTATCTTAAATGCAGATAGAAATGGATATTGAGTAAAAACATTCAATAAATGGAGAAAAGTGCAATGAAAACGAACCCATCAGAATGGAAAACAACTATCAAAATTTGCAAAAGTCAAATTGAATTCCCCAGCAATGAATCTCAAGTCAAACATCATCGGCCACAATTCACATTGGTTTCATTCAACTACCTTAGTTGTCTTTTGGATATCTCAAACCTATCTACCAGCTCTTCAATCGTATAAAATTCAATACCAGTACCAATAGAACCGGAACGAGATAATTCCTAAGCAAACTGCAAATCCAAATAGTTAATCAACTTCTTGGTTTCTCTATGACTTCATTGGGATTGACTTTAGAACAAACTTCTTGAACAATTTTGACTTCTAATATATTTCACGATTTGGCACTTTCTTAACATCGATTACTACGTCTTATTATTCCAGAAAAGGAATCATGGTCCAATCGTCCGCACAATTATATGGCCAACGCTTGGCTATAAATACATACACTCGTCGTTGAAGAACTCCTGCAAACTCATCTTCTTTGGTGGAACTGTTGGTTCGTATTGTTAGTATTACCAGTTGTAGAGAACAATCTTTTGTGCCTAGAGTCCGAAACCGGTTTTTCATTTCCGGAATCAGAATAACCTCCAGCTGCTCATCGAATACATACCCATTGTAAAGTTTGGAATTACCCTCTTATTACTGATACTGCTTGTCAATTGCTGAGCCAGTTGACAAACAAAAGTGACTCTTCAGTATCTCAAGAGCGCCTGGAACATCCGATTCGATTTCGGGTTATGTCACGTGCACACTCACGCAGCGAAAAAAATGTTACAAACTCGCACCACACTATTTTTATCTTTTTGATTATTGCCTAATTGGGGTTGCAATATGGCTGCGAAATAGACGGAGATCTAGCTTGTGACAACATGAACAGATCTGGTGATAAGTGAAGGTTTATACCTGAAGATTCGGCCTATTTATACCAGCTTAACAATAGTCATCATTTCTCCGGAGTAAATTGCTCAGATATACGTATATATAGCGTACATCCAAATCTTCTACATTATCATATACTAGTTATTGTATTAAGCAAAGATGTTTAGAAATATTGTATTGAATAGGAGGAATACAAAAAACTTTTACAAGTCCTTGTAGCTGTCGTAGGTCTTTCTCCAATTGGAAAAGAAACCAGCAAAGAACTTGACTCCCAAACCGATATCCTTGGTACCAACAGTAGCTCTGATAGAATGCATCGAGAGTTGAGGGATACCTAAGTCGATGGTTCTGGCTCCGGTCTGCAACGAAATTGAAGGGCCAATGGTACCACCAGATCTGGAGTCATTTCTGATCTGGAAATATTGCAACGTATCGCCGTTGAGTTTGGCCAATTCTTCAACAAGAGCTAAACCAGTGGAGTCGGTAGCCATGTGTCCGTTAGGGTCCAAGGCAATGGTGACACCAGTGTTGGGAACAGGCTTGTGGTGCTCCAAATAAACGTTGGCAAAGTTGGGGTTGAGCAAGTGGTTGACGTCAGCTGACAAGATGATGGTGTTGGCATAAGTCAAACGGATTTGTTCCTGAACATCGTAGGATTTAGGGTTGAAGTAGTTAGACGAGATGACTCTAGTGATGACAGATTCAGTCAAACCACCCTTGATACCTTGACGAGTTGCCGAACCGATTTCCTCGTTGTCGAAAAGACCCACGAGCGAGAACGAGTCCGACTTGAGCAAATGGTCGTTATCGACTTCAATCAACGAGTTGATGGCTGCGAAGGAACAGACTCTGTCGTCAATTCTGGGTGCAAAAACAAACTCCTTATTCAAACCTCCTTTGACACCCTTCTGGATGTCGTACAATTGCAAGTCCCATTGGACAATGTCCGAAACCTTGACGTTGGCCTTTTTGGCAATGTAACGCAACAAGGTCATAGGGTGTTTGCCAAATAAAGGAGCGGACTTTTCTTCTTCGGTGGGTTCTTCTGGGTCTTCAGTGGAGAAACCAACCACGGGAACGGCCTGCGTTTCCTTGTTGAAAGGACCCACAGCTGGAGCTCCAAAGTGAGGTGCTAAAGTAGGAATATGGGCAATAGGGTTAGGGGTAGAGTCTACAAGCTGTGGCACAACCTTGCCAGTACTGTCTTTCACAAGCAATCTACCACCTACCCCAAGGTCTCTATCCCACCATACATCGCCCAAAGTACCGGCGTATGGGGCTACACCCAAAAGCTCGTAACCTTCTACTTTGGCTTTGGTAGAGTTGGGCTTTAAAATCACTGTAAGCGCATCGATGTGCGAACCAATGATTCCAACACCCTTAGCGGGCTTCCAGTGTTCACCAACTATGAACGCGGCTAAAGCAGAGCCGTTTCTGACAGTGTAGTACTTTCCAGGTCTAATCGAGTCCCACGATTCCTTTTCAGAAATGAACAGAAAGCCAGCATGTTCAAGCTTGCTTCCAAAGTAGTCCACCACATGGTAGATGGTTGGCGACTTATAGGTGAAATTAATGTATTCGTCAGCATGGGCTTCGTAGTAATCGTCAGAGTACTTGGAAGTACTGGTAGAAACAGGAGTAGGAGCTGGAGCACTAGCAGTAGAAGCAGTAGAACTGGAGCTGGAACCAGCGGAAGTAGCTTCAATTGCCGTGGACAACTTCTTCAACATTCCGTCTAGGGTACGGAGGTTGTTAGCGAGCTCTTCTTGGGAAGACATGATAATAAGCGAGCGATAGATAGATAATTTTTCAGGAGAAAAGAATAGCAATGGAAAGAAGACAGTTGGGTATTTATTGAACACCAGAAGTGAAACTCAAAAAAGGCCAGTATCTCGGTGACTCCACCATGACGTGCAACGGTCTAAGCGTCGAGCCGCTTCGTCACTGTGGCACTGCACAATGATCTCATACTGGTTGTCTTTGTGGAGAAGCTGTGGATGAACTGGCTGGCTTCCCGAAAGGGGCAGGAGACTACAGCACACCCAAAGAGAGTTGGATTCTGCCAGCCGTAAAGCGATTATGTCTACGAATATTTAGCTATCCAATTGTATATTCTACTTTTATACTTTACGGTTAAGTTCAACTGGAGAATTTACGAATATTTGAGAGTACTGATAGAGAGGCTGATAGCGTTTCTAGTGAGATTGTCCGTTTCCGCGCACGGCTCTCCGTTTCCGCTCGACTCTCTTTTGAGAAGTGTTGCACGACTTGCACCCATTTCTTAACGAGTGTACTGAAAGCTCTACGGTATTCGGAAAGGATTTGTAGACACTTTATCGAGGAGTATCTGGTTGAATACATGTAACAGTAATTAAGCAAGATTTCTGTTTGAGTTCTATCAATTTTAAATGTTAACAAGTTCAAGTGAATGTCATATTGCTTGACTGACTATCTACTTCCAATTACCCACTTTTCCACTTTCTCTATCTCTCGTCTTTACCTATATACACGTTCAATTCTTAGGCTTCTCGGCTGCAAAGGTGGCTGCAACAATCAATGGGAATACCACACTCACATCAGCATACACCTTGACACTCTTGGCGTCGGCCTTGATCTTACCCCAACTGACAGCTTCGTCTGGTCTGGCACCAGCATCAGAACCGTCGAACTCCTGGCCGGTGTTGATGTACACAGCTAAATCAGCCCCGTTCCTCATCAAACAGGCATTACAAATATGGTGCTTGATCAAACCTCCTCCCAAGATGATCATACCAGCATGGGAAGCAGCCATCGACATTGAGTTGATCTTTCTGATATCGGCTACAATGTCCAATCTCAATTGCTGAGGAGAAGCCTTGAAAGTGTGGAAGAACAACATGTCTCCAATGGAACCGTCAGTGAGAGCAGGACAGAAAATGGGGATCTTGTTCTTGTGAGCCCAGTACAACACAGACGATTCGTCGTTAATCTCCTTACCAAGTCTGTCAATCAACTTGGAAGGAGTCCACACAGCATCAGAATCAGCATTCAATCCTTCAGAGCCTAATTTCTTCATGGCTTCCTCTTGTTCCTCTAAGCACTTGTCTAAAACTGGAACTATCCATTCTTCAAACTTACAGTAGTTATCGTTGGGAACCAAAAGATTACCGATTCTGTTCATTCCCTGGTCTCTCAAACCCTTACCAGGCAAACTGAATTCGCCCATATACGTTGGAGCTAACACTTTAATCAAGTCTTCTTCAATTCCACCAGCAGAGGCTACGATTGCAGAAACCATCTTGTGCTGAACCAAATATCTCAAAGTGTCTCTCAAACCAGAAGAGATCAAGTTGGATGTGTAACCCATGAAAATAGTCGTCTTCTGGTATCCTTCATCGTCAAACTCACCTGTCACTTCATGTTCAGGAAGCTCATCTCTGTGCTTTCCTCTCCACGATCTCATACTGTTGATGATGTCGCAAGCTTGTCCCACAGAGGAAGCCTGGAATCCCATGGTCTTCATCGAGTCTATCAAGTCGGTAGCTCTCATATTGTAGGCGGACTCCTTGGAATAGTCAATACCTTTCACTTCTACAAAGTCATCTGGCACTGGAGCTGACTTGACGAGCACGGCATCTGTGGCTAACTCGGGCAATTTTCCACTTCCACTCATTCTGAAAGATATGCTGTGTTGGTATATGAAATTAGAGACGACTAAGATAGTTCCTAGCTATTCTAACCTTTTAGTTGTGATTCAGATCAAAAGAATATCGCACATCTAATCTTTGCTACAGCTGAAAATTTTTGTACCGAGCCTGTATGAGCCGCACAGTGCAAGCGAGATAAAGAAGTGAGATGGTCTTCGAGAAATAAGGAGATACTCTAGGGAGAATATGAAAATGATCGCTACATTGTGTTCTAAATGACATTCTACTAAATTACAGAACGATAATAATATGTAGTTATATAAATATGCGATGGCCGTGGCCGTATGGGTATTGGCGAAATGTGTCTGCTCACATACTGGATATCACAGTAGATTTACAAAGCATCATCTTCAACTCAATACAATTTTCAATGTGAATGAATCTCATTCCGTATCATCTAATCTCATGACCTCCAATCTTTGATGTCTTGAATATTGAAATTATGGAATGATATCGAAATTATACAGAATCTTCAATTTTCAACAAATTCTTTAATTCGACAAATTCATTAATTCGACAAATTTCTCAACCAATTCAAAAAGACTTCATAATTCAATCCAAAAATTAACTTTGATTCAATGCAAAAGATGAATTCATTACTTCTCAATTAATGTTTTAGTCAAAAATTCCTCAAATGGAATCCGATTCTCCATTGCTTCTTTCTTCTTTTTTCTCTTATACTCTTTGAGCAACCTCTGGAACCCAGGCAGTATGCTTAGGCTTAGCAGTATTATAAGAAACGTAGGCACCACTACTGTTGGTCAAGTTAGGCTTGTGCTTGGCTGGAATAGGGTAGGCTCTGGTAGTCTTTTCATCTCCCTTTAATTCGGTTGGGATGGTGTTGGTTCCGTATCCCAACCAGTAATGCCAACCAGGCTCAACCTTGGAAATATCGATCTGGGTCCATCTGTCGTTGTATTCCACCCATCTGGTTCTCAAGTGAATTTCTTCTGGTGCATCAGTTTCGTAGTACTTGTTACCATAGTCATCTTCACCAACTAACCAACCGCTTTTGGTATCGTTGTGGGTCTGAATTTGGAAAGCAGCTCTCTTGATTCCAGACTTGTAGATGTTCTTAATGGTACGGGCGAGCGAGTTGGACATTTTGAATGTTGAAGAGAAGTAAAATTATGGTCAATTCTGTATTGATATTTCAACCTTAAGGCTTATAGAACATTTTTTCCAGCTCCTTGATTGGGTGAGGAAGGATCATGTGCCGGATATCATGTGATGAACCTATGTGTAGAGCGGTATTTTGCACCCATAATGTCTCTACAATACTACTTTGTACCACGCCTTTCTTATACCAGTGGTTGGGTGCCTACAGGTTAATATTATAAACTGTCATCGATCACATGCTAAGATCTTCTGCACAATTGCCGTTGTTATCGACTACCCAAATACATTTTTGGTAATGCAGTCCCTGAGGAGTTTTCCCCTCAATCACAACTGTCATTATAGAGTCACTTTGTCTAATTTCACCCCCCATTACCGGCTGGTTCGGTGGGATACGTCCTGGTGTCATCTAAATTGATTAGCTCATAAAATGTGTCATAATCGAAGTTGAGCTCCTCTAAACTAAGAACAGGAAGAAATCCTTTAGATCCTACAGCAGTAGCTGACTTGAAACTAACATATATTATTAAAATTTCAATAGAAAGAGACGAACTAGTAAATAGCGGTAGAAGACATAAAACGTATAGATTCGTTAGCATATTAAGAAATTAAGGATGAGACGTGTATCACAGTTGAATTGAAACAAAGAATAGAATGGTGCAACCAGCATGTTCACATTATAGGATGCGAAGTGATACTTTCGCAGCCACTTTTTAACTATTGTACCAAACTTTAATCAGCGATATCTCTGTTTCAGATTCGAAATAAATTATTGTTCGTCAGTTGGAACACCTACTGGGGCAACAGCAGTGTCTCCACTGTGTCTTGGGGTTTCACCGAAGTCCTTTTCAGCATCTGGTGCTGGAGAAGTGGTGTTCTTTCTGAGTTGTAAGTGCCATACCTTGGAGAAGAATTCTTCGTCGACATTGTTGATGGCCAACCACGTCAAGCCAACAGGAATGAAGAAGAAAGTGAAGAAATCAAGAACACCGTAGAAAGCAGCTTCTGAGTCGGGTTGAATCTTGTTACCACCTTCAGATAAACCCCATGCGATTGGGTAAAGGATCCAGATAACCAATTGACAGAGGACGAGAATCAAACCGAGCTTTTGAGTGGATTGTCTCCAAGCAGTCATGACATTTACGAAGATGTAGATTTCAGCAAATAATTGGGCAGTGACAGAGAAAGTGAAGTAACCCCACTTGTAAGTAGATTCAATCAAAGCACCGATCAATAAACCAATAACGAATACTTCGGTAGCTAAGATCTTGGCGAATAAACGAGAGAACAAGCTGAAGAATTTCGTCAAGATGTCGCCTTCTTCAAAGAAGTCGGTTGATTGCGTAGTGACTTCAATAATAGTAAGAACCAATGGCCAGGTCAAGAAGTAACCGACCCATTTGACGTAGAAGATTTGTCTGACATCAAGATCTTCGGATGTTGTCACATGTTGGAATTCCGTTGGTGTCAGTGTCCAACCCAAGTTAGAAGCGTATGTAAAGTAGGTGTAGGCCATAACAGCATTGATGAAGAGAGGGATAACCAACAACGTCTTCTTCAAGCTCTTCTTCTCGGAAGAAGTGAAACCATAGACAAAGGCATGGACGACTGCGAAAAGTGAGAAGACGGAGAACAAGGCCCAAAGCCAATTGGAACCATGCGAAGTAAGATGGATATCGATGTTAGCAGCTGGAGGGTTAACCTCGATGGCCTGGTTTGCACGAGATACTAAGTGTGTAAGTGATGTCATTTAGAATGTGAGTGTAGATTGTAGTTTCCTAAAGGAGTTAATCTAGTAATTGATGAAAAAGAAAGTACCTTGACACTGAGAATAGGGGTAGACTGGAGGTCTATATATACCCCTATTTCGCCTGCCACGGATCCATAGCTGCCATCATGAGTTTTCCTAGCCAGCGTTATCCATCAAGCCAACAACATGCCGAATAACCCACCAGTAACTGTCCATGCATGGTAATGGTGTAGTTCTGTACACATTAGTAATAGGGTGCAAAAAAAAGCAAGGTCAGCTAGGTGCGTTATTTTTTCTGCACGATTTGCGGCAGAAAAGATGATGGTAAATATTTCTCCGTAGGCTGATCATTCCTTTAGCCCCTCGTATTGTGCTATAATACCGCCGTTGGGTGCTACAGTCCACGATCTGAAAATGGCTCGTTGTGAGAGCATTACATGAATGTGGCTTTAGAGTTGGCGACAATGGACTTGCTTCAGATGAGAGAATAACGCCAGCAGCTTTGCGCGCCATGACTGCGAACCACATGCACCTACTATTTGTAATAGCAATTGCGAATTGCGAAATATGACTAGCTCCAGAAGCTCGTATTCGGGTTGAGTTTAAGCTCTGAACAATTCACGGGCCACGAAAATTGTCTCTCTACAATTCCTCGATTCTCAATTCCACATTTGTTCTCGTGCTAATTTCTTCTAGTAGTTTCTTTACTAATATCACATTACTGTCCAATGTCTGGAACCCTTCCCCGAACCCTCCTCCATGACCACCACATCTTCGCTGCTACTGTGTATCCCCGGTTATCCACTTTACTACCCAAGGAGCGGTGGAGCGATTTTTTCTGGTCCGAAGCAAACCCCTTGTCAAAGTCTAATTGGTTGTCACACCCGTTAAGCTCTGGGTGCAATGGGTGCAACTCCAGAAAAAATATACACGGCAGCATCGGCATGTAATTTGTCATGTACAAATTTGTATACAGTAGATGAAACTCCAGGCTTCAGAGTCCTCACCACCACCACAAGTATGGGAGCACTAATTGTTATACATTTTAGTATACATTTGCTATTTCGTATAGAATTCTATGAGCTTCTAGCCTATGGCCACGGGCTGGCCGGACTTTAGTCTGTTAATCACCTCGTTGTTGATGTCTCCCGAAGCTCCGCAGATGTTACACTTGAGTCTCTTGGAGCGGTAGAAGGGCAATACCGGAATGAAGAACAAGGTGACAACGTTGGTTGTCCGGATAGCAAACACCGAGGTGTTGTGGCAATTGGAGCAGTAGCACGGGATTTGCCCGACGTCGTCCAACGGCTTGTTGAACTCCTTGACTAGACTATGGTTAGGGTTGTTCTGACGGAGGGACCAGCCTCATGATCGGCTTAGCCTCTTGAAATCTATACGTACAACCAATGAGGAAGAAACAGAAGTCCATTCTCTAGAATTGGTGTGTAGAAAGTGTAACTAGTTAGAATTGTAGAGTTCCCTAGTTGTAGTTAACTATGGCAACACGATTCAATTGAGTAAAGAAGAATTGGAGTAGATATTTCTTGTTTTTTGTATTGCCGGTTCTCCTCAGCCTTAGAGTTAAGTATGAAGGATGCGGAAAGCTTGAAATTTAGCCAATTTCAGGTGTAGTACAAGCTTGTAGGATCTATCTTGCGGTAGTTGTTATACTTTGAGTTCAATTGCTGTTTGACAGTGACACTCTAGATGGCAGCTTGGTTCTCTTGGATATCTCTTGGAGTTCGTAGATTCTATAAGCTGAGCTGATCACCAGCCGTCTAAATTATTATCACGCACTAAACATGACGCAGGAGGTGAGCAGATTTTACGAGGCAGGTGATAGATGTGGTAGTTTCGGAATTGAACAGGAGTTTTGCGAATTGGGTCATGAACTCTGGATAGCCGCTTACCCATCTCAGATCTTGGCTTCTGTTTGGAATGAATTGGTATTCAAGGGTTTGGAGCTTCGGCGCGCGATTAATTTTTGCGAGATGGCTGCGAAATAGTTGGCAGATCCCATATTGCTGCGAACTTATCTGATTCAGCATTACAATTCTTCACTGATTCCTTTCGTATATGAGTCAGATCATGTATTCGTTCTCAAAGTATGCTTCTTCTGCTTGTGATACCTCCGGCTCGGTCTGGTTTGATAACCTTGGTGTGTTGAACCGTATCCGGTGGTCTGCTCGAGGCCCAGAATAGTACGTCATTATCTATACATATGTTCAGACAAATGGAGTAATTTGTTCACCAAAGAAGCAATAAGGATTGTGACATCACCAATGGCCAAATATGACAGTTTCTGATGTCTTTACGGTGTTGGTCGAAGTTCGCTACTTTTGGTATCGGCTCTGTTAGTCATTCACGATACGATAGCATTGTCGCATCGGTGTCCATTGCTGTGGTCAGTTTCTCTGCCTTATTGTTTGAGATAAGCCCTCTTTCCTTGTACTGTAATGTAGTGTGGTGCGGTGCAGTGTGTCCGAGTTGACGTTGGTGATCACATAGATTAATATCTTTGTAAATTTGGCAAAAGAACCTTGAACGGTGCCATTTTCGTATGCACTGTGACAGGATTTTGCATCCATTGTGCACAATACGAGAATTTCTTATGGTTTGTTGGTCAATTTCTGCTACAGCAGCAGTTGTGATGGTTCCAGTCATGTCTATTGTCGTGTGACTTCTATATCTACAATCATTGCTTTATGGCAGATGATCAAAGGCGGTATATGCTACATAGTGTGTCACCGTAGATACGCCCTACAAGGTAGCTACGGCAACGAGCTAGAGAAACTGAAGTAACAATACCAATGGAAGTAGCAACACCTTCATGGAGCCTTCAGGTAGCATTATCGCGGCTCCTGATACGGCACGATTCCGAGTCGCTTAGGAAACAAAGCTACGCTCCTTTGTTGACTCACCAACACACTAAATCAGGATCACTAAATCACAATTTTGTCGTGCTACCGCGAACCTGCTAGCAGGGCATAAAACTATTGGTACTAAGTGCTATCCAGCCGTTTCTTGTTTTATTCAATTGCTGCTTTGCGGTTCAGTCTATTTCTAGCTGGTACCAGTTCTACTTCTACAATCTTTAAAAGTACCATTCTTCTGTCAAGTCAATCAAATCCACGCTTCTTATTGTCCACTGTCCTAATTATCTCTCCCTATATGCATATAGCGCTAGCGCGGCACGGTCGCTATTTTTACCTTCGCGCTATCTACCTCCACTATTCTGGCACGGGTGGTTTCTGCAGGATTTGTTGAACCACTTTTCCTCAAGTTTTTCAAGGTGGTTCACTCACCTCTTCCTTCCAGGTGTCAAAGAATCTGGAGTCAGCATCTGACTGTAGTCATATCCTAGCGATATCCTTCCAGAGCAGCCAATATCTCATTTATCCTGTGAATCCTACTAAGAATTATTGATATTGTCATAATTACAACCATACTTCTATCTATTCTATCAATAGGAGATATTCCACAATCACATCTCGCAATCTGAGAAAGCACATACTTCAACAAAATACAACAGTTCAACAAAATCAACAATATCGTATAGACTATCGTAGATATGAAGTTCTCCCATTCATTGCAGTTTAATGCTGTGCCCGAATGGCTGTCTAAATACATCGCCTATACTACCCTAAAGAAGCTCATCTACTCGCTCCAGAGAGACAACCTCAGGAGATCTCACCAGTCAGTGGTTTCGCAGGATGAAGACCTCGAAGCTGGTGCACATCTCATGGCTGACGAATCACAGACGTATGGAGCCACGGCTGGTGCTGAATCTCCGTCGTCAGTGTTTCTTGCTGCTCTCGATGCTGAGTTGAAGAAGATCGATGACTTCTACCAGCTCCAGGAAGCGTTCATCTTCAAGAGTATTGACGAAATTGTCAACGACATCGAAAACTTTGAACACGAGCTTGATGGGTCGTCCATGCTCAATGGCAAAAACCTGAACTTCTTGAATCTGAAACTGAATCACTTGAGACAGACCTCCGATGCCCTGAACGAAAACTACATCACCAACACTACTGACCCCGATACGGAATTTACACAGCCAGAAGAAGAAGACGACGATGACGATGACGATATGCGCGACTTTGTCGGCCACGACCAGGCCAGCAGGGGCAGGAAGAAGCTGAATATTTCGATTGGTTCACAATTGGTTAAGTCTCGTTCCATCGATGAGTATCTCCGTTCACCAAAATCGCCCAAGATCTGGAATAATATTAACAATGCTGCTTCCTCTTCGGCCAATTTGCCTCCACAGTTGATTTTGCTCAGTGAAAGCAGAATTATCTTGAGAAAGAGAATTATCGGTCTTTTCACGACGTTGTCTGAATTGAAGTCTTACATCGAGTTGAACCAGACTGGTTTCAAAAAAGCGTTGAAGAAGTTCGATAAGTCGCTCGACACAAACTTGAAAGATGGTTACTTGGACAGTTTGCCAAAGAGATCGTACATCTTCCAGGATTCTACCATTGATAGAGTCAACGACCGTTTGCAATCCTTAACAAGACTCTATGCCTTGATCTGTAATCATGGTGATGATTTGGAGGCTGCAAAATCTGAGTTGTCGATCCATTTGCGTGAGCATGTCGTGTGGGAAAGAAACACTGTGTGGAGAGACATGATTGGTTTGGAAAGAAAGACGTATGCTGCCAACTCGAAGCTGATATCTGTAGCTGACCGTCTCAGAATGGAAAAGAGTGCTGAAGATGGTGGAAAGCTTGAAGGGCAACTTATCCACAAGTTCAATATCTCGCTTAAAAACCCTGTCTTGATCAAGTTGGTTTTGATAGCCACGGTCACGATCGTGTTGTTGAACTTTTCTCCTTTTGCTGATAGAGCCCAGAAGAACTGCTTTGCATTGTTGATCTGTTCTTCTCTTTTGTGGGCTACTGAAGCCATCCCCCTTTTTGTAACCTCTTTGTTGATCCCTTTGTTGATTGTCAATCTCGGCGTGTTGAAAAATGATGATGGCTCAGACATGGACTCTGTAGACTCTTCGAAGTTTATATTATCGACTATGTGGAACTCCGTCATATTGTTGTTATTGGGAGGTTTTACGTTGGCAGCGGCATTGTCGAAATACCACATCGCCAAGTTGATATCTACGTGGATCTTGTCCAAGGCTGGTACCAACCCTTCCGTTGTTTTGCTTACAATCATGGGTGTGGCCTTATTTGCTTCCATGTGGGTTTCGAATGTCGCTGCGCCAGTGCTTTGTTTCTCACTTATTCAGCCATTATTGAGAACATTGCCTAAGGGCTCCCAGTTCATCAATGCCCTTATCTTGGGTATAGCTCTAGCATCCAACGTCGGAGGTATGGCTTCTCCGATCGCTTCTCCCCAGAACATGATAGCCATAGGGGCCATGGACCCACAGCCTTCGTGGGGCCAATGGTTCGTCATTGCATTGCCTGTTTGTGTTTTGTCGTTGTTGCTCATCTGGATCTTCTTGTTGATAACATTCAACTGTAACTCTAGAAACACCCATCTTGTTCCCATCAGAACCATTGATAACAAGTTTTCAGGAGTGCAGTGGTTCATCATCTCCATTTCTGTTCTAACCATCTTCCTCTGGTGCATTGCTTCGCGTATCACCGGCATCTTTGGTGAAATGGGGATCATAGCTCTTCTTCCAATCATCTTGTTCTTTGGCTCGGGCTTGTTGTCTACAGAAGATTTCAACAACTACCCTTGGAACATTGTCGTGTTGGCTATGGGTGGTACTGCTTTAGGTAAAGCTGTTGCGTCATCTGGATTGTTGAATACCATAGCCGTTGCTATCCAGAAACAAGTAGAGGACTTCTCTTTGTTTGGTGTAGCACTTACCTTTGGCTTCTTGATCTTGACAATGGCCACTTTTGTTTCGCACACGGTGGCTGCGCTCATCATCATCCCATTGGTCTCTGAAATTGGTAACAACATGGAAGAGCCCCATCCCAGACTCCTCATCATGATTAGTGCCTTATTGTGTTCCGCAGCCATGGGATTGCCTACATCCGGGTTCCCTAATGTTACTGCCATTTGCATGACCGACGAGTTTGGTAAGCCGTACTTGACCGTGGGGACGTTTATCACCCGTGGTGTGCCAAGTTCAGTTATAGCCTACGCCATCATTGTGTCCATCGGCTACGCTACGATGAAGTTGATCAACTTCTAAACTGATCGAATACCCCGCCGTAAGGCCAGACTACTACATAGTAAACTCATAATACATATCTGACATAAAGGAAGAGTATCGTACTACTATAGATTAACTTAGTACAGTAGAGTAGAGGTTCAATATTAGACAAATACAGAATTATAATTCTACACACTAGCATTCTACCACAATGGTATATCAGTGGCACCTTCTATAATAGTATACACTAACACTGTAGACGATCTTGTGGCATTATACTGCCTTCTCTCTTATCTACCTTTGAAAGCGATAGAAGCATTGCAGCACTTATTCTATTTCCACCCAACTTTTTGCAATCGCCTGCATGCACGCTTATCTCTACCCGAACAATCACCCGAGACCAGTACCGCAACAATTAAGCCCCGCCATCCCCACTATCTGTCAAAGATGTGCAAGTTGTGTTCTACCGATAATTGGGATGCTGTTCAACCGAATAACTAAAGGAATTTCTCTGCATATCCCAACAGTCTGTTCACTGCCAGACTAAGGCGTAGATCGAGAAAAATAACCGAAACGGCGTCAGAAAAGTCAAAATAGAAATGTGCTAGGAATTCCATAAATACTCTCTATAGTTGTGCACAATCTTTAGAAGACGACGCCCTCTATTTGCTATTCTTGTTGGAGATTCCGTCCTTTTCCGGTTTGGATTCAGTTGAAGTTTTCATATCTTGTTTCGTTTTCCTTTTTTGTTTTCTCTACTCTCTGCTTTTTTTTGCTCTCTTCTCCTTTTTCTTGATTCCAGTTTGTCTCAATTTTTTAGACTGAATTTTTCAGTTACAATTGTCCGATTATCGAGACGGAATTTTTCACGTTTTTCTTTTGCCCAATTCGAACATCCACGGCATTGAAAGACCAATTGTTGATTAGCTTTCTAGACCTTCTGGTTTGCTGTTTGTCTCTTCAACAGTGTTCTCCTACTTTTTCTCTACATTCGGCTCAAGTGAGTCGCCAGCAGCTGCCGCCCCTGTCTCCAGCTTTGCTAATCAGTCAGCTTCTGTGAGCAAATGGACTATTCTCCATATTTGCAAAAGATTTACATACACTTTCCAGCTTCTTCTCCACAGCGTCTCCACTAAGTTTGTGGACTACTGGAGATCAAAGAACACACGCCAACAACATACGTTGCTAGCCCTGGTCTCAATTGCGGCTTCGCTCTTCTACTACGTGCTTCTGCCGTCACTTCCTTGGAACCGCAGTACTATGTTCGCGAAAAGACCTGACAAATACACTACGGGCCTAATCAACCTACGGAACGATTGCTTTGCCAACTCGTCCGTCCAAGCCTATCTGGCTCTTCCTGGACTTACCGACTACTTGAACAAGTTCATCACCAGTTTCAATGAGCTTTCGGCTTTTGCGAAGTCGAAAAATATCGACATCAACAATGTAATCCACCACCAGAGACTCAGTACGAAAAATGGAGATTCCAGTGCAGCCTCAACTTCAAAGTTCAAAAATACTATATCCAAGTTTGACATCTCGCTCCATATTGGGCTCGCCGACATCATCAAGAAACTCCAGGAAACCCAGATGGCATCACGAACTATATCCGTATGGACTTTTCTCCACGTACTAGAGGGTATCTTCAATGCAAAAATATCTCGATCACAACATGATGCCCATGAATTGACTCAGCTTATCAACGAGACGTTAGAGAATGAAAATATCAAAATCAAAAACTTGCACAAGTACATCAAGACCAATCTCCACACCATTCTCGGACTGAGGGACACTCCTTCACCGAGAGACTACTCGACATTGGACAAGATCCAGGTGCCAGAGTTTCCCTTCTCGGGGTTAACTTTGAGCCAGCTCAAGTGTCTCAAGTGTCTTGGGGTATCTACACCGAACTTTGCTCCGTTCTTGATGATCACATTGCACACGCCACAAAAACTGTCTAGTGACATCGAAGACATGTTGAACGACAACAAGACAGAGTCCATAGAAGGCTACCAATGCCTCAAGTGTAGGATCGTCGCGATAATAAATAACGAAAACCACATGAAGCGTACCATTCCTGATCAAGATGTCAAGCACATCAACGAACTCAAGAAGTTGAACAACAACTCCAAACTTTGTATCAATGACGATTTGCCAAAAGAATTGGAAGACTTCATCCGCGATTATAACGTAGGCGGAGTTAATATTTCCCAGATCACTTCGACAGTGTTTAGGCATACGCAGATCTTGAAGCCTCCCAAAATATTCGGTGTGCACCTCTCTCGTTCAAGCTTCAACGGAGGCAATGCCACAAGGAATCCCTGCAAAGTTTCGTTTAAAGAGCACTTGACGTTGTCTATAGGTAAGGAGTACCACGAGCAGTTAAGACAATTCCAACACCAGGCAGAGGAAGAGGAGGAAAAGCAGTTGGAGTCGAAAATCGAAGTCACGGCTGCACATGTCTTAACCCGCGATGTAAACGATATGGAAGACGAAGACGTCCAAAGAGAAGATGTCGATGTTAAAGGAACAGAAGATGTAGATGTTGAAGCTAATGTAGTCGATAATGGCACTTCTACAGATGATGCTGGAGAAGAAAACGATCTAGAAGACAACGACACTTCGTCTACTTCAACTGAAGAATCGATGCAGCCCTCAGTTAGTACCACGGCCACGATGCAGAACAGTTCAATTACCAATGCCTCCGACAAGTCTCGTACCATAAACAGCGCTCCAATTTCAGACGACCAATCAGAAAAGTTACGGGACCACTTCAAAAAGTTCAAGTTCAACGAAAATGACGTTTACAAGTACAGACTCAAAGCCATGATCAAGCACCAAGGCTCGCACACCCAAGGTCACTACGAGTGCTACAAGAAGAAGCCTTTGTTTGTCAAGGATAAGGACGGGAACATATTCAAATTGTTCCCCGAGATTATTGACGATTTTAATGGTGACACAACATACGATGTAGTTCCGGCTACCTCTTCTGAGCTTGCATCAGTGTCCATGAGGACTTCCTCAGAAGGAACCAAATCATCTATTAACACGGGTCATTCTTCTTTGGACAAACGTAGATCATCTAGCAATAGCTCTATGGGCTCCAAGGATGGAAACGTTCGTCGTAGACTCTCCACTATGATGGGCCGTCGTCCATCTGTGTTCCAAGCTGATCCGGAGGAAGCCGGTATTCAAGAGATTGTCAACTCAGGGTCGGCTACTCCAGCAGAGTTGTTAGTAGATGAGCCTCGCGAGTACTTCTCAGCTGAGTTGGCCCTGGCTGCTATTAGCAAATCGGTCCACGATTCGCAGAATAGCCAACATTCGGATAAGGTCAAGATGAAGAAGATTCCTTCTGCCATAAAACAACCCTACTGGAGAATCAGCGATTCCAAAGTGACTGAGGTAAGTCGAAGCACAATGATGCTTGAAATGACAAGTGTCTACATGTTGTACTACGAGAGAGTCGACCGCAAACAAATCAAACATTCCCAAATAGTTTAGAATCTTTAGAGTTATCATGAACATAAGCAAGTCCGTAATTAGGAGTTTGGACATTATCGATTAGCATAGAATCGTTGCAAGACTAGAACCAGTATGTTAATATATATCTATAGAGTACGAATACAATATAGACTACAAGATGGAGTTTTCTTCATTCCTTTCTGAATATCTCCGAAAACCGAATCCAACCATACCAATTCCTAGGAAATAACATCCTGATAGCACTAGAGAACTATATTCTCTTGTTGTCGCCGAAAGATATGAATATCGGCATGAATTCGAGAAATTCACGTGACTTCAAAAATCTCAAATCAGAGCAGTTTTCAGATATGCTTATTACAATCAGCTACGTCTGCTTCCAGTAGACTGTCACTGAATCGGCTCTAGTTTTAGGTGTTTGTGATAATCTGAGCGAGATTGTTTATTGTCATTCTTCTGGATTCACCACTAATAGTTTTAAAAGCTTTGCTATACATTTCATTTTCATATACTCCTTAGATCATGTCAATGGATAGAGATACATCGAAGATACGAACGGGTGGGTCACTCCAGCCGCCGACACGGTCATCTTCTGGGTCCAGCAGTCTATTTCCTGCTCCTAATTCGGCACAAAGAACTTCTCGTCTTGGAATACCTGGTAATTCTCGTGAAAGACAGAAGGTAGTTCTATCCCCAGGACATTCACCTTTAGATTGGGCCAATCTAAATTCCAAGACTCCAAAGCATGTGCTACGTGGAGTGGTTGAATCGACTCCGCCGCCTCAGTATGTACGAGTTTCGAAGGACGAGTTGAAGAATCACAAGACTAGGCAAGACTGTTGGACTTCCATTAATGGAAAGGTTTTCAACATCACTCCGTATGTAGACTTCCATCCAGGGGGAGTCGATGAGATCATGAAATGTGCTGGCCGCGACGGAACAGCTCTTTTCAACAAATACCACAGTTGGGTCAGCGCTGATAGGATGCTTGAGAACTGTATGATAGGAATCCTTTCCAGCGGGTAGAGTTCAGACTGTAAACATTATTCACTTCTTTACACATATTATTATATTGTCTTTACTATAGTACATTTGCATCATTGATTCTAACAATTCTAATACACGATATCATGCCCGCTTATAACAAGACTGTCCAAATCCCAGTCATGTTCCTCTGTAGGTAATGAGTTGACAAACTGCTGATGTAAGCCTAGGCCAATGAGATATGGTCTTCTGTTGTGTTTAGAATTGTAAAACTTTATGAACTCATCGTAGAAACCAGCACCATGACCCATACGTTGTTTGGTAGTGGAAAATACTACACCAGGTACAATCACCACGTCTAAATCTCCCTCGTCCATGGCATCGACTCCTTCTATAGGCTCTAAGAGCTGATACTTCCCTTGAGGCTTAAGAGCCTTTACATCTTCATAACTAGGCACTCTGAGCATTACCAAATGGCAATTCTTTCTTCCCTCTACAACTTCAGTCTTGCAACGTGGTAAATACACCTGTTTGCCCATCTGGTAGCAGGAGTGAATTATAGCATCGGTTTTGACCTCCAGATCGGGCATATTCATGTACAAAGCTATTTTTGTTGCTTTCTGGAATACTGGATGGCCCAATAACTTTTTATGGATATCATTGGATTGTGTCTGAAGCGACTCCTGAGAAATAGCTCTAAGAGATTCTTTAATCTGCCGACGCAATTGTGTCTTAGCCTGCTTAAGCGAAGACATAGAGTGGTGTGTTCTGAAGAATAAAATGATAAAAGGACAACTATTTTGAAATGGAAATCTGGAGTATTCAAAAGTCTAAATCTGCGACGCCGACTGTGCAAAATGCGAAAATAATTTGCACCCAAAAGTATGAAAGAAAATAGATCTTCGAACAAAATAGCTACAGGGGTTGCTCTTGACGTTGGTAGTCGACGTATACTGGATAAGAAACGTATAACTCGTGATTCGGTGCCACTTATAGGACGATTGTAGTGATAAATTTTATGATGATGTTGCAGTTTTCAAAAATCACAGTTTCGTTCGAATTGACCCAATTTTACTTACATATTACTCAACTCTGGTTCAAAGCATCCATTGAATTATACACTATTACAAAGTACGATCCCTTTGCAACATTAATATGTTGCTGATACATTTTCGTCCACTAAGCGAAACAACTTATCATGATTAGCCCCAAACATATTAGCCATAAGTTTGAAATTAACATCATTTTAGCTGAGCTTTTATAGTTCATAGATCAAGCACGGCCACAGGAATATGAGTCTCTATTGCTATCAACACCACATCTAGGATGAAAGTTAGCTTAACAATACAACCTGCTTCTAATATCCACATCAAGATAGTACTACATTCGAACAAATTGAATACCTTTCTCTTTACGACCAGAGACCAAGGTTCAGCAAGCAAATATTATTCCATTGTGTTTATCCCCATATTATAATTTTCAACAGCGAAAATGTCGCTATGAAAGAAAGAAATATTAGCAAACCAAACTTCCAAATAAACATCATTCTTTTGTATTTGGCTTATGAAATTGTAAATAATGTGCTTTATAATTGATTTCCGAAAAAATTATGTAAAAAGTCTATAAAATAGACAAACTGAACAAACCTTGCATGAATTGACTTCTTGACCTAAGCTAGAAAAAAATTCTTTCATTTGAAATAGCACCATTTTTCCAAGAAGGTTGACTTCATATTGAAAGAAGTTAAGTTGCAAATATGAATTTCATGCTAAGCTTATTATTTTTTAAAAAATAGCGTATCCGTGCATAGAACTATACTTAGAATCCAGACAGAAGTTTGAAAGTTCTTATCGTTAGATTCAGTTGGTCGGATTGGCTATTTTGTTGTTGCAACTGGCGGTTACTACTCTTCTGGAATGATAAGTGATTTATGAATTCTAATTGAAATTTCTAAATGGACAATTCAATTATCCAATCCGACCACCCTTTCCCACCCTAGCTATCAATACCTGTGTGTCCTGCATAATACACATCTAAAAAGTTTTCGGGGTTACCCGGCCCACATCGATTTACTATAAATTCGCCCGTTCCCCTGGTCTCCCTTTATCTGCAACCAAATCTCTTTGCCTTTTGGCTTAGATCAAGTGTAGTATCTGTTCTTTTCAGTGTAACAGCTGAAACGTCATCATTGATGACTTTACTAATTGTTACCTTTATTTTTGGACTACCAGCTGGCAGGCTTGATGGGCTTGCTCACACCTACCAGCACAGTGTCGATGCCATTGCACACCCCGGTTTCTGACGCAAATCTTTTAAGCTGTCCTCGTGAGGACACAACGGCAGTTTAAAAGCGAACACTTGATCTAGATAGAATGTAAAGAGATTTGAATCCTCTATGATTTGTATTATATTGTCGGCGTAGTACTACTTCTTGCATGTTATATGAATGATGTACACTTTTTTGTATTCTGAAGTACTTCTGTACTTTTTACTTCTGTTTCAAACATGTATTGTATGTTTCTGCCATTTATCTATATATTCACTCTATACTAAGATCCTTCTGTTGCTGACATTAAGTTGTGTCCTGATTATCTTACCTCTAACCATTACTCGCTTGTTATGCCTTGTTCGCTAACATTTACCCTCTGCATAGAACACAGGCTGAGCTCTATCTGATCCCACTCAGTTCCCGGTTATTTTATCCGATACTCCGCTGACTGTAGCCACTGAAGATCCTTAGTCATCTTCAACTTCAACCTCTACTATCAACTCAACTTCTACTAAATATTACTGTGTGAAACATTCTTCATAAGAAGCAACTCCGACTTGCGCTTTTGCTTAATCTCAACTTTCGCTCGTATCTCCTTTTTAAGGACTAATAAAGATTGCGTTTTTTCACCAATAATCTCTTTGTCAGATCTTTTCACCATCTTTATCTTTACCATCGCCCAACATTCTGATATCAGGTATTCCATAGCTTCAGCTATACATCCAAAGCATTCTGACCATGGCTGGGCCACCATCAGACACTTCTAGTGTCGCAAGCTCAGTGCTTAATAATGGCCTCTTCCCCAGAATGGGTAATTCTAGGAACCAGAGACCTTCACCGACCACAGTGTTAGAGACCAAAAACCATGAAAAAGACATAAAAGATGCCCAAATAAGTATCGAGGATATTGATGACACTTCGTCTGTTTCAAGCTCCATAGATCAGTTACGAAATATTTTCCATCGCTCTGGATTTGTCAGATCAAGCCAAGCATCCGATGGCATGGATGGCTACTCCGAAATGAATTCAAATGTCCAGATGGATGCCGGCAACGAGTTCTACGACCCTATTCGTTCAGACGAAATCTCACTTGATCCTTCCATATTGAATCACATGGCCCAGAACTCCAACGAAGTGTTCACTAATGAGAATGAAAGATTCAAATTCTTAAGAACCTATGAAGCTCTAGAAAAAGCAAAAATCAGACGACACCAGGTCGATGAAACTGTCAAGAATATGAAGAGTCAGACAGATATACCGCTCCAGTTGCTTCGTACAGATTCAAATACTAGCTCTATCTTCAATTTGTCGAGGCTAGACGACTTCAACAGATATGTAAAACAGACAGAACTTAACGAGGCGATCTACAACAAATATGCCAAACTTGCCCCAAATACGGATACATCCAAGTCTGTTCTAGAGGTGGTGCCGAACCCGATGCTAGACGACCGGTTCTATGCTCACAACGAATTTGAAAAAGAGACAGCACGCAGAAACACGCGAAGTAAACTTAGGTACAACGTAGACTGGAAACGACACCAGAGTCCAACCAAAAGTGATATCAGCGAACTTTACATCAACAACGATGCAACATCACCGACGCTGTCGACAAGTGAAAGTCATGGTAAAACATTACAGAGAAAACTCAAGGTAAGACACCTTCAGATGATTTCCTTTGGGGGAACTCTAGGCGTGGGTCTATTCTTGAATTCTGGCAAAGCGTTCACAATCGCTGGCGGTTTGGGCACTTTACTTGCATTTGCTATTTGTGGTACTATTGTGTTGGCAACGATCGTTTCCTTCTGTGAAATGGTCACTTTTGTATCTGTAGTCGATGGGGTCTCAGGCTTGAGTTCCCGGTTCGTAGACGACGCTTTTGGGTTCTGCGTTGGCTGGCTTTATTTCTTCAGTTTTGCATTTGGTTTGGCAGGCGAAGTCGTTGCAAGCGTCATCATGTTGGCATACTACCCTTCTCTAAATATTCCCGAAAGTAAAGGTAATTCGGCTGGGTTCGTTACCTTGTTTCTCGGATTGGTTGTGCTATGCAATTTGGTGGATATCAGAGTTTTTGGTGAAATCGAGTATATCTCCAGTTTGATCAAATTAGTCTGGGTTTTGGCCATGATTGTCATTATGATCGTAATGAATCGTGGAGGTTTCGACAACGGCGTTATTGGCTTTAAGTTTTGGCAGCATGATCGATCCGATTTTGCTAATAACCTTATATTCGGTTTGTTCAGACCTACATTTAATTTGCACGATAATGGTAGCAGCTCTGAAAGCGCCGGTATTGGAAGTGACAAGGGTCGTTTCTTATCTCTTGTAGTTGCCTTGATGATTGTTTCATATGCCTATAGTGGAACGGAAATCGTTTGTATAGCTGCGTGTGAAGCACAGAACCCCAGAAAGGCTCTTCCTTCTGCTACAAAGAGAGTGTTCTGGAGAATTCTTATCTTCTACTGTTTGTCAGCCTTTGCGGTTTCGTTGAACATTTATGCTGGAGACCCCAGATTGTTGAGATACTATCTGGGCAGTACAGGAGTATCTGCAAATGAGTTCAGTACCAACTATGCTATTAAATATGTTGGTGGAGTAAATTGTATCAGCGATTCTGTAGTTTATGCTGGTGTTGGAAGCGGCGCTCAGAGTCCATGGATTGTAGCATTGCAATCTGCTGCTTTGTGCAGATTTAGTAATGTTGTCAATGGCTTTTTGGTATTTTTTGCTGTCAGCTGTGGCAATGCTCAGTTGTATGTCAGTTCTAGAACAGTTTATTCTTTAGCATTACAGAAGAAAGCTCCCAAACAATTGACTTACTGCAATCGGTTTGGAATTCCGTATGTGGCTGTTTTATTTGCTGCTAGTTTCGGATTACTTTCATACATCTGTGTCTCAGAGAGGGCTACTGTAGTTTTCATGAATCTCACCAGTATTATTGCCTCGTCTGGTATATTTGTGTGGTTTGCCATGAGTTTGTCGTTTATAAGATTCTATTACGGCTTGCGCAGACGTCCAGATATCATCAGCAGAGACGACAAGAACTATCCTTATAGATCGCCCTTTCAGCCATACAGTGCTTTTGTTGGGCTCATTGGATCTGCGTTCATTATTCTCGGTATGGGATTCGTTGTGTTCTTACAAGATGAATGGGATACTATGTTCTTCTTTTCCAGCTACGGTACACTTATAGTATTTGCCGTGCTTTATGTGGGCTATAGATTGGTGAGAGGTACCAGAATTCCTACGTTGGATACGTTGGACTTTGACTCTGGTAGAACAGAGCTTGATAGAGTGATCTGGGACAGAGGGCGTGAGTACGACGCTGGAAACTTCAAGGACCTCACGCAAAAGTGGATGTCGTTTTTGGCATAAACTCGTGAACATTATTCATTTCTTTAATTATATATTTGGTTGGAGAACAAAAGTTATAGTAATACAAGATTAATAATTAAGAGTTTTAGGGGCTTGAAGTCATGAGATAAAGAGCAGTCGCAACAGATCTAAATTGTACATTATGTTGCTCTGGATTATATGAGACACACGCAAGGGAATTAATTCGTTATCAACCACATCTGTTCAGATATGTATCCATCATTTAACCATTCTGGAGCTCATAATCCAACAGAGATTTCGCACCCATAGTGGCCGGATAAGGAAAAAAGGGTTCCAGCACGTGACACACTCGTCTATTTTCTAGCGACAAGCTTTTTTCTCTCTCTGCATTGCGACCTGAAATTAGACAACTTTATTGCCGTTATCTGATTTTGGGAGGGAGGTGAAATTCTACGTGAGTTCGCCTGATTTTTGTTTGTGGCCAGTCGCTGTGATTGTGTCCGTGACTTGTGGCTTTTAGTTGTTTATTCGCCTGATCTCTTGTTTACGTTTCTCTGGCAACGATTTGAATGTTTGTATGTGTTTTGTATGGCACATTTTGGCTTGTATGGCCACTTCTATTTTGTATTGAACTTTGTATTTTTTCCACGTACATATTTTTTTTTATTGATCCACTTGCATTTGCTTTTTCTCCAGATTTATTTTGGATTTGGCGAATCTGATTTTTTTTCACTACTTCTACGATTCACGGATTCATTTTTTTTTTTACACCACTTCTTTCAGATCCTCTTTTTCTCTTTCTACTCTTTCAGGTTTTGCTTCAGGTGTCTTCAATCTTTATCCGTAGATCATGTCCTGGGAACCTACCAAGACCTTTCTTCGCGGAAAGTTCGTCAAGCCGTTCCTCCCCTATGAAAAACACCCCAACATCAACAACGCCTCATTAAGGAACTTGTATCCTGGGGATGAAGCGTATATCTTCGAGGTCAAGAACGCCAAATGGGCCCGTGGTTACGTTTGCTCCAAGCCGTTTCCCAACGACTTCACCATTACGTCAGTTAACTTGGACGAGTTGCCCAACCTCAACATTCTGATCGCGGTGTTCCCCGTTCTGTACGTGGCACTTATCGAAGAAATCCCCTTGGACTCGGCCAACATTTACGTCAATGGAGTCGCCAACGGTTCGAGCGTGTCCGCTCTAGCCAGTCCTGTTTTCGCAGCTGGTGCTATTCCCACCATTCTGGACTCTGAAAGATTGCTCAGACAAAACGTCGGAGACGATATCGACGGTTCAACTCTCAATGGCTCCGACTTCTCGCCTCTGAGATCAGCCATGCCTCCGTTGCCAGCCAATATCTTCGACAAGCACAGCGACTTGACGGCTGAAATCAGACACGCGCTCGAGTTGTTGACGTCGCACATCTTTGCCTTGTACTCCATCGGTGAGTTCCGGTTGTTCAACAAGTTGTCCACGATCTACTTTTCGCTCAACGAAACGAGGATCAAGTTGAACCACAACTTGCTAACTGCCAACGAATCTCAGGTAGCCCGTGAAACTGCCACCTTCTTGCTCAACAAGATTCCCAAGAAGTTGGCATCCAAATCTGCGAGATTGAACTTCCAATCCTATGACTTGGATAACGACAACACTGACATTTCCGGCTACAAGGCGGTATTATCCAGAGATGCGCTCTCTGGTGATTTGTTGTCGAACTTGAATGCTACTCCGTCTAGAATCGCCTTGAACCAGGTGTTATGTGCTTTGGAATCAAAGTTTCCTGTCGACGCGCATAATCACCCAAACATGTTTTCGTTGGAACCACCATCTAACAAGAAATTGCAACACGACCCTCCAGCTCACATCCTTGTAGATTTCCGGTCGGTATTGGGCTCATCTGTCTACCAACCTCCGGGCTTCGCTGGTATGACTGCTTATATTTACGTTCGTAACAACCGTAAGAGATTGACAGAAGCCTTTGCTGTTCACACCAACTCTGTGGACGAGTTGGTTCATGTGGAAAAGATCAGCGCAGCATTGTTCAGAAATATTCCGGTTAGTGAAATCGAGAACAACAGAGTCTACTTGGTAGCCATTCTCACGGAAGAAGTAGATTTGAACACCAAAGGTACGTCACATCTTCCTCAGATCAGAAGAGTCAAGAAGGGGGTGGCTGCTGGTGTGACCGACATCACGCGTATCTTTTCCAAGAACCAAGGCTCTTTGGAATCTGGTGAGTCTCATCAATTTGCGATTAAGTTGTTTGGATCTTACGTCAATAACAAGAAGGGAGCCAAGCCTGGTATTGATGACGATGCCCACAACAACGGTTGGGGTGAAATCGTTGACAGAATCATTTCTGGTTCTGGACATGGTATCGCTGTCAACCCAAGAGCAGAAAAATTGGTGGTCACTGTGAAGGAGTTCAAACATCAATTCTCTGGGACAAATGCAAACTCTGTCACAGCAGCAGCACCCATTTCAAGAATTAAGCCTATCTTCTTTGATCCCTTGGCTGAGAATTATGAAAGAATCTACTTGTTCATGGGTAAGGTTACTTTGCTTAATAACATTACCAAGGATGACTTGTTGACTTTCGAAGTGACTACACCAAACAATGAGTTGATCACGTTTGCTAAGGCTTCGAATCAACAAGAAAAACGATCCTGGCAATTCATCTCTGTCTTCCCAGGAGAGTCCATCGGAGAAATCGTAAAGGTTAACGGTATCTCCTTGAAGAATCCTTCGAAGAAGCTTCCTAAGGATGATTACATCTTGTTATCCCTCTATGTCAACGGTGCATTAGCAGGTGAAGGAAAGCTTCTTTACAAGTCTGGGAACAGATTGGTTGAATTCAATAAGAAGAAAACTCACTGTATCGAAATTACTTCAACAGCTCACAAGTTGCCCATGGCCCAAGTTGAGGTCAGCACTGAATACGTTGGTAAGATCTACAACTCTGACGTTGCAATTGATAATATCTTCCAATTTGAAAGGTTCCTCAAGAATGGCTCCAGTGGCATTGATGACTTGTCCAACTCGTTGGTATCTTTCTGTAAGTTGGAAATTGCCCAGGTAGTCAAGTATTTTCCGGAGTTGTTGAGTTCCTTGTACGCAATTGTTGATGTTTCCAGTCAAAAGCCTTTGAATTCTAGTGTTGATATGCTTCTTGACAATGCTTTTAAAGCAATTGTCCATTTGCTTGACACTATCTTTGGTAAGCAAGACCAGTACTTGTTTTTGATTGAATCGTTCCTTCTCAAGTATAATGGTTTGCCAGCAATTGGTGTTTTCTTGTTAAATAAGGTTGCAGAGATATTTGCCCGAGCTGAATCAAACTGGAATTCTGTCTCCAGATCGTTATGCAGAGTTGTCTCCATTATCATGAAATTGTCGATTCACTCAGTTGACCCTACCTCGGACGTCGAAGGCTTTGCAATGGCTCTAAACGCTTTGTTTAAGTCAGCTTCCTTATTACTTTCAATCCAGTCAACTTCTTTGATCAGCGATCAGGTACTTATTTTAGATATCATCGACTATGTCTTAGCCTTTAAGAATCATTTGGATGAGAAGATTATTATGAAATACCTTATTAACTTTATCGACTCAGTCGGTATTAGAGGGTTGGGGTTGAATGAGGATTCTTACGGTACCAAGAAAGCAATCGTGACAGCTAAAGATAACAAGATTATCATCAGCAAATTGTTGCTTATTCATCGTTTGTTCTCGACAAGTTTGACAGATAACCCAGCAACTAGAGGCGTATTGTTAAACAAATCTATTCAATGGGCTATGGATGTGTTATTGGGACCAACAGATATTGATGCTACAAGGTTGGCATGCAGCATTTTGAATGCTGTTTGTTGGACTTTACATAAATCTGTATTCGTGGAGGGTCACACTGGTGAAATAGGTACTTGCTATTCGCTAGCCAAGTTATTACCTGCAATTGCAAGAACATTTATTAAATACAACAAGTACACAAGAGGAAATGAATACTTCAAACCAAGAAGAACATTCACAAGACTTTTCCAAACGGAGCACCCTTTCAAAGAAGATCACATTGACCCAATTGTGAACGATGAAGTCTTGGTCGAAGTCTTGGTTGAGATCGCTACTATTTTTGCCTTCGTCGTTAGAATCGGAAAAGATTCAGCTGGTAGTGAAGGATTCATCAAGATCTTGGATACCGAGGTACAAGGCGACTATTTCGATTCTTCCAAGTACTTGGCTAACAACTTCCATAGCGAAGATATTATCACCCTTATTTCGGGAGCCAAGATTATGCGTATAGGAAAGTACTTCCCAGAAGAAAAATGGTTGTCATTGTACGCCATGGTTGCGGAAGGTTGCTTGTCGGCTATGGAATTAATCAGACCATTGTTGATTAAACATTACATTCCTCCCCTTAACGAATCTGAAATGTTTGATCGTTCGCTTTGGGGAAATTACTTGAAGACTCTTTTGAAATTGTCTGGTTTAGCACCGGTATCCATTGAACACTTGACTGATGTTCCTAAGAAGGCTTGTTTCCAAATCACAGGTACAATGCGTGATAGAATTGCCTATTTGTTGAACGAAGCTTGGGATGCTCTTGCTTGGGATGCAACAGATGAGGACTACGTCAGATTTAACTTGAAGAAGTTTGGAGGATACCAAGTTGATTTTGTCAACAATGATTATGGTATTCTACAGGAATTGATGTTGTTTGCATTGCAGAGAAGTGTAGAATGTCAAACTGTTGCAGTGAACATATTGTGGTCGGTTATCGTATCCGAATTTATTGTGAGCGATTCGATTGTTGATATTGAGAAGGAGTGTCTTGTTGGTTTACATGATATCTATTACAGAAATGCCTATAAACCAGGTGTACCTGAACAAGAAAGTTTCATTGAAAGAATGAAGTTGACATTCAGATTGGACAGAGAAGACGTTGCATTTAGCACTGTGTACAATTTTATTGAAAGTCTTTCTGGATTCTTGGTAGTCTTGAACGATTTGAACAGTGTTCCAGTTGGTCCTGAATTCGACGATGACAGAACATTTCACAAGTTGAACATCAATGCTTACTTGAAGAATGCAAATAAACCAGAATTATTCCACTCTTTTATCAATTCTATGTACGAAGAGAATGTTGCTAAAAAGGATTTTATTCAAGCAGCATTGAGTTTAGAATTGCTTGCTTCAACTTATAGTTGGGATCACAATAATATTCTATCTGCAAGTTTTAGACCAAAGTTCCCAGAACAATCATCATTTGAAAGAAAGGAAACACTTTATAAGATGATTGCCAACAATTATATTAAGGGTAACAGTCTTGAGAGGGCTACAGATACTTATAATGAATTATTGGATTCATACCATCAACACACATACGACTTGAAGAGTTTTGCCTATGTTCACAATAAATTGGCAAAGTTGTACCTTGACTTGGAATCTTCAGACAAGCTCAGTCCTTCGTTCTTTAGAGTTGCTTTTATTGGAGCAGGTTTCCCCACCAACATTAGAGGTAAGGAGCAAATTTACGAAGGTTTACCTTTCGAGCATATCACTTCGATTCATGAGAGATTGTTGAGATTGTATCCTGGTGCCAGAATTATTTCCGACGATTCTGAAGCACAGAAATTGAAAGAGAAAATACAAACAGGAAGATATCTTCATGTCAGTGTTGTTGAGCCCGTCAATGAGATTTCTGACAAGTTATTCAATGCCTCCATTGGTGTTAGACAATACGCCCGAAATAAGGATTTGAGATTCTTCACCACCATGAAGAAGGTTCCAGGTGCTACTTCCATCTTTGATTTGTGGACAGAAGAAACTACCTACGAAACATTCCTTTCGTTTCCAACGTTGATGAACAGAAGTGACATCAAGGGAACGAAGACGCTCAAGTTGTCACCTTTGGACAATGCCATTAGAACCATTGTCAATAAGAACAATGACATGATTCAATTGGAAAGTATGATCAACTTGGCGTTCAAGGAAAAGGTTGACTTCACATCGTTGTTCAACGATTTGTCCAGGCAATTGGCTGGTACTGTTGACTCGCCGGTCAATGGTGGTGTTGGTCAGTACCGTACATTCTTTTCTGATCCTAAGTACGACGGAAAGGAAGACTACGCTTTTCAAATCAGATTGTTGAGAAATGCGTTCAACGACTTAACATTGATTTTGAATCGTTGTTTACATCTTCACGGTAAGTTGATCCCCAACAGCATGAAAACCTCACACGAGGCATTGGTAGAGTTATACAAGAAGAACTTCAAGGAAGACATAGAACTGTTGAAAATCTCCACTGATTACGAGCACTCCTACCATCACCACCCCCACCAATCGCCCCAGCTTTCTCACCACTCACCACAACTTAATCACCACTCGCCCCTGCTTGGAAGCAACGCCAGTGATAAGCGGTCTATGTCAGGAACAAGTAGTGCGTTCATGAGCAGTAAATTAAACAGCAGTAGAGTTTCGGTTGCATCAGGTCAGTCAGGCATGTCATCTGACAAAGGCTCTACTATTGATGGGTCTACCTACAGCATTGGCAGCAGCACCAATAACAAGCAGAAGCGAACTGCATTGAATTGGAGAGGGTACAGCAAGGCGTAGATAGACTTTGTTTAGACATTTCAAGAGACATTATATGGCTTAGAGAAGGACTTGTACCATTGAAGAGTAAACACTTATATTCTGATTATTTAAGGTTCATAGCTGCATTTTTTGCAATCGTTCACGTGACTAAATGCACACGACTTAATCCGAAATTTTTGCACTTCGATTCTACAATACAATTTTGTGAATAAATAGTACTAGCAATCCTATCTCTCCCGAATTTCCATCACATTACGCCCCTCACAATGTTTAGATTAGCTGTTCGTTCTGCTCGTGTGCAAATGGCCAGAGCTCCTGTTGCTGCTGCTATTGTCAGAGCCCCAGTGCGTTTCTACGCTGTTGCTCCCATCACCAAGGAAGAAGTTACTAGTCGTGCTTTTGAAGCCTTGAAGACTGTTGCCGCCTTGCAAGAATCCAAGCTCACTTTAGAGGCCAACTTCCAGAAGGACTTAGGATTGGACTCTTTGGACACCGTGGAAGCCTTGGTTGCCTTGGAAGAAGAATTCGACTTGGAGATTCCAGACAAAATCTCTGACGAAATCAAGACTGTGGGAGAAGCCGTTGATTACATCTACGAAGAAGAACGTAAGTTGTAATTCTGACGCAATGAACTTTTCCAATTACAATTTGGCGTGAATCGATGCAACAGCGATAAGTTGTACTGAAATCGAACCCTCTAGAGCTTTTCAACAATGTATATATGACTTGCTATACTGAATATACACCAGCATAGTATGAAATTTTAGGTGCGAGTCGTCGATATCTATGGATTATTTAAACATAACGACTACTACGTTTTTTCGTATACAGACAAGACTGGCCATTGGTGCTCATTTGTCGGCCTTTGTTGACGACTCAATGTAGACACTCAGAGTTCTGGTGGCGTAACAGTAGGACTATGACATCTAGTTGGATCTCATTGGTTGATGTAGAGTCACGTGCGAACATTTGGAGGAGTGTTTTCTGGATGTAGATGATTCTTCGGTATTTCTGCGCGACTTACTAATGTATTTCTCAATTTCTTGCGGTCTAGTTCTCGCTATTTTCTCAATTCTCAGTCTCAGTCTCGCTAGATTTTCTCGCTATTCTCCTTGAAGCAGTCTCACTGTTTTACTTATGTCGCTGTTTTCTTATCTCGCTAATTGTTCTCGCTATTTTACTTTTCTCGCTATTTTCACTCTACGCATCCATTGCATGATCGAAAAAAGATCTCCAGGTTTCTATCTCTCTATTTAGAAGAATTACCCTTAAGTAATAGACAATTGCCATAGATACCACGCTCGACTTCACAATGACAGCTGACAAAATCGACCAGGCTCCTAGTCAATCAGAGTCTACCCAGTTGCCATCTTCACTGGCTCCGATCCCGGCCCTGACTCAGTCTCTGGGTTTAGCTGCTACAGAAGAAACGATCTTGTCTCACACTGAAGATGAAGACGAAGAAGAAGTAGAAGACGACGAAAACGAGCCACTTCCTGTGGAATACCCGGGAACTGTTGTTCCTGATACTCGCCAGGAAGAAATCGATGCTGACCAAGACTTGACTACGGACTTAGATCCCAACACGGACTACATTGACCTTATCCATTTGAAGATTTCACTGTTGGATGACCTTCATCTCGAGAGATTCTCCAAGTTAGAGTCGTTATGTTTGAGACAGAACTTGCTTACTTCGATAGTGGAGTTGGATACCCTTCCCGCAGACACCATGGAGGAATTGGACTTATACGACAACAGAATCAATCATATTTCCAGTAGCATCAAGCGATTAGTCAAGTTGAAAAATCTCGATTTGTCATTCAATAAAATCAAAAATATCAAAAATTTAGAAACATTGACCAAACTTGAAAACTTGTACTTCGTGCAGAATAAAATCAAAGAGATCAAGAACTTGGAGACCTTGACCAGCTTAAAGAACTTAGAGTTGGGAGGTAACAAGATAGAGTATATAAGTGAAAACCTTAACACTTTAGTCAACCTACAACAGTTATGGTTGGGAAAAAACAAAATTCACAAGTTTGAGAACATGTCGAACTTGGTCAACTTGAGAGTGCTCTCAATACAGTCCAATAGAATCACCAAGATCGAGGGCTTGGACAAGTTGACCAACTTGGAAGAATTGTACTTGTCTCATAACGGTATAGAGAAAATTGAGAATTTGGACCATAACACGAATCTTAATGTGCTAGACGTTACTTCCAACAAATTGACCAAACTTGAGAACTTGTCGCATCTCACCAAATTGACAGACTTCTGGTGTTCATACAATCATATCGCTACCTTTGAGGAGATCTCCAAGGAGCTAGGCAAGCTTCCAGAGCTAGACACTGTCTATTTTGAGGGAAACCCAGTTCAGACTCAGAACATGACGGCATATAGAAGAAAGTTGAAATTGAACTTGGGCCCCAGCTTGACCAAGATTGATGCCACCTACATACGTAGCTAGAATTAGTTGAAAATGATATGATTTGCTTCGTACGACTTGGTCATACCCTCCTGTAACCCTCTGTAATCATGTAATCAATAGCCATTGTTGGGTGATTTTACAGGGCTTCTGGGTCATGCTAGAAGCCCGGAGAAAATTCTGCAGGATTCTCAGGGTTCCATAATTCGCAGCCATTAAGCCGTTTCAGGGGTGGGTTCCAGCAATATATAAGGAGACGAACGTTTCCTTATCTTGTTGGTTTCAATTCTAGTTCTTCAGTTATACTTGAATACAAATTAATTCACAATGTTCAGACACAATTTCTTTGACAACGAGTTTGACAACTTTTTCTCTTCGGATTTCTTCAACAGACCTAGGAGATATGAATCCAAATTACTTCATGGTTACTACAGCCCAAGTCGGTTGATTGAGCTGAGGTACCCTCGCCAACTTGTGAGACGTGATTTCGAAGATGACTGGCTTGCTCATTTCAATGACGGCAAGATATTTACTGGTTTTGACGAAAACGTAACCACCAAAGAGGAGCCAGACAAGTACATCGTGTCATTCAAAGGAGAGGACTTGAAGAACAAGGGATTGAAGGTTGACTTCCGTAGAAAGGAGAACGAATTGACTATTTCTGTTGAAGAGAAGAAGACAGAAGAAAAGGAGGGCGTGACTTCCTCCTACACTAACAGCTACCAGAGCAGCGTAAGGTTCGATAAGAAAGTTAGACCAGATGATGTCCTGGCTGACTTCAAAGACAACACCGTCGTTATCACCATTCCAAAGCTTGAGTGTGATGAAGAAAATGTTGTTAACGTTCTGATAGAAGGTCACAATGTGGACCATTTAATCGACGAAGCACCAGCTAAAACGTTGGCTGAGCCTGTCGAAGAACCTTCTAAGACAACGAAAGAGAATCTGAAGTAAATGAACTTACTGGAATGTTTTCTGTGTTGCTCTACTTTTGATAAGATATTCAACGTGTTTATAGTTATTTAGGATGTGAATTCATTTTTGAAATATTCATAGTGTAGATTTGTAGGTGTTGCAAATTTTTAAAATGAGTATAGGACTCGCTAACATTTTTGCACCCATTTTTAGCTTGAAATAAGACAAGATTTCAAACAATTACAAATGGGTTTGGTGCATACCTGGATCCAAAGAGGATCGGATTGGGTGAAAGTGCCAACTTGGCCAATCGCCGAAGAACAGGTCTACATTGTAGATCTGGAATCAAAACCTCAACCTCCCATATCGTTACCGCTGCCCAGAAAGAAACCTGCGAAGACTCGGAATCCCAAAGTTAATATTGACAGAAATAATTACCTTGTCTACGGCCACTTACAAACTCCTCTTCCCATTGGTTCCAGTGCTTTGGATAAATTTCATCCTAGAGCTGAGCCATCTTCTTCTCCTTTGATGAGAGAGTTGATGGACTTTGTAGATGGTGAGATACAATGGTGGCACCAGAAACAAATCATGATGGCCAGTAGTGAAACTAGAAAGAGAACAGGAAGACCCAAATTAAACAGTATGAAGACAATAGGACAGGATTTCCATAATAACTTTCAATCTTTGTTTGTTCCAAGAAGGGACATCTCAGGTGCGTTGAATACGGCTATAGAGCAAAAATGAAACCTACTATAATATACTTTCTTTTATATTCAACATGAAATTGTTCAAGTTTTGGTTATTATTATACAGATGCTATTCAAGGCTGTTGTCTTCAGTCTTGTAGTTATCCAACACTATTCTATAGATGAAAGAAGGAGCAAAGCCCCCAACGTTGGTGATGTAGATGTCAATATTCTCAGGAGGGATATAGTCATCCAAGGGGTTGGTGACGAGCTCTACATTGTCGACGAGTTTGAAGTCGTCATAGTTCAAGACTTTGCCGGAGTTTCCCACTTCTATTAAGTCATCTCTGGTGAAGGGATATAATGGTGATAACTTGTACAAGCCCGCAAGAGCAAACACAGGAGTTCTGTGTTCTTTGGCACACTCGACTACGTGTGATACCCCCGAGTTGGCCATACAGCCTCCATTGACAAATACGGCACTGGAGCCTATTATTACCTTACCTACACGGGACATTACGGCATATATGGTTGAGTCTGGTACCAAGATGGTCTCGATCTTGTGTTCGGCCAACTTCTTCGCAAACAGATGCGATTGCTTGATGTAGTTGGGGAAACTCTCGGTGATTAAAACCGTAAACTTTCTCTTTTGTCTGGCCTTGATCAAAAATTGCAACACGGTCTCTGAGGTAGGTGTAGGAGTCAATAAGATTTCGTTGTCGTGAATCAAGTCCATCGACATCGACTCGATTCCGTCGTTGACGTTGGTGATTTCGTCCACCAAATCACGAATTCCCTGAATAATTATTGATCTTAATTCACTCATCTGCTTTTTCAGCTGATTATGCTGTTCCTTGTGACTAGTATCGTTGGTGGTAGAAAGCAATGAGAACATAGAGCTCATCATGGGTGTTGCCCCATTTTCATGCTCAGTCTCAATCTCATCTCGGATTAATGCTAGCACTCTTCTGACTATGTTACCCGTCACGACTTTCCTAGGCTGTGCAGAACTGAGTGTGGTGCCTACTTTTCGGATTATGTCAATCAAGTCGTACGGATTGGTCCATCTCGCGGCAGCTATGACCTTCATAAGCAATTGGGAAACGGCCAAAGCAATGGTTTTGTCTCCGTTGAGCTGCTGACGTTTCAACGAAGATACCAAAGGGTCAATTATGGCCCGGATCTCGGGTGTCACAGTGGCAGCAGGCATGTTGTGGTTGCAAGAGAATAGAGTAGAGACAATTGTAGATGTGAATCATAAGTGAAAAAAAATTATTGTAGTAAAATAGTCACGTGATATAATAACCTGAGTCTTTATGGGGTTAGGTTGGTAAAGTAGTTGATGTTGAATATACAGCATGGACGACAAATACTGAGTTCAAAGAGAGTTACTGTATTCAGTTCAATACGGTTATTGTATAATTGACAATTGTTGATAGTAACCATGCTGGGCTTAAAAGATAATTATAAGAGTTTTTCGCAGCTAATTGATAATAATCTGTGAAGTACTTTAACCGTATAGTTTGTTAAACTTTCAAATTAAAGCTTCACGGTCTTATCTTGAACATCTAACCCATACATCACAACTTTGTTCAAGATTAACCATTTGACATTGAACTGATATCTTGTACGATTTATGGATTCCATTGATGAGTCCTATGGTATCACGTGACATCGTCAACTATGCCGTACTGTAAGTATTCAGATATACCATACTATACTACTCTCTTCTCCAGATTATCAATATCCAATTCTCATATCACAGCTTATACGGCATGCCTATTTCCACTGGAGCATTGGAGAACAGCTTGCTGTCGCTTTACGATTATTCTCTGAACTTCAAGGTGTCTATAGATTTGGTTCAGCGACTAGCACATCAATTGAAACTAGAGACTTTTGTAGATAAATTGGGGTACACCGTAGATGCAGCACACCAGACTCCGGGAGGCGGAAAAACACAGAGATTGACGATAGCAGGCACTTCTATCCTTATCGACATTGATTTTGTTGATGACAACGACATAGTCAATGTTTCCCTTTCGTTGGCCAATCATACGTCTTCTCTGAGTTCAATAAGCGAAGTGAAAAATCCCAATAGCCACATTAAATCGCTGACTCAGGATGCCAATGGAGTGACCAATCTCTTGATAGATCCAGCCAAGAACCCAGTGTCGTTTTTCCAACAGGGAACGTCAGGCCTGGCTTCGATAGCGGAAGAGATATTGCTTCTGAATCTTCGTTCCAAGAAATTGAACAGTTTCCCCGTTAACTTGAAGTATTTGGCAGGTATGGATAAACTTTCTTCATCGAGTGTGGATGTGTTCTCATTTCTTGAGCGTGTGGCACTCCTTTTATATACGATATCCTCAGTTCAAAGCACAAATGACCCCAGAGATTGGCTCCTCAGTGAAGGTTATATTACCAGCACTGGCAAAATCAGAATCAACGATGACAACAAACAACAACTCGGAGTATTCAGCGACTATTGGCAGGACAACAGATACATAAACCATGAAAATGGCGACAAAACAAACCTTGTGGGAAAGAACTACAACATGCTCTTGAAGATTGTTTCTTCACATAGAGAGTCTAAGCTCGATTACTTTGAGGAAAACAGAACAAAGGTATGGGACTTGCATTCACCACAAGGAGGCTACAAGCCATACCGTTTCGACTTTGATGTGACTTCAAACCCCGACTTCTTACCTGGAAACAATTTGTCGATAGAATTGGTACTCAATCATCCAGTATATCTTCCCGTCTATCTATTGGAATATTTGGGGTTGCTTGATTATAAGAAGAAGAAAACAGGCACCATTGTAGACGAGATGTTCGAAACGTTGAATACTGGCGATGAAATCGTAAACAAGGTGATATTGGAAAGTAATTCTGAGATACTGTTCAAAATAGCCCATAACTTTACCTCCAACAATGTAGCACCCATAAAGTCTGTGGTAATTAACCAGCTTACAGATCTCGCCATTCTCATTCCTAACTTCAGAAACTTTCTTGTTCTTGCCAATATTTACCGGTCGTTGTGCGACGTCAAGTCTCAACTGGAGATTTTGCCTGGTGGTATAAAGTCGCGTAGAAATTCTAAAGTAGGCAACATAGCTAGTAACAGCATCGAAAAGGAATTGACTGAAGAAGCCAAGAAGAAACTTAAGGAGTCGTTGAAATTGCCGGATGATGTCACCGACGAAGAATTGCTTTCGCTTAATGCTATTTCTGAGAATGCCACCTTTTCTACTATCCAGCCTATCAACAGAGAAGCAGAAACCGATCTTGACTCTTTCTTCAAGAATACCCCTGAGGAGCCAGCAATTTCTGTTGAGGAGCAAAATGCTGAAAAAGAAGAGTATTTCCAACTTTCATTGGACGACATCGATTCTGCTTCTCCTTACTACGACTTGCAAATGTCTTTACAGGCTCAATCCAGATTAGGAGATATATGGGTCAAGTTCAAGATCGCCAACGGAGTAATAGTCGCAGCACAAGACGATTCGGCTATGGAGGTAGATAGCGACGACATTAAAACCAGGTTCATTAGGGCTCTAAACTTGACTGAAGATGTCATCAAGTCTATTAAGTATGCTTATATGTAGATGTGATAAATATAGACTTTCAATTTGCAGACAAACCGGTAATACATAGAGATCCATATTTTTGAAAAAATATACATTTAGTCTTCCATACTAGAAGTAGTCATATATATACACTTACATTATTTTATATAAGTAGTTAGAAGTATTGATTATTTACAGATTTATTTCTTCTAGAGCTTGACACCAATGTGTATAGAGGCAACACCAAAGGTCAAATTCTCGTAGCCCTTCTCTGGCACGTAGAAACCAGCCTTTTCAATCATACCCTTGAACTCTTCCTGTTTAGGGAACTTCTGGATACTTTCCACTAAGTATTGATACGATTCTCTGTCGTTGGCAATCAACTGGCCCATCAAAGGCAAGAGCGAGAATGAATATGCTTGATAGACATAGTCAAGCACAGGATTGTCTACTTGAGAGAACTCAAGACAGGCAAAAATTCCACCAGGTCTCAAGACACGGTAAGCAGTGTTCAAACCTGCTTGGATATTGGTGAAGTTTCTGATACCAAAAGCGATGGTGTAGACGTCTTTGGAGTTGTCTTCGATCTTGTCCATGGTTTCACCGTTCTGCACCAAGAACTTGACTCTGTCTGAGCCGTCGTTCCATTGGGTCTGTTGATACCTTTTTTCACCTTCCCGAAGCATGTCTGGGTTTATATCGGCAATTGTCATTGTAGATTGTGTGTCATTATACTTCGTCTTGGCGTGGTCCAACAAGCCAAAAGCAATATCTCCAGTACCTCCAGCTACATCTAAGAAGTCTAACGGTCTAGAAGAGCCTGGGCGCATTCCAGCATCCAATCTAGATATAAAGTGGCTTTTCCACAATCTGTGAATACCCAAACTCATGGCATCATTCATTACATCGTAATTGGAGGCTACCAGCGAAAAAACATTTCCAACGAGCTTTTCCTTGTCGTCCTTCTTCACTGTCTTATACCCAAAATGGGTAGTTTCGTCAGAGTAGTATCTGACCGAATTGTACAGGGATCCGCGCAATACCGAAGATACCCTTGAACTGGCTCTGCCCACCTGGGCCAAGTTGCTCATATACTTCATACTCATTCTGGCGGAAAGAATGTACAAGCGAACAAACTGCTGAAATGTAGGAATCGTACGAATTCATCTATTTCGTTTTCGAATAATCTCATGGAGCAACTTTTCAGTCTTAGTCGCGTTTTTCACGTGATGTGAAAAATGACATTGGCGCGACAAATCTTGTCTCATCCCTCTTCCCATCTCACATCGAGACGGAGTCGTATATGATTATTCTCACAAATGCCTATTTTCACAATTAAGCCAATTCTATCTACCGTGTAGCATTTCGGTGTTTATCACGTACTTCAAACCGCTGGTACACATTTAGATCAATTGACCAAATTGAACTATCTAGTAAAATTTACACTTATTCTCTCAATTACTGTCTTTTATTACTATGATATCTAAGCTTGAACGATTCTGACAGTGTTGGAGTGACCTGAACCTCTAGTCCAACCCTGCACAGTGACAATAGAGTCACCCTTGTGGATGATACCCAACTCAATGGCTTCGGAAACAGCCCATCTCAATCTGTTTTCGACGTCTTCTTGCCAGTTAGCAACCTTTTCCTTGGTGTAGATGAAAGGATACACACCTCTGTACAAGTGGGAGTATCTGGCGGATGTTTCGTTTCTGGTAACCATCATGATTGGCACGTTTGGCTTGTACTTGGACACGAGTCTGGCACTCAAACCAGAAGTGGACAAGACAACGATAGCCTTAGCGTCCTGTTCGTAGGCAGCAGAAACGGCAGCTACAGCACAGGTTTCGGAAGTAGGAGTTGGCTTTTTGGCCAAGACTCTGAGTTCGTTGTGCAACGACTGGTAAGAGATAGCCTTTTCAGCAATGATGGCAGTGTTGTGCATCATGGAAACAGCTTCGAATGGGTAGTCACCCTTAGCGGTTTCTCCAGACAACATGACACAGTCAGCACCATCCAAGATGGCGTTACCGACATCGGAGACTTCGGCTCTGGTTGGTCTTGGGTTGTAAGTCATAGACTCCAACATCTGGGTGGCACAGATGACTGGCTTAGCAGCCAAGTTACACTTAGCAATCAACTGCTTTTGCACAACAAAAACTTGAGGAGCTGGAATTTCAATACCCAAGTCACCTCTAGCAACCATGACACCGTCGGTTTCAGCCAAGATGTCGTCGAAGTTGTTGACACCCTGTTGGTTTTCGATCTTAGCAATGATTTGAATTTGCTTACCGTCTTCACCAAGTACTCTTCTGATTTCCTTGATATCGTCCCCGGTTCTGATGAACGAAGCAAAGATCATGTGTACACCGTTCTTGACACCAAAACGGATGTCGGCCTTGTCCTTTTCAGACAAAGCTGGCAAGTCGACGTCAGTACCTGGCAAGTTGACACCCTTGTGCGAGCAGACCTTACCAGCGTTGATGGACTTGACCTTCAAGGTCTTTTCGTCAACGATTTCCAACACTTCGAAGGAAAGAACACCATCATCAACGTAGATGATTCTGCCGACTTCAATGACCTTTGTGATGTTGGCGTAGTCGATGTACATGATCTTGTCGTCAGACTTGGTCTTGTAGGCGTCGTCGGTGGTGAAGATCATTTCGTGGTTAGGTGGAATTGGATAGTCGACATTATCCACGGTAGTACCGGTTCTAATTTCTGGGCCCTTGGTGTCCAAGGCAATAGCGAGTGGACGGCCAACATACACTTCTTCGGACTTCTTAGCGTTGTCGATGACCGACTGGTGGTACTCGTACGAGCCGTGGGAGAAGTTCATTCTCACGATGTTAAGACCGGCCTTTCTCAACTTGACCAAGACTTCGACAGAGTTGGTCTTTGGGCCAATGGTTCCGATGATGGAGGAACGACGGAGCACCTTGTCGGGGGTGTCGGTGGTGTTCAATTGGGACAACCAGGCGAGAGAAGAAGACGACATTGCGAATTGGTATATATATGGGTGAAGTTATATATATACGAGTATATATGGATATAATGATATATGAACTGAGCAGAAAAAGACTCCGAAAAACCAATCAATTCAAGCAGATAACAGCCTATTTATGTATTATGAAAAATGCGAATCGTTCCGACCAGCCTGCATCACTGAGTGAAAAAAATTGGGACGGAGGACCGGTGGCCGGATGATTGCACGTTGATGGATTGTGTGTAGGTTGGGTATATATACATGGAGAAAGATATGGTGATTTGACAGTGTACGGTGAAGGTGTACGATAGGTGATCTGATAGTAGAATAGTAATAGAGACATGCAAATTGGTATCTAGTAGTGCTATCGCTTCTCTTCCCATTGCTGGTTCTGTTCAGGATTTTTCACCGATCTCATCTCTCCACTCACTACCAATTCAACTCCGACCACGCCCATTTTGACTCCATAAACTCCAATTGAACAGCAATGTCTGATCTGTCTACAATAACTCCAACAACCACATCACTCCAGCACCACTACTCTACAATTGACATCCTCCCAAAGCCAATCGCCCAATACCACCCTTTCCTTGTCTCTTCCTCTCTCCAACTCCGATACGAGCCAATAGAGATCACGTGAACAACCAATCCTCCAGCATATATCCATCTCCCTTATCATATTCAACAACTGTTTCCATTGAGTTACGCTGTATATGCGTTGGAATCTCCATAAGACATTTCAGCAAATCTAAACATCTTTAGCGTTGGTTCATGATTGACTTTCCACTCTTCACTCCAGCTCATCTCTGCTTCGCTAATCTCTGTGTGTGCCCCCGGTGCGATTTCCGACCCCAGCCCGGATGTACCCAATCTTCAGATCCGCAATCAGCGTAATTAAATTTTTCACTCTAAAGAGGGGCAATCAACTGACGCATACTTTAGGGCCATCACCTGATAGGTATCACCTGGCTACGTGGTCAGCAGACGCTAGCGCCCGATTCGAATGCCATTAGAGACGTTCGGGTGTACACTTCCACATGTTTGTTGTAGACTCGATCTCTTTGAGGCTCCATCGTGGAGTCTAGACAGCCCCCTCTTTGTTCGGACCTTTCTCGTCTAGGCTTTTCGGACTTTTTTCTGCCCAAAACAAAAAGAGGGGAGAATCGCACTCAACGCGAGAAAATTGGGCAATCGCAGCACATGACGAATGTCAGCCGATAAGTAGCACGTGTAGTCAATCACATGCCCCAATATCAGAATCCATTTCATCGTTTCTGCTACTGGCCCATTCCTCTTTTCTAGCCCCAGCCAAACTTCTCATTCTGTTCATATGGTTCTTCCCATAATAGTGGGAATCGGTGCCACGGTGCTTGCACTTACGGCCAAGTCCACTATTGCGGCGTACCGGAAGTTTCTCTTCCTCACCCCGCAAATGATAGCGTCCTTGAACAATATCAATCTTGTAGACGATCAGGGCGATTCCAGACTCGACAAGTCCGACCCGAACTTCAGCCATATTCGGTTTCTCCGCAGCCACTATCCTAACGCGCCGTTCAGCGAGCCAATGACGGAGCTGGAAGCATTGTTGATTCTAGGTATAGAAGGTGACGAAATCGTCAATTTTAATAAAAAGCTCCTTAGGGACAGATACAGAAAGTTGATGATTCTCAACCATCCGGACAAAAATGGAAGCCAATATATGAGTCAGAAGATCAACCAGGCCAAATACGTGCTTGACAATAGTTATATGTTCAAAAACGAAAAATAGAGACCGGTTCTCCCGTACATAGTTAATGACCTCTTCCTGTAATATAGTTTAAAGCATCAAAGTGCATAGTAGATAGAGAATGCATTATATCAAATGAAGTAATTTTTAATATTGTAATTGTAGGAAGTGCTCATACAAATACTGAGCGAATGCTGTAGTTGATTGCTGTAACTGATTGCTGTAACTACTATCTTGAAGAACAATATTGTTCAATCTACGAACTCATTTACGTGATTTATTTTATTTTGAATATAATGCTCAATAAATACAATCAATGCTATTTTAGTGTCCATTAGTAGTTCCGTTTGGAGCTCCGGCCCCTGGGTTCGAGAAATCAATGGTGAATCCATTCTCAGCAAACCCATTAATAAGATCTTGTTCCAGCAAAGGTTGCAGTTCCTGAGGCTGCTGTTTCGCCTTATCCTTGCCTCCTTCAAAGTTCTCTCTGACTCTCAAGTAGTGTTGTAACTCTTCAGCACTGACCGAAGGATTCAACTCACGTTGGGCCTTTTCAAAATCTTCCATTTGCACCAATACAGTGGTGTCAGCTTCTGTGGCAGCATTGTCAAACCACCATCTGGATGATATTTCTCCCTTACCCTGACTAGCTAAGTTGTCGTTGTATGCCTTGATCTTGACGTCCACCTCATTGGCTACTCTGGTCATGGCATTCAACATCGAGTCAGAACACAAAGCATAGAAATCAGCACCAGTAAAGGTAAACGAACAGTTTTCAGCGATCTTTTCCAAATCGACATTATCGTGTAACTTGAACTTTCTCGTCAAAGCTTCCAAGATCTTGGTCTGTTTTTCATTCGTATCTGAAATACCAAGATACAACATCTTGTCAAATCTTCCTGGTCTCAAAAGGGCTTCGTCTAGCAAATCTGGCCTATTAGTAGCCCCAACCACAAAAACACCATCACCACCTTCACTACTCATACCGTCCAATTCAGCCAACAACTGAGAAACAATTCTATCCATTACACCACCAGAGTCACCCTGGTTACCTCTTTTGGGAGCTACAGAATCCAACTCATCGAAAAAGATAACACAGGGTTTGGCATCTCTGGCTCTTTGAAAAACTCTTCTCACATTGGCTTCAGACTCACCGATATACATGTTCAACAACTCAGGACCCTTGACAGAAAAGAAGTTCAAAGAGAAATTGGTAGCAATGGCTTTTGCCAACAACGTCTTACCAGTACCCGGAGGACCATAAAATAAGATACCACTTCTCTTCTTCAAACCATTGTTGAACAATTCAGGATGTTTCAACGGCATATCAATAGTATCTAAGATTTCATCCTTGACCAAGTCCAAACCTCCAATGTCTTCCCACTTCACATTGGGAATTCTTGGTGCACCTATAGAGTCACTGAACTGGTTACGAGCCTCATTGATAGCCAGGTTGAAATCTTCAGGTAACCAGTTAATCAAACCACCATTACCAATTCTAATCAATTTGCTAACAGGAATACCAACCTCTTTAGAGAGCTTGGTTAATCTAATTAGAGCTAACTTTTTCGACTTTTTAATAATGGAAATCAAATCTCTTGGAGTCAAACCAGCAGACTGTAAAGCCAAAGTCTTGAAATTTATATCCTTTCTTATAACAAATGGAAACGAGTTGATATCGTCCATTTCGTGGTGAATTCCAAGTATGTTCTTCCTTTCATTGTGAATAAGGAACTTGAAGATTTCCAATCTTTCCGTTTCGTTAGGCACCGAGAAATCAATGGTAAACTTGATGATAGTCTTTAGGTCTCCATTCAATTTATCATAATCATTACAACTCATTACTATAGCCAAGTTCGGGTAGTTGCTCAAGTACCCATTCAAAGTCTGGATAATCTTCAATGCCAACGACGCAAAGATGCTGGAGTTCTGGTCATTTTCATCTGCCAGAGGACACAAGCTCTCAATGTGCTTTAAGTAAATCATATGGAAAGCACTAGAATTTGTTGGTGCATTGGAAATGAGCTTGTCGATCTTTCCGCTCAACAATCCAATGGTCTTCAATTCCTGGCCCGGATTCAACAATTCGAAACAATCCAACTCAATTAAATTCAATCCTAATTCTACAGCCACATTTCTCACCAACGCAGTCTTCCCAATTCCTCTACTCAATGAATTCAACAACACCGTCGTTTTCAACGCTATCTTAGATGACATACATGTAGTCAACACTTTTTTGAACTCCTTAGCATACTTAAACTCTGGTTTTTCGATAAAATTGAACAATGGTGGCAAGTTGATATAGTTATACCACTGATAGAATTCGTTCTTGGGCAACTTGACAAACTCAACTCCAGAAGAAACCAAGAGTGTTTTGTTTGGATCTATAATAAACTGATCAGAGCCATTATCACTCTTTCCTTTGACTTCAACAATCTTAAACCAGGCAACCGCGTCTGGGTCCCCTATAGGGATAACATCAAGTGCATCACCATCTTCGTTGTTATCATTACTGTTCTCAATGTCGTCGTTTTCATAGTCAAAGATCGTTTTGGACATTACAGAGTCTATGACGACCGGGAAGAAATCTCCCTGCTTAACGCATTTAAGCTGGTTGCTGAGAGTTGATTTCAAACTCGAGAAGAAAGTACGTTGGAATGTCTTGTCCATCGTAATTTGCGAGCTCACTCTAGATATGGTGACGGAGTCTGCGATGGGAATGACACTTGAAATAGATCCTTCCTGGGCATGGACTGCTTCAAAGGTGACAGTGGATGTTTCAATTAGGCCCAAATTGATCAACAATATAGGCGATACATAGATAGTTCCCTGTTTGAAAGTCAAATTTGGTTCCGTGAAGGTAAAGATACGGACAATGATGAAGTTGTCTGTGCCATACTTCAACTTAATCAAATCTCCATTGAAGACAGGGAAGCCTAACCTTATAAAGTCAGACGAGTTGATGAATAAGTATAACTCTGAATCCTCCTTGACCCATTGCTGAGGAAGACTGTCCACAGAGAGCTTTTCAGGCAAAGGTCTGACATGGAATTTGGGAGAAGTAGTTGCTGGAGAATTTTTGTTAAACTTCAATCTGGATTGTAAGTAAGTCGACAAGTCCAAGTTGTCCTCTACTTGATCAAAAAAGTCTTCATCCTCAAGCTCGTAGTCGAGATCGATATCATCAAGAGGTTCTCCATCTTCAAGGTCTTCTTCTTTCTGGTTAATCAAAATGATAGTAGTGTTGCTGTCCAAAAGACCTTGGGACACAGGTTCACAGAGCTTTATTCTGCCGTTTATTAAACGGATGTAGTCGCTGTCGTTTACTACATTGCCGCTGCTTTGCAAGAACTGATTCATGAACTGTGACTTGATACTTGACTGCGATTTGTTTGATAAGAGGGCGTAGATTTCGTGGGGTACAGACACAAAGACTGAGCTCAAGCTGGGAACATCACGGATATCTATAGACTGGATAACGACACTGTTCAAGGTGAGCTTGTCGTTGGAGAATCTCGTCAAGTTGGAGTTGTTGATCAACTTCACTAAGTTAGACAGCTTGTGGCTGACGTCCGAGATCTTGTAGATCTTGAACGAGATGAAGTAATCTGGTGCACCCAAGAATTTGATCAACACGAACTTATCGTTGTCGCCTTTGTTGCTGCTAATGTTATTGGCGTTGCTGTTGTTTGTGAGATTCGGTTCTTCAATCGACTCGGGAAAGAGCTTGTTGAACAAGTCGAGCGATAACTCCAAGGCATCGTATCTCATCAACTCTGGATCGTTAACTATGGACACATCGGCCACGGCCGTGACCGAAGCTTGCGGAAGCTTTCCTATCGGCGAAACGACAGACGGCATGGAAAAGAGTGGGACCTTCAGATATCAAAGTATACGAAAGAAAGAAAACTACAAAAGAATTCAGAATAGCAGGCTACGAATTGATATGATCATTTTCGAAGTCTGGAGTGTGTGGAATTTTTCAATCCTCGGAAGCTTGTGCGAAAAAAATGTGGGGGAGTCTTTGAGCACAAGAGTGAAGAAAGCACCATAAGAGACATTGCACTTGCAAAACTTATCGTGTACATAATTTTACTTGCCCATGCAATGACGAGTATGTTTGCAATATTGGAAATGTCTACTTCTGCTTTTCTGGAGTTAAATAATCCCATAATGAGCCCTTTATTACATTAAGCAAACAGTTTTCACACACTAATCGGCTGCGAAAAACTCTTTCAATATTCCCACTGCACAGGAGCCATAAGAATCCCACTAGACAATAAGCCACGAACTCTAATCCAAAATTCAACTACTTCCTTACTACACCACTTGAGTATATCATGTTCGTATCTTCACCAACTTGCCTTTACATAACCAAATTAGCCTCTGGGTTCAAAGTTGTGCACAGAGTACGAAATTGCATTGTATGAAATTGTGGAAGCGCAATATCCTGCTGTGAATGCCACTGCAAGACACGGCTCTGTTAACGACAAGACGTAAGACGTACAATAAAGGAATTGATCCTATTACTTGATGAAATTGCTTGTGAAATTCGTGCCTAAAATGGCTTGCGCATTTGGAAGCATGTTTTAGTCCTCTTCGTATGACTCAATATCGACATGGAACAAGCCACATGCGTAAATATAGACCGATTGGTCGTATTTCTTCGAAGATTAGGAGCGGCAGTCGAAGCAAAAAAGAGTGGGAATAATAACAGTTTCCAATTGCAGTGCCAATCCACAAACAGACCTATCTATAAAAGAGACGATTTCTGCACCTTTCTTTTCTGTTTCATGCCTTGACTTAAACTAGGTTTTAATGACTAAATCAGGTACGATAAACGATTTGCAACTACCAGAACATGTGCGTCCCAGCTCTTATACGCTTCAGCTCAAGGTAGATGTCGAGAAGCAAATATACGACGGCTCTGTACTCATTAAAATCTTCATTTATGAGGATTGCGATTTCATTGTTCTCAATAGCAGCAACCTAGAAGTCCAGGGGGCCAGACTTGGCAATAAACCAATTAGTTGGTCTGTTGATAGGGAGTTTTTAAGGTTCGATTCGAAGTTCACAAAGAATGAATTGGTTGAGTTATCTATTGAGTTTGCTGGTAAGTTTAACGATCACATAGCTGGCTTATATCAGTCTTCCTACACAATTGAGGAGGAAAACGAAGAGAAAACACGATATGTGGCAGCTACACATTTTGAACCAATCGATTGCCGAACAGTCTTTCCGTGCTTTGATCAACCTGACATGCGAGCCGAGTTCGAGATCATTTTGATAGTTAAAAGTGAATTGACGGCTTTGTCAAATATGGAAGTAGAGAAGGAAATCGCACTTGAAAATGGCTTTAAACAAGTTGTCTTTAAACGCTCACCACCAATGCCAACGTATTTGGTGGGCTTGCTAATCGGACAATTTGATTATGTAGAATCCAAACTTCTGAGAATTCCAATAAGAGTATGGTCGGATCCCGGAAAAATTAACAAGGCATTATATGCACTTGAACTTGCTGAAGCTGCCCTAGAATTTTATGAAAAGCAGTTCAAAATCAACTATCCACTACCAAAATTGGACTTCGTAGCCATTCCAGATTTTCCCAAACTAGGCATGGAAAACTTTGGCTTGATTTTCTTTAAGGAAGAAACCATTTTGGTAGACAGGGATACTACCTCTACCAACAATAAGTACGAGGTTGCTGCAACTATTTTCCATGAAGTTTCTCATCAATGGTTTGGAAATCTTGTGACATTGAAATTCTGGGATAGCCTTTGGCTCAAGGAAGGATTCGCCGATTGGATGTCTTGGTATGCTATTGATAGCCTTTATCCCGAATGGAAGCCGTTTCAAAATTATCTCGTCTATGACTTGCAAAATTCATTAACAGCAGATGCTCTCAGTACGACACATTCAGTAGAGATGCCAATTGCGTCATTGGAGGATATCAAACAAGGGTACGATAGTATTTCATACGCCAAAGGCTGTTCATTAATAGTGATGGTTGCAAAATGGCTTGGAGTGGATATTTTTATGGAAGGCGTTGTAAAATATTTGTCTACATTCAGTTGGAAAGCTACCACCGCACTGGATTTATGGTCATGTTTATACGATGTCAGCGGAATAGATGTTGGATCTGCAATGGAGGTTTGGATAAAACAAGCTGGTTTTCCGAAGGTTACTGTTGAGGAATTGGATGATAACAAGATAAAGATTTCCCAAAGGAGGTTCATATCTAATCCGACTGTAACTGAATATGATGACTATTTATTTCCAATCTTTGTAAATATCAGGACTACAAAAGAACCAAGTTATCAAATTTTACTCAAATCAAAGGAAGAGATATTTGAATTAGAGCTTGAGGATGACTTTTTCAAAGTTAATAGTGACCAAGTTGGGTTTTATCGAACTGCGTACAGTGAAGAGAGGTGGACCAAACTAGGTTTAGCTGGAGTTCAAGGAAAGCTATCCGTCGAAGACAGAATTGGTTTACTTGCCGATTGTGCAAAATTGGCGGAATCCGGTTATATACTGACTATTTGCTTTTTTGAGCTACTTAAGCAATGGAGTTGCGAAAAAGACGCATACGTTTGGGATGAAGCAATTAATGACTTATTTGATATTCAGGATGTATTCATATTTGACAATGGGAATATATTTGAAGGCATCAATCAATTTATGAGAAATCTAATTGGGAATCATATTCAGGCTAGTCTTGAAATCAGCCAAAAAGATTCTTATGAATTGAATAATTTCAAGAAAACAATCTTTTCTGCTGGCTATAGTAATGGCGATCCACTTGTTATCAAATACTGTAGAGAAAAATTTGCTTCATTTACACACGACGGAAACACAGTTAATGCTGACCAAAGAGGTGTCATTTTCAAGTGTGTTGCTAAATACGGAGGGCAAGAAGAGTATGAAAGATTGATGGAGATCTATGAGGAAGCAGATGATGACGACATTGCAGATGATGCGTTGGTTTCATTAGGTCGATTTCCAAAGCCTGACATATTGCAGAACTTCTTGCAATTTGTTCTAGATCTGCTAAATGAGCAGGATGTATTGTTTGCATTATCTGCTTTGAAAAATCATTCTACAGGTATCACAACTCTTTGGAGATTTTTGCGGAATGATTGGGAATCGATTGCTGAAAAGCTCGGATATGGTTCAGAAACACATATCAAAGTCGTCAACGCATGCTTGTTAAGATTAGCTACAAGGGATCAAAAAGACGAAATTGAGAGTTTCTTTGCTGATAAGGGCGAGGTTTTTGAGAAGACCGTTCGTCTGGCGTTAGAACGAATTGACTTGAAAGTGCAGTGGGTCGAAAGAGATGGTTCTAAGTTAAGGGAATGGTTCAAAACCAACTTGCATTATTCCGATGGTATTGTGTCCAAAGTGGAAGGATTGTCAATAGACAAGTAGATCTCATAAGTAAGAAATGGATACAATTTAGTTCACCCTTCGATCCTAAACTTCTATAGACAACTTAGTGCTATATATGCTGGCGAGATCTTATGAAAAGGAGGCTGAAAATTCCCCATGGAAGTAAAAGTAATCTCCGAAGAGCATAACGAATCAATCAGTCTTACTCCAATTTGTGAATTTGAACAGACTTGGGTTTCTTTCAGATTCTCAATCAACAACAACTAAGTCCATTTCAGCTGCAATTGGCCCTTCTCTATATGCTGCAAAAGTTACCCGGCTCCAAATTAAGTTCAGAGTCGTGTACAGCCAATGAAAAATTTACTACTACAATTTCTGTACCAAAGAATAACTACAATATCGAAGTCTGTTCTCCTGAAGACAAACACAACAGAGGCAAGATTGTCATTAATTGGTATGTAGAATTCCGAGAAGTTTCAGGAAGAAATGGATTTCTGCTGTCTGCGTGTTTTAATGATGATACTTTTTTCTTTTTCATACCAACATAGAGCTCTTACTTGAAGTCTTTACCGTTTTGGTAATGCATGGCTTTATTGCAATGATCTGGTATTTTTGTCATAGTTACACTGATATTCACTACACGAGACTAGAGGAACCATCTGATTTAAAATGGAAGTTGTACTAACTTATACAGAAGAATGCTGGCATTCTCAACAATCGATGTGTAATATATGGCGATAATCAAATCAAAGATGTGTAGACTTGTAGGTTAGTAGAAGATTTACAGATGTAAATTGTGAATATTGATGTTAAAGTTCTACATGAACTGGCGTATTCACTGTGAAAACATGACTAAAGGCTCTCTTATCGTACAGCATCTCTGACTGAAGGCAGTGCTGCTGCGTTCTATTCATATAAACTCGCTCTACATTCTTTTCTAATACAATGATTATGAATTTATTATACAAACTTCTTATTTATGAAAAACTACTTAACTTGAAGTTCAACTTAAGCTTCGTCTTCATCAACAACAACAGTTTGCAAACCCTTGGTGGTTGGAACAATGACTGGTTCAACGAAAGCGAACAACTTTTCCTTGGCGTCTTCTTCGTCGTTTCTCTTTCTAGAGATTCTCAATCTCAATCTGTTTTCAACACCTTGAACACCTCTCTTCCACAATTGGACGTTCAACTTTGGATCTAATCTAACATCGGTGGTACCCATGTGCAAAGTAGCGAACTTCTTGATTTCCTTGACAGCCTTTGGAGCTCTCTTCTTGAAGTGAACACCGTGCAACTAAATAGGTTAGTATAAAATTCGAAAATAATGTGCTGGACGTAGACGGGGATCAGAATGACTTTTTCTATTTGATAATATGCTTGAAATTATTGGAATACTTCTCTGGGCTAAATTTTCAAATGGAAGATGCTTACGACATCTATGTATGGGATGACAAGTCTGATAATAACATGCTGTTCTGAGCTTCCATGGAACACTACTGCTGGAGTTTCTAAAACTTTGCTATTTCCACATTACAGCATAGAATGGACATAGACGAATGAATAACTTAAATGTTCTGACCTCTTTATTCTTCTTCTCTGTCACGTTAATTCTTCATATTGAATATTGACTTTTGATAATGTTTTCAGTTTGGTGATATTACGTTCTTCTAATCGACTTCGAGCCTTCGCTTGGATTTTGGAGTATAATTCTGGAATTTTTCAGTCTTCGGATAATCCCCATTTAAACGTCTTTCTTTCCGCAGCTTTCTTTACATACTCTCTTGTGCAAGTTGATGGTGTATTCACGAGTAACAACGTCTTGTAAAGCCATTTTGGATGATTGCTATTAGTAAAGGTATACAAACACTAGAATTAAAAGGAAGTTTCAGCACTCTTGAAAAGTAGTAGCTGAAAAAAAATTTTCCCTCACACAGTAGCAGTTCTCGCACTCCCATAGTGAGAGTATCTCCATAGTCGATTTTGTGAAGACTTTCTGGCAAGGGAAGCACATCACGTGCACTAATAGTAAGGTGCGAAACTGATGGTGGTATGTGCAGTCGAGTATTAGAGAAACAGACACGTGAGGTATGTAACAGTTGAGGGCTGAGCCCTAAGCAAACTGGCAAGATCAGTGAGGTGGGACTGTCTCTTTCACACTGCACCAATAATAGGCTGCAAACAAGGGCTTATCGTCACAGATTATAACACTTTAAAATTCATGAATTTATATACATATATATAAAACATATACCGTGTGGGTGTAGTGAAATGAAAACCATTCGAACCATTCAAAAAGTAGGAATTGATAACTCTAGAGATGCTATCTGGACCCAACTATATCTGTACCTATTTTGCAATCACTACTCTAGCCCGTATATCTTATAGATGTATTTGTACCAATGATTATTCAAGTCCGCATATGCTAAGTCGAGGAGTTGATCGTGGTCGAATTCTTGGAGTTGCTCCTCGGAGACGTCACTTTTTTCTTTACGGCTGAGAAATTGTAGCTTTCCGTCTTCGCTGGATTCAAGTTTGAAGTGAGGGAAGATGTTGCACAATTCCCACAAGCCTAAGGTAGAACAGATGATACGGGTTGTAACGGATCCATTGATGACCGAGTCCACGAGCTCTTCTAGCGTGATATCTTGCTTGACATATACACTGGCTGCGGGTGTTTCAGTAATTTCAGAATCTTGTGATGGAATCGTTGGCTGCAAGGTTTGCATGGAGTGAAGCAAGGAATTTTTGGTGAAGGGCTGGACTTCACTTTCGTAGCTATCTTTGTATTTCGGGATTACAAGTTCCTCTACGTTCGTGTCGGGAGTAGACTTTCGACGAAGGTTGAGCACCAAAGTTTCCACAATTATGATTAATAGTGTTACGTTCAGCAAGTATTGCTGGTAGTGTTCGTCTGGGTTAGGTAAGAGTTTCAATTCCTGGCGCAAGTTGATCAAGTAGTTGAGTAATGACAAATAGTTTTTCGTTATCAAGAGGACAACTACGATGTCGTAGCTGAGATTGATAAGCTTGTGTTTCAACTCGCTGGAGCTTTTGAGTCGCAACTGGTAGTTTAGTTTGTATATCTCATTTATCAAGTTCAAGTTAGGCAATGATTTCAAGCGCAAAAGCAAGATCAAGAGGTCGTAGTCTATGAGAGCCCAGTTGTTTTTGGGCAATGGGTAGATTGGCGTTAAGTTATTTGTGTTTAAACTCGAAGACAAGGATGAGGACCGGCTAACATTGGTTGTGGCCGAAGCAGTAGTAGAAGCTGAATCGGACGTCGCTAAACTAGCGGAATTGGGCGGGACAGCATTGTTGTTCTCGTGCAAATACAAGGCGTTGTTCAAGTTTATGGCCTCCTTCTTAGCGTAATTGAGCCGATTGTTGAACAAATGGAGAACTAGACGAAGATGCCAGAGCCGGAGAAGCTGGCTCTGCGAAAATCCGGGATGCCGTATGAGATGGTAAGTCTGGTCAAGCAACGAAGCGTAGTTGGGTCCGATTGACTCGGACTGTAATGATTTCACCAAATGAAGAATTGAGGTATTCAGCAGTGGAGGAGAAGTAGGAGGACATACAAAGAGTGAATCTTGGGAAAGGTGTTGGGTAGACATTGTGAAACCGTTAATTAATCAGTGGAAAATCGCCAGAATTGATGAGAGTTAATAAAAAATGAATTGAAAATTGAATTGAAGGTTTGGAGTAGAACGGATAATAGGATGGGATGTCTAGAATTGTATAGTATAATAGTGATTAATGGTACGGTACGATTTCCTTTGTACACAAGAATGTAGAGGGGTGAGATCTTTATCTACTCCATAGTTAACAGACTAATTCGAGAAACTCACGTGATAATATATGCGAAAGATCAACCCCATATAACCAACTCAGCTTAACACTAAAGGACAATTAATCATAATTCTTACAAGGGTCGATTTCGATGACTTCACATACTGAACTTATTCAGCTGGCAAAAAATAACCAAATTGCCCAATTGCGACAATCGGCAGCTTATTCGAAACAGCTATCCAATACCTTCTATTCCCTCATCAAGTCCAATTCTACAAATGGACCCAACACCTCAACTTTGATAGATAAAATCACCACGATCCATCAGCTTAATGACGAAATCGATAAGCAGTTGAACCAAGGCATTGCTTCCAGTTTTGATCAGTTGATGCGATCCAAGAAACGGCTTCAAATTCTTATTGATGATTGCAATAGTCTACTCCAGGTAAAACATCATCCTCATCATCATACTACTGGCAAACACACACAAAATCACAATACCCGTACGAATGCTCTAGTAGATGTGCTTCAATCGCGTTCAGAGTTGATTGACCAGGATTTGCGTATTCTAGAACAGACTTTGAAGTTGGTGAAGAACCACCAATAAGTCATAACGACTAACGAATGTACACTAGATATAATACAACAACCTCTTTCGAAGTGATATTACTATTTATTATGTATACTATTGAAAGATGATTTTCAAACTGTAAATAGTATATACTACAAATATGAAGTTATTACTATCGTAGGTATTAATTATATTGCTACTATTGTACGAAATTTAGCAGAATTTAAGACATTAAAACGTTAAGATGACGATATGCTAGCCAATTATAAGAGTAGCAATCTTCACAAAAGACTCATGGCAAGCCTCTTGCTGCTCTCTCCCATTTCTCCTCCGCAATCCAACCGGCGTTGATGATTTTGACCAAGTCCTCGAGATTGATGCGTTTCTCGTTCTTGAGAAGACGACCCTTATCTACCAAGTTGTTGTATATCTTAACATACAAGTCACGGGGTATGTGGCTGATGGACAGCTTGCGAAGACGCTTCTCAACCTTTTGGGGATCGTCATTTGCAAGCCATTTGGAACGGCGGTATTCCCAGAGTGAAGTACCAATGTTGTCTATTTGAAGGTTCATATGCAAAGTTGTACGTGATGAACCGCTGTCCATAGCAGGCGATTCGTTCTTCGCGTGGATTTCAAACTCCTGCTTCAACTTGCAGAGGTCAAGATCACGGAAATTGATTTCGTTGAGATATCCTTCGCCTTCCTCTTCTGATTCATCATCCATGCCATCTTCTCTGTCGCTATCGACATCTAATTCTATTGGAATATCTGGATGTGGACTTCTAGAGTTCATATCCAGGTTGACATTGCTGTTGCCTGCACTTTGCTGTATGAAATCTTGCAACGTACAACTCATCTTGTTGTGATTGCTATCTGATACGAAGGTCGTGGAAGACTTGACTTCTTCGTTCTTCAAGTGGATAGCGGCCATGCGGTCCAAGCTCTTGTACTTTTTATATCCTTCAAGGAAAGCTTCGCTAGCTGAGTTGTATCCCTTGTTGGACTTAATGAGTCTATCTAAAGTGTCGTCGTTTTCTACGTCTACAAAGAGATCGTCAACAAGTTCGTCAGTGTTGAACACTTCTTCCAGAATCGACCTGAGTTTAAACAAAAGTAGGTTCCACTCAATGGAGATTTTCTTGAAGAATCCAACCTTTTTTGACAGCTTCGAGTTGCTGATTTCTTTTTTCAACGGCGAGGACTTCTTCTTTGCTCTGCTTCTTATATCTGGCAGCGACACGGCGTTACGTAATATAGGAATGTGACCGTGCTGGGTGGTTGTGGATGAAGATGGTTCGTTGCAGGTATACAAGTTGTGAATCACCACCATATCTAGAGCGTTGGTAGAACAGATAAGACCAAACGCTAGATGCTAGTATGACTATGAAGGGTGTCTCTGATCTATATGACGATGACAGAGACAACTGAAGAAATCTGATATGATATCAACAGATATGTTAGAATGATAGATACTATAAGCTGAAAGGATACCTATAATTTGATACGATATATCAATGTAATATACCAATATGATAAACCAACTTTGGATGGTATCTTGACTCAAACGTTGCGAGATCAGTATATTTGATCTTCAGGCTATTTTGTGGTGTTACTTAGGCAATAGCCACTGCTGAGTTCTATCGGAAGAAATCTGAAAATGAGACTTTTAAGTAACAAAAACTTCAAGTGAGTTGGAACACAACAAAAAAAGCCAGACCTGGCTCAGCAATAGTGGAACAATAAAGGCTTAAGGTCACCAGGTGCCTTACAAAGGGAACTATGAAGACAACAGGCGAGAAAACGACAGCCGAAGCTCTGGAAAGGAAGAAATAATACAAACATCTGGTCAAGCTCAAAAAGAAAAGTCACTCTCCAATACTCATACAATATTGGTCTCCCAATCTGGGCATTCTGTGTGCAGGTATTGGAAAACAGCATATTTGAAGGATCGCACGGAACAAGATGCTTCTAAGTAGTGTTCCATTTGGCTTGGGCTCCAGATATCACCTAGACTGTACATAGCCGCGGAAGACCTTTACATGAATCATTTTCAACTGATAATTAAGCTGCTCTAGTGGAAGATAGATAGAAATTTTTCCTAAGCGAAAATTGTGAAAGATTGCGGTTGTGAACCCATGCCGCAATAGTGTTACTTCCCAGAGAAAAGTCTTCTGCATGCTCCACACTCTACACTTACTCCTAAAGTCAATCACACCACCAGCAGCAAGAAATTATCACAACTGTTCATCTAATCGCCGAGTCGGTAGTTCCTTTCTAGAATCTCCTATTTACGCACTGCCTCTGTCCCGAGCTTTCCAGCTACAGGCTTCTGCTACTGCTTTGTGTCTGGACCAAAGGACTAAAGCGATGGGCTCAGTTTTTGGCGGCACGTGATGACTGAGCCTCGGGATTTTCTTCACCTACGGTGACCTTACCCACATATTCTCAGTATTGGCGAAACAATCTGGTTGTTGAATGTAGACTCGAAACTGTAGCCTCTGCACGATCAATGTAGAAATTGGTCACCATTTCATTTTTCATTTCAAGTGTTATTTTTTCAGAGTTTTTCATTCGAGATGCAATCCGTATTTGACAATACATGCGGCTGGCAGCCTGAAATGGCTGCGAAAAGTAATTGTAGATCATTGGGCTGATAGCACGACCACTAACTCGTTTGGACTGATACCTATGGATTGATAGGATCTGTAAATTCGGTCAAAACTATTATTTGTCTAGATTTCAGGGTTCTTCTGGCGAACATATGACAGTAGAGCCATACGTAGTAACTTCAAACAGTATGGTCACTGTTTGACCAATAAAGAGCGAAATTTGATCTGTAGTATATTCTACAACAGAAAAGAATTACATAACGAATTAATAAACAAACTCTTTTTGCTAGAGCTCCCACCTCGTCTGCAAGCCACCAATCATTCTCTGCCCTAGTTTCAAACATTACTCATTAATTGAGACATATAGAATACATTACTAGATAAACCTTTTAAGCCTTTGCAACATGGAGTTCTTCGATAGTTTCTACGACTTCCTTGTCGTCGAGGTCCGATTCTCCACTGCTGGAAACGACCACCTTATTGTCTAATTTTCTGTAAGCAATCACAACGTAGACAGCATAGGTGCTTGCTAATATATAGCCACACATAGGAATCACAGCTGAAACACGGTACGAGACGTTATCTGCTACTACACCAGTCAAAGATGGCCAACACATACCTCCGGAGATACCCATAACCAACCCAGCACCACCTCTCTTAGAGTGTCTACCCAAACCTCTCATACCCATCCCAAAGATCATGGCAAAACAACACGATTCAAATGCAAAAACAATGATATAACACGCAAGACCAGCTTTGCCATGTAAACCAGCAGCAAGAGCTGCGAATAAGATGCATCCAGAAATGAAAGCACTATACATATACTGAGGCTTACAACCCAAATGAAGCATGAACGAGGCAATGAATCTGACACCACAGTAGATGGCTTGGGCAACAGAAAGCAAGTTGGAGGCTGTAGTTTTAGCGATTCCAGCATTGAAATGGGCATAGTTGATGAAGAATGAAGCGAGCGAGACTTGCGCTCCAACATAGCAGAACTGAGCAAAAATTGCCCAGAACAAGGGCCACTGTTTCAAAAACCTCTCTTTGTCGTTGTAGACACCATTAGCCTCTTCAGTCAACTGGTGCATATCCTCGTCCGTGATTTCTGGAATGTCTGCAACATAGAAAACGATACTCAAAATAAAGACAAAGGATCCTACGGCGAGATACACCCATTGAACGTTGGTCAACGAGTATGCATTAGCACCGTTGAAAAAGGTGTGCGATGCTATTAAAGGAGAAACGAAAGTACCCGCACCTTGAAACGATTGAGCCAAGTTGATTCTGAGCTCAGTTTTGTCTGTTGGACCACACATAGTCGTGTAAGGGTCAGCAGCAGTTTCCAATGTGGAAAGACCTACACCTACAATGAACATGGCCCCACAGAAGCCGCCAAAGCTTTCGAACTTAGCGCAGGGCCAGAACATGAAGCTTCCAACACCGAGAATAAGAAGACCAGCTATAAAAGTGTATCTGTAGCCATAGCGACGAACGACAAACGATGCAAAAGTAGGGGGGTTGATAAAATAGGCTCCGAAGTAGGCAACTTGAAGTCCAGTAGATTGTGTACTGGATATTCCAAAAACGGTTTGGAAGTGGGCATTCAACGTATCCAACATTCCATAGGCAAACCCCCAAAGAAAGAAGAGCGACACAACAAGTGACAAGGGTACAAGCGATTCTCGTGCTGTAAGCTGGGAGCCTGATATTCCCTAGAAAAGGCGTTAGTACGTTTTCAGTAAAGTTTCAGCTATCAAGATCCATGTTTTTCTATACTCACTCTTTTACATAAGGAGTTTTCCTGGTACTTTAAGAGAGTCATGGTGAATAACAGATATCGAATTGGATTTCTTGTGTCCGATACTAGAAGATGGTCATGATTGTGTGCCAGTTGTCGTAGCTTCCTATGTTCTTATATAGAAAAAGAAAGGACGGAGATCGCCAAGTGTATAAAAAGTGAAAAATTGACATTATGGTGATCTCGGCTCAAATTTGTTGCGAGCAAGCAATGATTCACCGAAGTGTCACCACTGTACTCCACAGCACAGAACCCCAATAATAGTTACTGCAGCATTACTACCATTACAATATGTCGGCTTAGCCTCTTACAATGATACTGCTATTATGTTATGCACGAGTGAGAGAAGACATTTTCCTGTTGGGGATTCATTCATTTTTTTTGTTCAGATTAATTGAATCTAATTTTTCACTCTTAATTTTTTGCTCATTACTCGCCGAAATGGTTTCGAATCTAATTCCTATTCCCTACAATTATAATTCGAAATAACGAACACTCGCAAAGTTCAATTTCGTATGCATTGTTAACAATAAATCTTTGATAATCTTTCACTGATTCTCTCTTTTCTACTATTACATGTTCTCTATTCATGGATTTTTCGATATGATTGCAAAAATAGTTAATTCTCAAAATGTCAAGTTGAAGACCTGTGTTGAAAAACCTCAAGGTGTCACCTCCCTCTATTCAGCTTGTAAGGAGTTTGTACAGGGTGATTCTCTAACAGCAACGTTGATTATGGGGTTGGGAAACTATTTCTTCGATTCGAGATCTCTTTGTGGGGTTTGCGGGGTAGTCCTTTGAAGTGTGTGGATAATGCTCCGCTAGTCATAATTTCTATACATTTTGGGCTCGGAAGAAAGATACTTCGAAAAATGCTCTGCTCTATATACGAAGACCAAAGCAAAGAGGTAGAGTTTTCTGAATTGAAGTAGGTGGAGTATGCTGAAACTGTTTGGACGCTGAATGTAGTAATACCTGGTACATTTCTTCCATAAGTCGCAGCTTGTGTGCGGTGAAATTATACAATAAATTCAGTCAATTTAACCTCACAATTTCTTCATGCTTTTGCAATAGAAGAACTACACTGTAACACCATGTGAGGATAGTCTTCAGAAAAGAAAGAGGAAACCTTCCGTGGTCATTTTCCTTAAATTGTCGCAGCACCAATCATACAAAGATTATGAGAAAGCGGGCGAGTTAGCAACTTGGTTCGAAGAGAAATGATAGTCCAATCACTGTCAGGATGGATGAGTTGGCCACAATTTACAAATGGAACATTTAATGCGATGTTTCTCTTGCGCTGATTTTCCCATATAAATGACCTTCGGATATAGAACCACTAGATGAAGACATGACTATTGCATCTATTGCTTTGTTCTTGCTAATTTCGACAAGTCTACTTGGACGACTTGCTTAGACGACTTGCTTAGAAACAATTAACTGGTTCTTCTCAAATTGTGACAGAATTTACCCTTAGCAACTGACGTACAGACTGGCTGCAAAATGATAGATCGTATTGATTATGTGCAGATATCTCCAAGCGAATAATATAATTTGAGTTGATTTTGTATCAACATATAGTTTATAGATTTTAGCTTACAAAATTAGCTTTGAACAAAATATTTGCAACCATTTTTAAATCTATTCTAACGTTCGTGAAGAAACTATGACATAACTATGTAATTTTTACAGCAATCATTTCGAAATTATACAAACTTAGTAGTAGCATCTATGATACCAGATTGGCTGCGACAACCTTACCACCGTTAGTTTCGACAGCACTATTTTTTGCTTCGGTGTCTAGAGCAGCAAACTTATTTTTCAACTGCTTATAGTATGCGTAATCAAAGCTCCATCCTCTTTTCCCATTTAGAACTTTCGCGTTATCATTGGAGTCCTTGGCCAATTCCAGAGCAGACCTCTTCGAAATCAATCTACTACGCAAATGGGCACCGAAGCTTTCCCATTTGACATTGTACACAGCAATGGATAGTCCATTGTGTTTGTTGGCCGAGGTCCACGATCGAGAATTAATGCCATTGGCATAAAAGCCATGGTATTCTGGAAGAGGGGGCAACAAGAGTAACTCTACCGATAAATCACCGTAGATCTCAGCATGTTCGTCACTGTCTTGTTCAGAAGGAGGCGCTTTACTGTCGGCATTAACGTTAATGTTCAATGGCTTTATTATGTCATTCCTGGTCCAGTTCGGGTTCCACTGCGTGAGGTCCATCTTGTCGTGGAAGAATCCGTTGTGGGCCAAAATACTGAGAATGTCAGAATCATCGGTATAGGCACCACTGGCGCCACCCCACAACTCTCTTTTTATTATTACCGATGACTCGAACTCGTGGATGAACTTGTCAATGAAATGGAAGGGGATTTTGATTTCCACTATGCTATTTATGTAATCTGCGGTCAATGGTGGGAGCGAGGGGATATACTTTTTCTGGAAACACACCTCTTTAGATTTTGATTCATATCGTTCCTTCAAGATGTCGAATTCTTCAACATGTCCTGGCTTTAAGCCATAGAGCTGTGAAGTCTGCAAGTTGGACCACGTAGTCGTGGGATTATAGACAATCGTGCCAAGGTGGCGACGTTGTGGAAACTTTTCCTTGATAAATTGTAATACAGGCTGCACGTTCAAGGATACGGGAGGAACGGTATTGAATTCCACTTTCTCTCTGAGAGCTCTTTGTGGAGGCAACAAAGACTTGGCAGACTCAACATCTTTTGTTGCTTCTAGAATGCCTGCAGCTGTTTGTTGTTCAGACTCAGTGTCCTCAAGATGTTGTACTGGATTGGTAATATCTACATCATCGTTTGGTTTAGCCACCCCTTCCTGTTTCACCAGTTCAGGTGCAAGAACATGTATATGATTTCCTGAGTGAATGTGAGGTATTCCAGATTGTTCTGAGCCTGGCTGGGGGTGCGAATGGTGATGGTGGTGATGGTGATGTGGATGGTGATGATGGTGATGATGATGGTGATGGTGACGGTGCGGGTCCTGGTCTGCGTACTGTTTGTTAGTTTCTGTAGGTATAGCAGGAGGACTTGGTGCGTTTGTTGCGTTTGTAGAGGATGTCTGTGAAGCCTTAGACTGAGTCTGAGTTTGCGCCTGAGGATTTTGGTGCGGCTGAAACTGAGGTTGGATTTGCGTTTGCTGCAATTGCGCTTTCTGAGTCTGAGTTGGTTCTTGCTCAATTGGTCTATACGTTTTGGTATGTTCTGGTTGCGGGTAACCCGAGTTGTAGTCGTGGGAATAGGTTCCATACTGATTTTGCGAAGATTGTGCTATAGCTTGTGAGTGCGTCTGAAGTTGGGCTTGCGCTTGCGATTGATCCTCCGACGGCTGCACCTGCGTTTGCGTTTCTGGCTGTTCGTGCTTGACACGTTTGGCTTTTGGTTGAATCTGAGACGACGGGTCTGGAGCCGAGGTATTGTTCAAGAAGCTGGAAATGCCCATGTTGGCAGCTGGGGGAAGTTTGCTACTACCAGAGGACCCCAGAAGAAACGAGATGGATGGCAATCGAATGCCCGAACCAGCACCAGTGGCGGAACCAGTTCCAGTGCCGGTAGGAAGTGATTGTTTGTCAGCAGACATTGGTTTATAGCGTTGAAGGTGTAGCTTTAGACGATTGAATGCTTTCTGTAGCTAGTCTCTTTTGTGTTACTATTCTAGGAAATAGTGGAAAGAAATGAGTACTGGAATTGGAGAGATGTACAATTTTGCGCGAGTTTGTAAAGTGGGTTGTTGCCGCTGCTTCGCTAGATAGGCTCAGAATCTCGAGCTCAATACAGAGGTGTGCTGCTTCAGATGCAATTGCTGCTAGGGGTTGCACTATACTGAACGGTCTATTTCGGGCCTAGTACCACTTCTCCAGTTTGACATCGGATTTTTTTCATTCATGTTTTTTTTGTCTTTTTTTTGGTGAGAGTCACGTGTCAGTCAAACCACTCGAAAATAATTGAGACAAAAATAACATGCGCACGACTCAGTTTTTGTGGGGAAGCGCAAATTGAATGGGTGCAAAATATCATTACAAGATTTCATAATTTAAATCTATATGCTGGTAAATACATATATCTAATATGCATAAGTTTCTTCATGGACTCGAGCCACGAGCCGGTTTCAAGGCTCGCTGTGCACATCCATAATGTACAATCTGGTTATCCTTTCCTACGCTAAATACACTATAGCCCAACCTCTTGTTGCAGATGGTACAGAGCTGTTTACCGGAGGCAATAGGATATTCTTGACTTTGAATTTTCCAGATCCTATCTTGCAACTTAATGCTTCCCACCTTGTACAACTGAGAAGCTATACGTGCATCATGTAGAGTTTCCTGAGACCCTCGCATATGACTAGTAAGGAACTTCTCAAGACGATGCAAAGGAAATGAGTTAGGCAAAGCTGTCATCACTCTTAAGATAGACATCTTCGATCCCTGTAGAGTCAAAAGCTTCTCGATCGATTCAACATTTTCATGATAGTTCATAAGCAAGTCTTCCAAGAGTTTATGCAATAATTGTTCGCCAATATTCTGACTATTTGGCAATTGATAGATATCACAACAATATTGCATTGCTGCATCCAAATCATTAAGCTGGTTGAAAAGAACATCAATTGATTTATCATGTTCTCCTAACCTTTTGTAAATAAAAATGGTGAACCTCAAGAATTTATCTTCGGTGGTCGGAATGCTTTTCAATACAGTCCAAGGCTCATACAAGCTTGTAGAACCAAGGAAATTGTACAACTTGACGTAGTACTCGATCTTTGTGAATGAATCTAAATCATACTCATCTTTGACTTCCTTTAATTGCTTCAAGTACAACAAACAAAGTTTTGTGTGGAACTTTCCAAGTGTCTTTTTTCTGGATAAGTGATCAACCAAATCACTTTCGAAGTTTAGCCATTCCAAATATATTATTCCAAATGCATCATTCTTAAGGACCTGAGTAAAATAGTTCAACACCTTGAAGTTGTCGTAGTTCTCACATTCATAAGAGTCGTTCATAAATATCAACCTAATTTTCTCAACACTTCTGTGGAAATCCGTTTCTTCTACTATAACCCAATACGAAAATTGAAACACGAGATCCAAGTCTTGGTTTGTCATTTTTTTCAAGTATTGGATCGTGAGATCGGGGCCCTTTAGAAAATCATCAAATGCATTATCGTCATCATTAGAGTGCGTCTCTTCTTCTTCGTCATTATGCGAAAGCCTGTACAACATTTCTAATGCATCCTTGTGCAAGCCTCTTGTGAAGTAAAAATCAAGCAATTCTTTTATAAAGTTGGGCTGTTGTAGTTCTCTTTGTTGAACATGATTATGAATGTTGCTCATAAGGCATTCGTTGACCACACTGGCATTACAATGATTGTTAGGAAGTCTCAATAATGGGCCCAACAACATTGGCTTTGTATGGAAATAGCATAGAAACAACGATGTGTCAATAGTTGTAGCTGCTTGATGTAATTTGTTTTTCAAGTCTTCCTTGCTCAAATTAGGATATATATCAAGAGGGGAGATTTCGATTCCTTTCCACTGAATGTTATCTCCATTTAGAAAACTCATGTGGATTCTTCTCTGATCAGTTAAATATATGATAAGGTTATTCACTGCTTTACTGAATTTCCTCATGTTTTGCGATTTTGCATAACCCTGTAATCTATTGGGTACTTTTTGTGGACTAGTAGCTCTGCTAGACATGGTACGTCTGTCAGCTTCATTTTCTGTACCTGACTCTGCTGTAGTTGCAAATCTAAGTGTTTGAATATCTTCTTTCGATACTCGTTTGACAACATTATGTGTAGATCGTATACTCTTGGTTTCATCTGCATCGTTCAGAAGTACACTTCGAATCTTGGAGTCTCCGTTCAAAAAGTCAGGAAATAACTCCAATACGTCCGGATAAGCTATCATCCAATCGGAGCAAATGTCGACCAAAGATTCATGGTACTTGGAATACGACTCAAAAAGAAGAACGGCCTTGGATTTGTACAAGTCCCTCAATTCCAAATATTTCTTCTTCTCATTTGATACTTCCTTGTTGTAAAAAAAGGGACATTTGGTATCTAATTTCGAGACAAGAGAAATTGCTTTGTCGAGGCCAATTATCCTGAGATCGTTGTTGGGGTCCTTGATGTTTCCCAATGATGAGCCCTTTCCACTTATATTGAGATACTGTTCTATTTGCTTCTTGTATTCAAGGACATTAAATTGAAGAATATCGGATCCTGAACCGAGAAAAATTGTTCTGTCTTCGTGGCAAGCATAGATCAGATTGGAGTTGATCTGGTGGTTAAAAATCTGGATACGATCACCATTTACATAATCCACTATCTCTATTCTCTTGCCATAGACTACCATGATGTACATGGGTTCAATGAAGTCTACAAATATGGGAACTGCAGTTAATTTTATAGCAGAGGGTCTTATCACTTGGCTGGAAATGGTGTACTCCACGCATTGGGTATCTTTCACAAGCAACAACTTGTCTTCCGACAATTTTATTGTCCATGCTGCTGGACCTGAAGATGATAGTCCAAAGTAGCTAAATGAAGTAGAATGGTTGAAATTGTACAAAGTTGGGTCGTCGATAGCGAGAGCTATTATCAGGAAGTCTTTCGCGATATCTACAATTACGAAGTCACTGGCTAGACTTAACAAAATCTTGGACCCAGAGCCTGGAATCAAAGCAATTGTTTTAACTCTATCCTTAAGAGATATTTCTTTCACCTTCTGGAATATGAGGATATTTCTTGTCTTATTGACGATCTTGAATGCAATAAGTTTCTTTTTGGTGCCTACGAGAAAGAGACGATGCTCGTCATATTCAGTATACAAGCAGTCGCTACAACTCTTGGTATCGTCCAACTCCTGGACGAGATTGATATGTGATCCAATTAATTCATAAGCTCGTACACACTCAGCTGTAGTTATCACCAATATTGTTTTGTTCGATTCATTGGATATGGGAATACATTTGATGCTGTCTATGGCAGAAGAGTCTTGCGACAAGTTGGAAAAAGCCAGGTCTAGTTCAAACTGCTGCAGCTGCGAATTGTCGTGGAACAAGAACTTAATGTCGTTGAACGATTTGAGCGTCTTCAACGTCTTTGCCGCTGGATATAGCGGCTTTTGGCTCTGGCTGGTTAAGCTGGAATAAACTTGAAGATCTCCATTGTTGAACCCCATGAATAGTCGATTGTGGTAGTAATGGACTGCCGAAACCCGCGGAGAGCCGGTGAAATGGATCCGGTTGAACGGCTCGATGATATCGACGTTCATTGGATCCTACAATGTGAACGTGAGCAATGACTTGTGGAACATAGGTTTCCCTTGTATTCCAAGGGAATGAATAGAGTAAGAAAATGCAGACAGAAATGTAGATACCAGTGGAGTGTATATAGCCGATTTTTTCGCGCGACTCTCATACTGGCAGTTGGCTCCGAATTTAGTCTCAGGTTGTTCCCAGCCAAGAGAATTCGGTGATTATTTGAAGATGTTTTCAACAGTTTTGAGAATCAAAACTCTGTAGAAAACGATTTAGCAAGGAGAAGAAGTTGAGAAGCAGTAGACAGCGCTTCGACGTGAGAGCTTTGTTATTGTATACTTATGCTTTGGCTACATACGGATTGTTTTATATGAACATATGCAAATATACGCAATGAAACAGTCGTGCTCAATCCAAACAAGATATCACCCCCTTCTTTTTGAGAGCTAACAAAGCTAGTACGACACTGTTGTTAGCAGCTCGTAGGACGATTCAATATTAACTCAGAGTCCATAGATAACAAAATTGTTACAACGCCGTCAAAATGAACCAGCTTCCCGACACAGAGATCGAAAAGATCGATTTGCAAGACTTCTCTGAGCCTTCTACAAGAGAAAGAAGTGATCCCATGATTCCAGTCTTGAACAAGATTTTTCCTCAAACTGAATCTCCCCAAACAGCTGAGCAGAATATACGGACGAAATGTATTTCCGCTATCTTGTTTACTTTAGTAATGGCCCCTCTTTGGGTTGTTTTCCACTATATCTTCAATGACAACGCTGGCGAATTTTTCAAATACATGGGTATATCGTTTATTCTGACATTTTCAAATTTGACAATCTATTTGACACTTGTATTTGGCTTTGTTTTGGTGGTAAGATTAGTAGCAAGAGTGCCTATTGGTGTTGTGGTATTCAGAGCATTGGGTTTCTTGACGATGGTTTCGTTGCTGTTGAAATTTGTAAGCCGATGCTTGCCAGACCCGACAGAGTTTATAAAGAGTGTAAAGTCATCTTAGATCGTGGTCTATTTTTCATCTCTATGATTATACGAAATAAATACATATATATCTTTAATGTGCAATAATACCTAAACAGTGCTCAAGAAACTGATCACTCCAGAACAGTACTTAACAAGCTCGTCTAACTTTTCTCCTTTTTGTCTATCCAATTCACTCCATTGCTCAAGGGCCGAATTCAATCTCTGCTCGTCTGCATTGTTGTGAATGACATCACCGTGGCTCTTTAAATACATGGAGAAGAAAGCCTGATATAAATCGAAATTGGTGTTAGACTTGAGACCCTGGTTAAGAGCTTCAACAAAATTGGCCATTTCATTCAAGGGAGGGAATGAGTTCAATGATCTGATTTCCAAATCGACAAGAGAAGGAGAAGCACCAACCAAGAACTTCAAAAACTCTGAGTAATCACCGTTACTAGAACCTTCTCTTAATAATGTAGTGAATTTAGACTCAAAGTTGTGTCCTTGGTCTGACTTCAATTTATGTAATCTACCCTCGGCTGTATCATCATTATTGTCTGCAGAAGATTGACCTGGCTTCCCTTCAGCTACAGAAGCTTGGTCTCCAACAGCTTGTCCAGACAAAGACAAGAAGAAAGGAGCATTTTCTGGTTTCTTTGGAGCTTCCTTGGGTTTGCTTCTTTGTTTGATGACATCCAAGTGAACCAAGTTGCTGAATTTGCTTCTGGCTCCCAAGGACAAGGTGATAAGCGATTCGTCTATTTGGTCCAAAGTGGTGTATGTTTGCGCAAGAACGTCATCCTCATCGGTATCTCCCTCTAGAGCACCATCCAACATGGATGATCCACCATCTCCAGAGGCCGTTGGCAATAATATAGTTGCAAAATCTTCCTCTTCGACGTGTCTGGTAGAAATGGGTCTGAACTGGGCACGATTAGTCCATAATGAAATCCCATTTCCAGAAACATGGGTGGTGGCCAAGACATCACCAATTGGGGAAAACTTGATCCCCGTTGCAACAACAGGTAATCTGACACCATCGATACATCCACCAGTAGGCAAATCCCAAGTTCTCATTGTTGCATCCAAACCAACAGACACAATCCATCTACCATCTGGAGAGAAATCCAAACTAGTGATTCTGTTAGTGTGCCCAATCAAGACTCTGACAACCTTTTGAGTGGTGACATCGATAATGACAATACTCAAGTCGTCTAACGCACAGGCAATCAAGTCCGAAGATTTGTGATAAACCATACTGGTAATAGGAGCTTCCAATTGCAACTTTCCCAAGTACTTGGACTGACTAAAATCGTAGAAGCCAATGATTCCGTCCAAACCACAACTAACCATTTTCCTATTCATGCCATCAATAGATAAACCGGTCACAGCCTTTTTGTGCAAAACGTACTTCTTACGAAGCAATCCTGATTGCAAATTGTACACTCCAATACCACCTTGAGCAGAACCTACCAAACCGAAGTTACCACAATGAGAAATGCAAACAGATTTGACCATTCCATTGTCGATAGTGTTCAAATTGAATCTACCCACTCTCTTGTTCTTTGATTCCCAAGTTCTGGCAAAAGGCTCATCCTTGTGAGCTGTCAAGATATTCTCCCAATCGCCTTCACGAGTCTGAGACGATGAGATTGCGATAATTTCGTTGAATTTTTCCTTCATGGACTGAACCTGACCAGCCTGTCTCTTCCCGTTCTTTTGCTTCTGCGGTCTCTGAGACATTTCTTGAGCCTGAGCATCCTTTCTCAACGAGAAGGACCAAAATGATCTATCACCTGATGCACTGTAGATAAAGTGAGATTTTTCTTCGTCAGGAAACTCAATAGTTACGGGTGGGGCAGAATGTCCTCCTCTGGATCTCAAGTGACGTGGAGGAGAAACAATAGATGAGTTAGAAGTCGACAATGTAGGGTCAAATACATATTCTTTCAAATGGTTGTCACCACCATTACTGACTACAATAGGCTGTCCATTCAAGAATTTGGCGTTGGAAATACCTCCGTGGGTTTCTTTATGAGCATGCCTTAACACATGGACTCTAGCTTTCTTGGCCAAGTCGTAGAAGAACAAGTCTCCTGTGTTCAAGCCCGCTACTAAATGAGGCGAGCCATCAGTTCTGAAAGATAACGAAACGACTTTGGCCGAAGCGTCTTCGGCAGCTGTGACGATTTTCTGTCCCAAAATCTTGCCCTTTTTCAAATTATACAAATAGACACTACCAGTAGTAGTTCCTACAGCAATGATATCCAAGACGGGAGCAGCCTCAATACAAGAAATCGCTTCTGTGAATTGACTAGCTGGAGATCTGAATAGAAGCTTTCCAGTACGAACATTGAAGATGAATAACCCAGAAGTCGTAGAAACCACAATTTTGTTCAAATAAGTAGGTGGATGAATCAAACCGACGATTTCACCCTCAATGGCAGCGTTAATGGCTTTCAAGATGGTGTACAACGAATTTGCATACTTTGCTCCCGGTAACTTCTTAAAGACAGAAATTTCTCCATCTGAAGCAGCAGCTATGACATAATCACCAAAAGATAATACATGTGTCACACTAGCACTGGTTGTACATTCCAAAGTATGCTCCAATCTGCCTCTCTTGAAAATTCCAATCTTGTTTCCAAATCCAGCATAAACATAATGGTGATGTGCTTCCAAACAGGTAATCTTGGCAGGAGTCTGCGATTGTGAAACAAACAAAAGATGCAAAGTAGCAGCATCATATATTTGGAAAGATCTTCCCACGGAAGTTACAATGTAAAAAGTTGACCCTAACGTTCCTACAGCAAATGGAACCTCGTTCGTAACATTTCCTAGAACTCTGAAAGGACTGAAAATCTTGGATGGTTTTGGCTTCTGTACCGTTTTTGAGCCAGGCAAGACTGAGATCGAACTATCTGCATCCAAAACCTTCCTCTTCTTATCTACGGGTTCAACCATATTCTGTGTCACGTTTATCTAAAGAGAGTAGAAACGATTTTCAGGTTTCTTACGGTGAATCAAAATTTATTTGATAAAATTTCAATTCCGGCATATAATGCACGATAGAGATGAGTTCATGGAGATTGATGGGTACCATTGGGGTTACAAGATTAGTTCAAAAACACCTGAAAAGGTATTATAACCGCTTGTTTATTCCGTGATGTTGGTTTGAATTCTTTGACTATTACTCTACTATCCTTTTTGATCACTTTGCTGGTGGTTCAAACTGCTGACCTGAGTGTACGGTATATAGTGTATCACATAGTTAACTGCTCTAGGGCAAGATCCAGATCTTCAGATGATAAATATGCTACTATATTAAGTTTACCGGAAGCTCCAAGCAATAAATTAAATGGATAAAGCAATTCAATTAACTCGGGCAGTCTTTTATTCTCAAATTGGCTTATAAAACCAGTAATATATGGAATTTTTCATTTCCCCATACTTAATGTCGCAGTCGATGAGATTGCAAAATTTAAATTTTCAGTCTTCTACACTCTTGTATCTTCCTATCTAGTTGGCTCATAGCTATATTCTGCAAGTGTATATTTATTATATACACATCGTCATTTGTGTAGAATTGGTATCATTAGTCCACGATGACTGCTGGTGAAAAACGTACTTCAGAAGCCTTGGATCAACCTGAGTCCAAGAAGGTTCATGTCGAAAGAGGCATGGCTGCCATCAAACCAGAATTCATAGTACAGAAAGATCGCATTGTAGATTCTTTTGACGACGATGAAGCTGAAGGTGGAGAAAGAGGTGTCGAAGAAGGTAAATCTGGGAAAGGAGGAAAGAAAAAGAGAAGAGGACAGAACAAGAACAGAGACTTGAAGCAGAAGAGAGAAGAAATCAGATTATGTACTTCTCTCTTAGACCCCGACAATATCAAAACTTGTGCATATGGACCAGAGCAGTGTCGGAGTACACATAATGTCGAGGAGTATCTTGCCTCCAAGCCCGTTGACATTGAAGGAATCTGCCCTGTCTTCAGAGCCATTGGATACTGTCCAGCTGGATTGAAATGCAGATGGTTGCAATCTCATTATGACAAGGAGACCCGCAAGTTAATTAAGGACTTAGGTAGAACCGAGGCCAGTAAAATAGAATTGAACTATGAAGTGAACAATGTCTCCCACGAAGCCAGAGGTAAGTTGAGAAAGAAACAATATGACTTCGCTATTGCTGGCAAAGTAATTGAGTACATCGACTCTACAGTTCAGAACGACGAAAACATCGCAAACGCTAAGGAGCAGAGAAAGAATAACGAAGCAACTTATGTTGACGCACCTTACAAGATCGCTGAAAAGAAAAGACTTGACTTCAGAAACGCTAAGATCGTCTCTCCTTTGACTACTGTAGGGAACTTGCCATACCGTAGACTTATGAAGAAATTGGGAGCTGATATCACCTACTCAGAGATGGCACTTTCTGTTCCATTGCTTCAGGCAACCAATGCTGAATGGGCTCTTCCAAAGGCTCACCGTACCGAATATCCAGGCTACGGTGTTCAAATCGCAACATCCAAACACTGGGCTGCTGCCAAAGTAGCCGAAATTATCTCCAGAGAAACCGAACATGTCTCTGAACTCAACTTGAACTGTGGGTGTCCTATTGATCTTTTGTATAGACAAGGCCAGGGATCTGCTCTTTTGGAGCAGCCAGCTAGATTGGTGAGAATCTTGAAGGCTATGAACGCCTCTTCAGGTGACATCCCAGTCACTGTCAAGATCAGAACGGGATCTAAAGAAAACAAGAACACTGCAAAAACCCTTGTCGAACGTTTACTAGCAGAAAACGATGTGGCTGCTATCACTTTGCATGGTCGTTCAAGGCAGCAGCGTTACACCAAAGAAGCCGACTGGAACTACATTGCTGAAGTTGGACAGGTTGTGCAACAATGGAACGACAAGAAGGAAGAAAACAAGGACAGTCGCGATACGCAGAGAACTTGTTTTGTGGGTAATGGCGATGTTTTCTCTCATGTAGATTGGTACAATGCTGTCAACACCGATGGTATCGACTCAGTCATGGTGGCTAGAGGTGCCTTGATCAAGCCATGGATCTTTGAGGAAGTTGAGGCTCAACAGTATTTGGACAAGACTGCTACAGAAAGACTCGATATCTTGAAGACTTTCTCTGATTATGCTCTTGAACATTGGGGTACTGATGAATATGGTGTAGGATTGGCCAGACGGTTCATGTGTGAGTTCTTGAGTTTCACCCATAGATACATCCCATTGGGTATCTTGGAAAGGCTTCCTCCTAAGATCAACGAGAGACCACCACAATGGAAGGGTAGAAACGAGATGGAAACTTTGCTTGGATCTACAGACTACAAAGACTGGATCAAAATCACCGAGATGTTCTTGGGCAAGTCTGGGGACGACTTTGTGTTCACACCTAAGCACAAGAGTAACTCCTACGAAAAGTCGAACTAAATAACAAGGATACATTTGAAAATACATAGTAGCGACAAAGCAATCTCATAAGAATTAGAATAGATATGTAATTCTGTCATAACTCTGATACTAAAACATTTTTATAAATGGCATCATAATATTGTAAAACATTCATACTGTAATACTAAATTTCGATAATACTGTTAATGACCGGATACAACAACAATTCCAAATTTGCTGATCTAACGCTTTTGTGTAGTATCAGACACAGCTTCATAGTCCTTGGACAAGCTCTTGGCTTGTTCCTTCAAGATTTCAAGATCTTCATCCTTAGTAGCCAATTCCTTCTTCAATTTGGCAATTTCAGCAGAATCGGTTGGTAACTTCAGTCCCTCATTAGCCTTGTAGGAATCCAACTTATCTTTGGTAGCGATCAATTCAGCCACTAAGCCATACGTTCTAGTTAAGATCAACGTCAAGAACAAGGTAAAGCCACAGAGATACATATTTCTTTGCGCATAGAATCTTCTGGCTTGGACTTCAGACCGGTCGTTAAGGATTCCCGGTTGGATACCCCCGTTCTGAATAACGTTAGAGTTGTGCAACTCGTTGGTCACTGAATAGACTCTGTTCACAGAGTCAATGAATAAGATAAGAACAAATCCCAATATACATTTGATGGCAATTTGGAACTGCTCATTTTTGAAGGGAGCAGACACCGTTAATAAAACCCTTCTTCTAATGGCTCTGGGGAAGGGCAACGACAAAATGGCAAAAAACGCCATCTCTGCAGCCAATAAGGCAAACACTAAGTTGTAGTACAAAGCCATGATGAAATGATTTAGTAATGAAAACGTTCAGAGACTACACAGGGAAGTTTGAGGTGTTCAAAATATTGCAATTGACGTTCTGGAAACAGTCAATATCTTCGATAACGAATTTTTCCAGAATAAGAGGGCATGGTTTCAGAATCGGTAGTCAGACTAAATCTAAAATTTCATGTTCGCTAAGGTGTCTTTTTTGGCACGTGATGAAAGAATGGTGACGGGAAACCTGTATATGGGTAGGCCGGTTTTCCTTTTGGACTTAGAAATGGATTAATGGATATGGAGTTATATTAATCACTGAAGAACTATTTAAAATCTGTTTAAACTAGAGGGAATCCTCTGGGCTTTATATATTCTTCATCCTCATCTCATCTCTGTAGTTTGTTGCGTTATTCAACAAAAGAAATGTAGAATTTCTGTTTCGGATATTTATCGGATCCAATCCGAGGTTGGTCACCTCGGAAACCATTATTAGAGATCCTGTATCTTATTTTCCATCACTCCCCTTAACGCTTTGTACGTGAATCAAATGTAGAAGCGTTTCTGACATTGGAAACTAGATGATCCCTAAGAGTAATAAATTGCGCTCTAGATAGCGCTTTAGTAAACATGTCAGCCGTGTTTACTGATGTCTTGACATAGTCAAGTAGGATTTCTTTATCCTTAATCAATTGTCTCAACAATTTGATATCGATGTCCACCATTCTCCTACTATGGGAGATATTTTCGTTTTTGCAATTGGCGATTACAGCTTGATTATCTTCATAGATTTGTACGCTTGACACTATGAATCCAAGTTCTCTTAAGATGTTCTTTATACGGATCGACGTCTCTGCAGTCAGCTTTAAAGCGACCAATTCGCAACTAGCAGAACTTGTAGTAATGTTATGTTGACGTTTAGTGGTCCAGCTAACCAAATGTCCGTTGAGATAAATGGCATTTCCAGTAATTGATCTTCTATCCTTCTCTGGAGCGAAGGAAGCATCTGTGTAAGCAACTATGTTAAAATCTAATTTCTTGTTTGATGATTGGTTGCTCTCATATTTTAATTCATAATCTATGTTCAGCTTGAGGTAACGAATGCAGTATAATAATTTCTGAAAATCATTTATATTTGGGTTGGCACCTTTGCTACCCAACTGATTGGCAGCAAAAGATATATCAGGACGAGTATTTCGATTTGCCCAAAGCAATAATCCTACTCCCTTTTGATATAGCTCTTTACCCTTTGCATCCAATAATGTTTGGTTGTTTATCGGATTGTCCTCGATAAAGTGATCTTTAACAGTGGTGGATGCATTATTGTACTTCGACTTGTCTTTGATCATTGGAATATACTTTCCATATGATTCTTCAAGTTTGAATTGCTTTACAATATTTTGTAAGTATTCTGTCTGGGACATAATGTAACCGTTCTCGGTCTTATGAAATTTTACCCCAAGGTATTCCTTGATTTCTTCAAGGTACTTCATGTCGAAATGCTTTTGTAGGTCTCGTTTGAATTCTTTAAGCATCCTTTCGCTTGATGACACCATGAATAAGTCATCAACATAAACAGCAATGATGATTATGTCACCTTTGTTCTTTTTGTGGAACAATCCTGAAGCGAATGATGATTCCTCAAAACCGAAGTTTTGAATAACCTTGAGTAATGTGTGGTACCATTCGTACCCACTTTGTCGCATACCATATATTGCCTTTTTAACCAACCAGCATTTATTCTTTGGCAATTCGTATCCTTTCGGTGGACGGATGTAGATTGGCTCATTGTTCGATAATGGCGCGTTTAGATACGCAGATTCAATATCGAGCTGGTGGATAATATAATTGTTAGTGGTGGCAATAGAAACTAGTAATCTGATGGTCAATAGGTCTACAACGGGGGATGATATTTTTGATGGATCGAAATCCCGGCCGGGTTGTTGTAGAAAACCTCTAACGACACATCTGCTTTTGTATTTAACGCCTTTTATTCCTCCATCCTTAGATGTATGTACCCATCTGGTGGATATGGCTTTCCTGCCTTTCGGAATATCAACGACTTCAAAAACGTTCAATTTAATGAATTTGTCTATTTCACGATCCATGGATTCTATCCAATTTTTATCGTTGTAATCAATGTTTTCGATAACAGCATTTATAACATTGATTGGTAAATCATCCGAGTCTTCTTCAATTTGATCGATCAATGAGAATAAGCAATGTGCACCTTCGATATTTGTACATACGTCAGTTGATCTAGACTCAATCAAACTGGCCATAAGGTTGATTGTGCTTATACTCAGGAAGTCTGGTGATGTTTTCCTCTGTCTTTTATTGTCGCCCCCTTCTGTATCAGTTTTAGTTTTAGCTGATACAGAATAGACGCTGCTCTTTTGGCCCGGATGCGTCTTTGTCCTTGTTTTAAGTGTCTTACTTTCCGGAGTAAAATTGGGTGACCGCTTTAATTTAACTGATGGTTCTGGTGTGAGTCCCTCTTGCATTCTTTGACGTTTCAAAGCTCGGACGTCTCTGTTTGAAGGTGCTTGAATCATCTCTGGCTCATTCTTGATAGTTGTGCTCTCCCCTTGATTGTCAATCGGTTGAACAATGCCATGTTTCGTCTTGACGTTACCAGTGTCTTTAGACGATTTCGTATCTGAATTGAGTTCGGTAATTTCAATTGCAGCTGGGATGTGCTTATCATTTGCATTATCGCTTTTATTGTTATGATCTTTAACAATAATTTGCTTTGAGGCAGGATTTTGAGATTCTTTTAATGTTGCAACGGGTGCATCTTCATTAATGAGTTCATATTTGGTTTCATCAGCCTTCTGCTCTCTTTGAGTAGAAGTTATGCCTGAGTCGGATTTATAGCCCAGTGGAGTATCTCTCTGGATATCCTCTCCGGATACAGGAGCTACCTGTTTATTGACTGGGGTAGGTGTTCGTACGTTTGTCCCCCTCACTAATGTGGACGAATTAATTGCAGTGCTCGTGCTCTCTCTATGAGTCTTATCTGTAGTAGTAATAGGTTTTGGATGTTCAGGATTTGTCATCCAAGGAAATTTGTTAGTAACGTTCGTGTACACTTCGGGATGTTTCTTGGCTAAGATCAGGAAAGAGGGTTGAGGATCAGTTGAACAATTATCCGTGGGCGACGGATCCCTCCTTGCTTCTGAAATACCACGGGTCATCACGGCTGATTTTTCGTGGATGCCCGCTGATGTGGAAGGTACATTTTCCTGTCGAACGGATTCAAAAGTATCATAGTCATGGGCTTCTTGATTAAGTTTAAATTGAGCAGCAGCGACTTGGGCATTCAAGGTCGCTTTAACTTCGTTCGCCTCCTGAATTTGAGAGAAATCAAGCGATTTGAAGTATGAGTTAATATGTGCCATGGAACTCATGAACTTGACATTTACTGTCTGAATAACTGGGAAGTTTTTCGTACTGACGAGGATTTTATATGTGTAGTTGTCTTCGCAGAAACCAATAAAAGTACCAAAGAATGTCATCGGGTATTGCTTATTATTTGGATTAGCTGGTGCATTGGGTAGAGGAATATGCAATTTTTTAAATTCCTCTGGCGAAGATGCTTTAACTGACACGTCCAAGCCAAATTGAATATATGTCGGTCTGTATGCATCGAGCTTATTAAAGACTTCATAAGGAGTCCTACCTTTGAGAGCCTTGTTGGGCGTATGGTTCTTAATGTACAGCACATATTCAATGATGTGGTCAAAAAGACAAAGAACCTTGTCTGTGTAATTCGGAAATTGAAGGATAATCTTGTATATATTTCGCAAGATCGTACGGTTGTGGGATTCAGCAAGTCCATTCAATTCCGGAGAGTAGCTAGCAATCTTATCTCGTTTTATGCCAAGTTTGGCAAGCAGTTCGGTGTCAGGTAGTTCTTTGGCATTGTCTGCTCTAAAATGCGCTATCCTTTCTGGAAATCTATTGTTCCATATGTGCAAGAGAAGGAGAACATCATCCATGACTTGCTTATGAGATGTAAAGATAAGTTCGGTAAATCGGGAGAAATGATCAATGAGTGTAGTGATAAAGTATTTTTTGTGGCCGATAAGGAAGGGTCCCATCGTGTCACTACTAACTCTTTCTAACCGACGTGTGGCAGGTCTTTGGGTGGTGTGGTTATGTGATGCTTGTCTAATGTTCACGGCGTGACATAGGCGACATTCTTTTACCCTACGGATACTCTCTTCCGTATCAACTACCTTAATAAATCCCATTTTTGCAAGGGATTGTAAATTTGAAATTGCCATATGACTGCATTGTAGATGGTGATAAAACCAGTCTTGGGGGCCGTGTAGTTCGGCAACTTCAGCAGGAATATTATGTATTGTGGAATATTCCTCTTCAAAAAAATGAAGTGATTCGATATTATTTTTGGCAGAAAGTTTAGAAATGAAAAGATTATTCTTTCTATTAGCAACTTTGAGCATGTGTTCACTATTGGCAATATAGGCTCCGTCGTCTGTGAGAACGGTTGTCCATCCTTGTTCAAGTAGTTGGCCAACTGATATGAGATTACAAGAGATTTCAGGGACGACCATAACGTTGGAGATAGATACTTTTGGGTCTAGGTGTATGTCAAGCGTACCTTTTGCAATAGCTCGTACGGTTCTTCCGTCAGCAACACGAAATGATGTACCTTGGCCTTTAGGCTCATAGGTTATATCATGCAATAATTTTGTGGAATTAACACACGTTCTTGAACAACCTGAATCGTATAGAAATAGTACATTTGACAGCAGTGGTTCGTCACCTAAGTAAAAGATTTGACGATTTGGGTGACCACCAAACCATTAATTGTTGGCGAAGTTCTTATTTCCACTGTTCTTTTGTGATTCAGTGTAATTTTGGTTCTTTTTGTATCCATGTGTATGACTTTTCTTATTTTGAAGTTGTTTATCCGACGAATTCAGAGGCATATCAATAAAATTTGAATCGGATCTCATTTTAAGAAATGTATGTCTGAGTGGAGCTGCAACCTTTGATGAATCATTTTTAAAAGCTTGGTATTGTTCATTTAGTTGTCTACCTAAAGCTTTGACATTTGATTCGTTACTGTTGTTGACATATATGAAGTAGGCAATAGCATCGCGGGAGTTTAATGTTTTTAAGAACTGGGTAATCTGACGATCGGTAACGGAAGTTATACGTACAAGATGATTCTCAATATCTGAAGTATTGGTGAGTCTTTCGATCTTTTTAAACTTCTTGATATATTCAATGATCTGTGCTGAACAATCATTACCATCGTGAGTTTCGATGTATCCGATGATTTTCTTCAATGTAACATTTCCAGCTTCGTTTTCAAAAGCTGTTGCTGTGTTTTCGCTTAGGATACTTGCTATATTTTCGGCCACTAATTTATAGAAGTATACCTTATTGGCTGTACTATGACCGTCAAGAAAAACCGTGTCTTTTGAGGTTGATTTGAGGTTAAAGTCATTCAATATGATCTCCTTTAATGGCGGAATCCGAGTGTAGACGCGTTTGAGTGTGGTCTTATACTTGGCTATAGTCTCAGGGCTTGTATCCAATTCTGGCAACTTTTGAAGTTGGTCTTCATATTTATCAATTAGTCTCCATACCGACCTTCTAATTTCTTCTTTAGAATTCGAAGTACTATATCCCTTACCTCTTTCAAGGGTCTCGGATATAGGAGTGTTAATATTTTCCAGCAGGTCTTCGTCAGAATCCAGCGATGACTCCGAATCTGATTGGGACTCTGATCCATTACCAGCATTTGTAGCATCAGCCTTTTCCTTACCCTTTGGTTCCTTGTTTGGAACTTCTCCGAGATTAAGCTTGTTAATTAAGTTCGTAAGGTTTTTGTTTACCTCATTGAACCTTTCGTCGATTTCGTTGAATTTTTTATCAAACTCACCCTTCAGGACAGGGACTAATGATTCATCAGTCAAGGCCTTGGGTTCAGTTGGAGATTGACAATCAACGAATTCATTTTCGAACTTGTCGTAAACTTCAGCAGCTAAAGAGGAGGACATTTTTGGGTTGGCTTAAAAATGGTTGCAACTTTGACTTCTAATCTGACGGGAAACCTGTATATGGGTAGGCCGGTTTTCCTTTTGGACTTAGAAATGGATTAATGGATATGGAGTTATATTAATCACTGAAGAACTATTTAAAATCTGTTTAAACTAGAGGGAATCCTCTGGGCTTTATATATTCTTCATCCTCATCTCATCTCTGTAGTTTGTTGCGTTATTCAACAAAAGAAATGTAGAATTTCTGTTTCGGATATTTATCGGATCCAATCCGAGGTTGGTCACCTCGGAAACCATTATTAGAGATCCTGTATCTTATTTTCCATCAAATGGGTGCAAAATATTTCTCTGAGTGGTGGTGGTAAACAGTGTGAGACGATGACTAGTTGAGGGACATGCAACTACAGTTATACTATAATCATCGGTGAGATGATTGCAAAGTTTCCAGTTTCTTATGTATATATATCTATTAATTATACCTATATTAATTGTACTCGGTTCTATGTCTGACAAACCAGAGAATATAATGCAATGGTGAGAAAAAGATAATGCAAGCTGAATGGTCTTTCGAACATATTGAGGTTTTCTCGCTGGCATGGGTACGTCACGTCACATCCCGAGCGAGACTCGGAGGGTGAAAGTAATAAGAAATGGGAGTGTAACACAAAGAATTGCGTACTGAAAGATCAAGCAAATAGCCAAACAATCCATTTGCAAGTGATCTTCAGATTTGGGGTCAGTGTAGAAAGCTGTGAAGTACACCAAGGCTGTCGCATTGGGCAATCCAAACTCAAGCACACTGACAAAACGAATTAACTTATCATCTCCATACCAGCCACCTTTGTAGAAGCCTGTGGTGACGCCGACACCGAAAATTGGAATAAGAATCAACCGCGAGGCTGTTATCATCACTGCTGTCTTCCAGAAACCTTTAGGCATTGATTTGACTTGCAACCGTGAAATCGTGGCACCCAACAAAATCAAGCCCAACGGCACAGAGGCAGCTCCAATATAACTTGTAAGATCAATCACAAATGACAACGGAGGTTGGCCATCTGGGGCAGGGTGGATGTGAACCTGATTAGATTCTACGAACAACGCTTTTAAAGGAGGGGACATGGCGATGGCTAGAGAAATGATAAGTGACAAAGAATTGGGGGTGAGGAAGTTCTTCCCGATTTCAATAAGCCTCTGCACAAATTTACTTCTCTGCTTTTCAGGGGCTTTCAACTGGCCATCGATTGTAGGATTTCGAACTATATCCAACCCAAGCTGGCTCGTACCTGAAACTGTACGCTTGACTTCGCTATCTCTCAAGGCTTCGAATTCCGAGTATTCGTTGATGACATCATGAATATCCTGGGACTTTTGTTTCCTTAGCTCTGCTGTTCTGGATGGAATCATTTGAAGAGGATTGTAGCTGGCTATGGAATCTCTTCTAGACCTCCTAGACAGACGACTACCTTCTGTAGATATGGATCTGGGTAAAGAAGCTATTCTTTCCAACTGCCTTACTCTAAGAAATTCCGTGTGCTGCATATCCTCTTCTTCTTCCTGTGTCTGCTGCTGAGAACGCATACGTTGACGGACTTCTGAATCATTGTTACCGGGTTCTTTGTCTTCTTGAGAAATTGTTCTAGAGCTAGATGAGTTGATGCTGCTCAGAATTGAAAGAGTGTCATTCTGGTTCATCTGTGTTGTATCACCAGCTGATGGACCAGTAGAATCTGTTATTATAGCTGGGACTTGTTGTTCTTTTGCGGGAGATTCCATTTCACTTGAAGAGTCTATGGCACATTCGTCATCTTGTTCTTCTTTATTATTGTCCAAGAGCTCTTCACGGAAATCCCACTCGATAAGTCTATACAAGCCTAAACTGAACTGGTAGAACACTTGTGAGGCGAGAAAGATACAAACATATGCTACACCTTTACTTCCCTCGTCAGCTGTGAAAAGAACATCTCCTTTCGACAAGGTCTGTAAGTAGGCAATGGGCAAATCGGAGATATTGGGAAAAAGTCCAACAGAGATCAACCCACCCATCCACCTACGTGGAGAGCCAGTTACAAAGTAGGTGAGGAAGCCAAAAACGGCTCCAATGAGAAATAACAAGGTTCCCGAGAAAAAAATTATGCCTATGTTCTTGATATCTGAACTTTTCAAGTTGGTGACAACATTTTCAAAGATCAAACAGGGCATAATGGCTGTTACAATGGTGTCGGCAATATCACGACATGTCGTCACCGTGAGAATGTTCTTCTTTGCCAAGTAATAGCCCAAGGCTATGATGAAGTAGATTTTGAAGATGGGCTTTGTGGCTGCATAGATGATGAGCCCCAATGGATGCTGTTCAGACATGGCTTTGGTCTTTTTTGTTAGGTACGTGACGTTGCTTTAGTCACGTTGGTATTCGAACAATATTCTATTGTAACTAACGCCAAAATCCAACGCTGGTTTTAGTTTGTATTATGAGATGGCTGAAAAATTTGAAATCGCAAGTCCGATTATGTCAGGAATGATAGAATAACTGTTACTTTGGTCTTTCCTTAAGTAATGGACTATCGTCTATTATGAAGCCGAGATAGGTATAAGGGAGAAAAGCTGCTCTCAAGATGGAAAATGTGGAGTACTTAAGTTATTTTGCGATGGTTTAATGGGGTAGAAAGATACGGAACAACAACCTATATATGGAATATCAAGCCGAGTTTGGGGGATTTGTATTCCGGCGCGGGTGTAGTTGCTCTTTTCTTACAAACAGTTAAGTATGGATACCGTTTGGGGCATTTCAAAGACTTCTGCTGATGCTGTGGAATCCAGTCCGCAAACGAAGCTATAAGGAAAATGTGGAATGAGGAAGAACCATCACCAATGACTCTTGTTCTGACAGCAGGTAGAGGCTGGAAAAAAGTACCCCCACCGCGAAAAAGTGTATCCAGGAGTGGGGGACACTTCAGTCTACGAGATGAGAGAATACAGAATATATCAAGTATTTGGAATACAAGGAAAGTAGTATTTGTTGATAAGGAAATAAATAAAGACATAAGACATAATGATACTAAACTGATGTGGCCCTCTTATACTGAATATTTATTTAATAGTAATTGCTAGTTGAGCACCAAAGAATTGCTACTTAGAATCTCTAACAATCCGGTTCAAACTTCTTCTGGCTCGCATTCTTAACTAACACCAATCTTCCTTTACAATACTAATCCCTTTGTAGCTCAAGCTTCTTTGGAACCATATGTTCTTAACTGTTCGCTACTGTAGTTCAAGTTTTGACAAAGCTTTCTGTAGCAAGTTTCTCTTTTGGATTACAATCCTTTGTCATATTATTTGACTGTGCTTAGTCGCAGCTACAGACGAATTCTCAACTTGATGTCAATAGGTGAGGGTTTACAGAGTTCGTATGTTGCAATTATCAAATCGCTACAATGGCGACTGTCTATCGGGTGCCAAACTTCAAGGAATGACAACCCAATTTAACTGTATAAGTTGTATAGGAACAATATCTATGTCTCTTCTTAAGTTGTTTTATTGTCCAATATATAAACCAACAAGAAAACTAAAAATAGTATACATTATAGAAAAACTGTCCGCGTGACAAAGTGATGAATATCGAAAATGAAAGAATGAAAGGTATTGTTAATGGGAATCGTTATATGGGAGAACCAAAAGGAAGACTGGCTCTTTTGGGGACATTATGTGCGGTTTCGTCCCTATTTGGGACGGGGGAGTGTAATTATCAGGATTCTTGGAAGAGGAAGCTAGCTTACTGTGGTGTACCAGCCTTGACATGAATGTATGAGAGTGGGGATGTACCATCGTGAATGCCCACTACTGTGATGACTGTGTCTATTTCGAATATCACGTTGGACGACTTTCCGTTTTCTGTGAGCTGCATTTCTTCAAAGAGTTCTTCCTCGTCAATACCGTTCAAGTCCAAACCAAACTCGTCTAATTCAACTTCCTGGTTGGTCCTGATTTCTGGACCTGGAGAGGACGGAGGGGTTCTAGTGAAAATGGAGGCTTCGGATATGGAGGAATAGTCGGTGCTTTTTTCCTCGAATGACGAGGCATCTGACATAGAATATCTAGATGTGGGAGAAGAGGGCAATTCTAATTTGTGGAAATCAAGCTTCAGGGGTCTGGCTGGAGACCTTTGGGGAACTTCTTCGGACGACGCAGACATCTTTCTAGGGGGTTGGACAGGAGCAGGGGCTTCAAAGATGGGCATAACAGTGGAGTAGGTCAAGTAGTCTTGGAATTCTGATAATTCCAACGAGGACGTAGACCCAGAGAGAGTTATATAGTTAAACTCTGCTGTGGTAGTCATTTTGTTGGGATGCTAAGGTACTGGCGATATTGCTATATTAGGTTGAAGAACAAAAGTCAAAACTCTAAAGTTACACAAGAAACCACAGGTAGTCCTATCAGGAAAGATAAGAATAGAAGGAAGTAGTTCCGGTTATATATGTTTTCGAAGAAAGTTTTACGGGTCTTCAGCTAGCCATCCAGAGGATAACGGGACATAAAAATAGCGATAAAAAGGGATAAAAGAAAAGTTAAAAGCTAAAAAGCAAATTATTTTTTGGTCGCAGCAGGGTCTCCCCCAGCGTCATTAACGGTGAAAAAGACGTGTAGTCAGACACGAAAGTCTCCTAAACCGTGTTGTGGGCCATATGTAGTTAACCAGTACTTGAATCTTCCCCCATTATACTGGTGTGACAGGAGGCACAATCATTTTGCAGCTGCTGGCTTGTATGCATGCCGCTGGAGTTTCCCCGATCAGGTAATGCGCGCAGAAAATACTGCAGCCAATTTATCCAGAATTACTGTTTTAGTTAATTAATGTCGCTCAGCCAGATTGCGAACTTCACTGCTACCCTAATAGAGGAGTTTGGTAGGCTAGTGATGATGTGCGAATGCTGTAAGGGAGCAGCTTGAAGGCATACACGAAGCATATATTATCACCTGTGTAGGTAAAAGAGCCTATTGTTGGAACTGTTGGAACATGAAATTGTCGCAGTTGCCGAGTGTCACAACTCGGTATTTTCGTCGCTTGCCAGGAAGCCGAATAACGACAAGGGGAATTAAATTTTGCCAGCGCTGGCTGCGAACTTCAAATTGGCACTAACAATGGAAAAGACATGTTGGTTTTACATTCCACTAAGAAGTGGTGCAACATTGAATGACACCGGTATAGCCGACAGTGTCTAACCATGGACCCATTGATGTAGGTATTGAAATGTATGGTCCTGACTGTGTCCGTACCTCTAGGCTAAACTATGCTTCTTCTTTTTCTTCCTGAAGAGTCTGCCCTGCTCTCTTGCAGGATTGCATAAATGTCGAATAGTCAACTGCACTAATTCAGTTGTGACACACTATGCACGGATCCTGTTGCCCTCTTTGGGTGATTTCGACACTGATAGCCATCTTCGCTGCCTGTCTAAGGAACAAAGGTAGGATCTAAAATCGTAGATGGTCCCGCTCGGAACCTGAATTGCCTACTGTGGTAACTACAAATGAGACTAATCCAGTAAAAATGCTATAATACAAACTGCTACTATTACCGTACATAGTTTAGAACTCCAAGGCTCCGAAGATGATCAGTTCTTCACCTTTTTCTTTGGGGGTCTGTCATCGGCTTCTCCCTGCGCTTCTCCTTCAGAACCAGATAAGGAAGCTTCAGAGTCGAACTCTTCGGCTACATCCGAGTCTGAGCCGGACTGGAAGTCGTCGTCAGCGCTTTCGGAGTCGTCATCGCCGGCACTTCCCATGTCTACATCATCGTCGTCGTCGTCATCTGCCTCATTAATCGCCTTGGCCAATCTTGCCTTAGCCAATTTTTCCTCGTTCTTAACTCTGATACCCTTTTCGGCACAGTAGTTTTCGATAGTTTCCTGCTCTTCTCTATCAATACTACCGAAAATGTGCGACTGGTTGGAGCCACGAACATTGATCTCAAGATCAAACGTTCTCGAAGCAGAAACACCCCCTCCAGTTCTAGACATGGTGATGTTACTAATTTCCGAAAAAGGGATATATATCGTAGGCTTGGTCACAAAAAGGAAACATCTGTCTAATGGATACAAGTACCCTTCAGATGCCTTCAAAGAGCACGAAATGCCGGGTTGTAAGAACCTAGATTGGAAGGACCCTGGAACAATCAACCTTCTTTCGGTTAAACCCTTGAAACAATGGGACATAACCAATTGGGTAGGAGCATCATAGCTCTTTTTCAAACGGTCCTTGTACTTGGTTTCGTATTCCTGTTCTGATAAATTCAACTCGACTTCGGTTTCTTCTTCTCTGGCAAACTGTAACACCAAGAATGGATATCTAGTTTGTCCCTGTCTCAATGGTGGATCAATTTGCAATATGATCAAGTGGTGAGCATCATCTGGTTTGGGCAATGAGAAGATCCTTTCAATCTGCTTGTATTGGATCTTGTAGTCGTAAGTCTTACCACGCAATCTCAACGACGATGCATACATGTCGATATCGTAACGTCCTCTTGGAGTCAAGAAAAGAACATCACTGAACGAAACAATGGCTTCTCCAGCAACTTGCCCAATAGAAGCTCTGTCTTTAACTTGTTCATAGAAAGCCTGAGCAGCGCTTGTCTCTTGGGCTGAATCAGAAGAAGTCAGAGGCTTTTCTCCATTTTCACTATTTTCGCCCTCATCTTTAACTCCAGTTTCAGCAGTTTCGTCGTTTTCTTCGCCATTTGCAGTAGAGACTTGGCCATTCTCACCTTCAAGCTTATTCGATTCGTTTTCTACAACTCCTGGAACGTAGAATCGCATTTCAACCATCTCATCACCAGCTCTAGAAGGTGCTGTGTCCAAGTTGAACTCGATTGCTACCTCGTTTTTCCCTGTTAAGTTGGAGTTACTGATAACATCATATGGGATTTCGAATGCCGGCTTGTTGTTGACTTGGAAAACCAACTCGTTACGGGCAAAATCATTTTTCCCCCAGTTCCAGCCTCTTAACGAATGCTCCTTATGTTCCAAGTTCAACAGAAAGTTTCTCTGCAATTCCTGTTTTAACTTTGTAAAGTCTTCTACGTCGAATCCATCCAACATCACAACACCTTTGTTCTTAGTCTGGACACGCAATTCGTAGCCTCGCGAACTTCGGGACCATTGAGCTGTCAAGATCTCTTCAGAGGGCAATAAGAATGGATCAGCATTACCGTTGGAGCCCGCAGAACTAGCCTTCCAGCCAAGCCCGGAGTCTGCTATACGCATACGTCCATTGTTTCTCGATTGGTTCAAGTAGATCTTCTCAAAATCTGTGTTGACCATGGTTTGTTGGGTGTTGTGGTGAAGTGAATCTTTTGAAAGAAACTGAAAAGTTATCGATTTGATATTGAAGTTGAAGACGCGACATTGAACGTGTTGCGACATAGCGACATTTGGAGACATGAAAAACGCGATTCAAGTGTAAAAATGATTATATGGCAGTTTTTCAATTTTATATGCAGTCCTTTACTTTAGCACGAAGCAGACCGTATAGAAATACAGAAATGGAATACCATTTAAAACCATTTGATGGAAATTTCAGAAGCGTGGTTGTTCAATTGACAACTTCTATTTATTGTATGACACCTACAATACTATTGATCATTAGTCATACTCATACGATTGCCTGATTTTTCTGATAGCTGACTTCTGTTAAAATAAGTGTTCAAAATAGAAAAATTGCTTTGCAGAGTGAGTCAAGTCCTGCATGTTCCCCAGAATCACACCGCACAACGGCCCGATTCTCAAGAGACAAGCTTGAAATATGATACAAGTGGAACGTATCTCAACCCTAATGTTGTCTCCCTTTGAGAACAGTGCCAAATAACTTCGTTCACAAGCAATACATACAAAAGCTTCAATTCTAGTTCAAAATCTTTTTCAAAATTGCACAAATTACACCAGTTTTCAGAATCTTACTGGTATGGTAGCGCCTGATTATGGTAGCGCGAATGTGAGTCAATAGACTGGTGATGTCAAGATTTTTTAAGCATTCATAAACCTCTTCATTTCAGGGTCTTGAGAGAAAAACGATTATTTGGATATATACGTTTCTTCTTCAATTTTCAATATCGTTGTACACGGAAACCCAAAATGGTCAAGAAAGCCGGTGTTTTAGGAGCCACAGGCTCTGTGGGTCAACGTTTTATTTTATTGTTAGCTGAACATCCCGACTTTGAGCTTCATGTATTGGGGGCCTCCCCTCGTTCTGCTGGAAAACAGTACAAGGATGCTGTCCAATGGAAGCAGACCGATCTCTTGCCAGAAAATGCTCAGAAAATAATAGTTTCAGAATGTAAGGCAGAAGCTTTCAAAGACTGTGACATTGTATTTTCTGGTTTAGATGCTGATTACGCTGGACCCATTGAAAAAGAATTTGTAGAAGCTGGACTTGTTGTTGTCTCCAATGCTAAAAACTACAGGAGAGAACCAGGTGTGCCCTTGATTGTGCCTATCGTCAATAGTGAGCATTTATCTGTCATTGAAAGGAAACTTGCTGTTGCCAAAGCTGAGGGTAAGTCCAAGCCAGGCTACATCATTTGTATTTCCAACTGTTCCACTGCCGGTTTGGTGGCACCTTTGAAGCCTTTGATTGATGCTTTTGGTCCCATTGATGCCTTGACTGCTACCACTTTACAGGCTATCTCTGGTGCTGGTTTTTCGCCTGGTGTTCCAGGCATGGATGTGTTGGACAACATCATTCCATACATTGGAGGAGAGGAAGAAAAGTTGGAATGGGAATCCAAGAAAATCTTGGGAAATCTCACCAAAGACGGCACTGACTTCGCACCTTTGTCTAACGACGAGATGAAGGTTTCTGCTCAATGCAACCGTGTGGCTGTCATCGACGGTCACACTGAGTGTATTTCTTTCAGATTTGCAAAACACCCAGCTCCATCTGTAGCTCAAGTTAAGAAGGTATTGTCTGAGTATGTTTGTGAGGCTACCAAGTTGGGCTGTCATTCTGCTCCAAAACAGACAATCCATGTTTTGGAACAGCAGGACAGACCTCAGCCCAGATTGGACAGAAACAGAGACAACGGATACGGTGTTTCTGTTGGCAGAATCAGAGAAGATGCTGTGTTGGACTTCAAGATGGTTGTCTTATCTCACAACACCATTATCGGTGCTGCTGGTGCTGGTGTATTGATTGCCGAAATTCTTAAGGCCAAGGACATGATTTAATTTCTAGTATATAATTGAACCTCTACAAAAGCATTTTAGTAATATAGATTTAAGTTTATTGCAATTGTAGATTTACGATTCATTGCTCTTTCTTTATTCGCGAGACATTGATAGAGAACAATTTTTCGCAGCTTAAAACATAGAAACTAACTTCCATTTTCAATTCTTCCTTTCTAGTATCTCGATATCTTCCTTCTCACGTAGCCATATGACACATATTGTAGATTGTTCGTTGCTAGATTTTATAGACAGAGGAGATGTGGAAGACCATGTTTTCGAGTTATACTCGAGTCGGGCTCCGCCAGAGAAACAGCACCTTGGATACGTTGATAACTCTAAAGAAGTAGTCGAGATCTCTCTTGACCAACTTGGAATGGATTTGCAAATCCGTCAATCGCTTACCGAGTTGAACTCGACTCGTGAGAGCTCCACAACTGGCTTTATAGTATGGCAATCGAGCGTATTGTTTGTTGAGTGGATGTTGAGCGATGAGAAATCACCGTTCTTCAAAGTATTTCAGTATCGCTCGGACTTGACAGTAGCGGAATTAGGTGCTGGTATTAGCGGGATCTGTGCTACTGTACTTGGACCCAAAGTTGCCCGTTACATTGCTACAGATCAAAAGCATATCTTGAGATTGCTAATGGATAACTTTCAGAACAATGCTGGAGGGGCAAAATGGACTAGTTCTACTGTGGAAAATGATGCTAGTTCAAGTGGTAAAAGCTCGAAGAAGAAAGGAAAGAAAGTTACCAAATCAAGAAGTTCATATTCAGAGGGATCAAAGATAGATTTCATTGAATATGATTGGGAATACTTGGACCTTGGACGAGATAACTACGATTCGTTGTTCTTAGATCTGGGACTCACTCCAAAGCACCCAGACATCATCTTAGCCTGCGATACCATTTACAACGAATATTTGATTCCATTTTTTATAGAAGCTGTGAAGAGTTTACTAGCAGAGAACACCATAGTCGTTATATCTCTCCAGTTGAGAGATTCCATTACGTTGAAATCGTTTGTCGATCAGGTTGTTGAATCCGAATTAAAGATGTACTCAGTTCCAGTAGAGATGCTCAGTGAGAAGCTTGCGAAGGGATTTGTTATTTATGTGCTAACAAAGTAAAGAAATAATACATATCCAGTTACAGATGTAACAACTGCAGTCGGCATTGGGTGTTATTCTATTGAAGTCACATACATTCTTATTGAATCTAGAATCGATATTATCGTGTTGCAGTCTCACAAGATCTCATAATCAAGTCTAACAAGGTCTTTCAGTTAAATTATCAGTACAAAAGAATTTCAAATTCCTAAATAATGTCACTCCAGCATCTTTATAGACTTCTTATTAATATGATTATTTAGATTGTTTTCTTTTCTCTTCTTAGCCTTTTCTCTTCTTCCTTTAGTTACACCATTCTGCCCTCGTAACTCCAGCCGTATCTCGCACTTGTCGCACCGGATCTCCAGCAACATCAGAAAAAAGAGATCTACAGAAGTATTGAAATTCTCCATTCTCTCTTTTTCTCAACAACCTTCTAGAGCATTCTGCTGTCTGCTTCTGTCTTGGTGGATCTGCGTGTCCGGAAAACGCCACCGAAACATGTCGTCTGCTTTTGGACGGTCTGCTTCAGGTCTGAGTCCGTTTGGCAATCTCAATACGAACTCCAATTCTAACTTCAACGACCAAGGCAATTCTGGATTCAGTGACTCCAGAAGAACAAATGGGCCCATGAAACAGAGAAATCGTAACGGAAGAAATAACAGCAGTAACAGCAACAAAAATAGTATTAATAATAATAGCAACAATGGAAAATTGAATTCTACTTCATCTATATTTGCCAATCCTAAGCTAAACGACTTGGAAAAGAAGAAGCAGGGTCTTCGTAATTCACTTTTTCAGCGCAAAGCCAATAAGGAAAATGTTCAAAGAAAGGTATCTGCCAATGTTGAACTGCCGGTGGCCGATCCTCTCGATATACCCACTAGAGTAATTCCTCCCCAGGGCCCCGTCAAGACAATGCAGTTTTCTGCTCAAGAATTAAGTCGAACTGGTCAATTGATACCTAATCCTGAATCGTTTGGATTCCACCGTAATAATAAGAATATTCGGCCACGGCCAGTGCCGAAGTACCTATTGGTACAAACTCGTTTATTGCATACACCTCCTTTTGTTCAGAACCAATGGGACAAACAGAACCAGGACAAGATGGTAGCCATGGAAAATGAGAATGGAGGAAGAGATGCACAGGGACTCTATGAGCAGTTTCAGAAAATGAGAGAAGTGGAACGGAAACAGATGGAGAACTTGGGTCTTGTAGATGCTGAGAATATCAGTAAGGACTTGAACGACGCCATTTCGTTCCAAGGATCTTGTTTGGACATGTGTCCTGTCTTTGAGAGAGTCAGAAGATCATTGGAAAACAACGTGAAGGCATTAGAAAAAGATCCAGCTACCGGGAAGATCTCCAGACAAAGAGCTGTGAAAGCATTTTCCAGACCAGCTGCTGGCCAACCTCCTCCATTACCGTCGGAAGTGCGTCCCCCAAGTGTGCTCGTGCAATCTTTAGATTACCTTGTGGACACCGTAGTTGATATGCTCCCAGAAGCACATTCGTTTATCTGGGATAGAACCAGATCCATTCGTCAGGATTTCACGTACCAGAACTCCTTTGGTCCTGAAGCCATAGATTGTAATGAGCGGATTGTCAGAATCCATTTGCTCTGTTTTCATGTCATGGCCGGCAGCGAAGTTGAATTCTCGCAACAACAGGAGTTGGAGCAGTTCAACAAGGCATTACAGACATTAATTGAAATCTACCAAGATGTACGAAATCACGGGGGTGCAGCACCAAACGAAGCTGAATTCAGAGCATATCATTTACTTAGTCACATCAGAGACCCGGAGTTGGAAAGAGAAATACAGAAGCTACCACCAGATATATTTCAGGATTCTCGTGTGCAACTTGCATTACAGTTCAGAAGCATTATATCTCAAAACAATGTCGTTGAACGAGGTGTTACTGTTTCAGCTGGAGCTGTCAACTTGTTTGTAGAGTTCTTCAGAAAGGTTTACAGCAGCCAAACTCCTTTCTTGATGTCGTGTCTTCTCGAGATTCATTTCAGTGAGATTCGCTTTTACGCTTTAAAGGCAATGGCAAGAAGTTATCACACAAAGGGTAAGGCTTATTCCGGTCAAGTATTGACTAACATGTTGGGTTTTGATACACTTGAAAAATTGGTCAAATTTGTAACCTACTACGAAATTGATACCTTTCAGGATGGTCAGGATATCTTGGTCGATTTGTTCAATAAAGAGAAGCTTGAATCAAAGTATAAATTAAACTCGATTACTGAAAAACCTAGACAGCTGCCAGTGTACTCACCACAATTGGATGTGAAAATCCCTGGCTCTTACAAGCAGATAATTAACAGTGGAAAACCAAATGGAAATTTAGCGTTAAACCATCAGAAAATTGATGCACCAGTATTATCAAAACCAGAATCTGCATTTACACAACCATTCTCAATACCTTCATTCGCCGCATCCAAGTCAACTTCGACCGCTATACATCCTTTACAAACATCGACATCTATATTTGGTAATCAGTCTCAACCGACAAATAACCCTTCATTCCAGTCAAAGGACACATCATTTAAAACATCTTCTAGTAAAGCCCCAGCTTCTTTGTCTTCAGATATCCAGAGCCAGAATATCCACAAGAGGGGGCAGGAACCTTTATTGGCTCCTAATTTTGCCAAAAGTGCATCTGCTACTGTTTCCAATAAGTCTCCACAGTTCAATTTGGGAAACCCATCGTTAAAGTTGAAAAACGATAGTTCAGCTATCTCATTTACTCCACCAATTAAGTCATCAAAACCGGTTATTAACATCACCAAACCCACTTCCGTAAAGTATGAAGCTGAGGAGCCTCCTTTTGTTAAGTCGGTACCGGCAATAATTGAGACGCCAATAATTAAGAAACCCACGGTAGTTCTTAGGAAGTTGTCAAGTTTACCCCAATATCCAGAGGCAGTGAAACAGATATTTGACAGCATTCTTCAGGGAACCATTGATCACGAGTTGAGTGCACTTCTTCCCCAGTTGATAAAACGTCAGAATCGTCATCAAGAACACAAACAGATCATAGGTTCACTTAGTGAAGAGTTATATGATGCATTCATTTCTGAAATTGTTTATCAAACTACATTAGAGTCACGAGCAGTTGAGTTCTACAATCACAACTTGAAGTTGAGATACATCGAGAAGGTTATTGCTGTGGGTATAGCTGCTCATAAAAAGAGTGAATTAAAGAGAAACAAACTAGCTGAATTAAACTCCATCTCTTTCAAGGTACCTGTTCATAAGAGGAAGATATCCACGCATGATGGAAATGATTCGAGAATCGTCAAGAGAAGAATTGCTTCTCGAGATATTAGCTCTTCTTCAGTAGTTCAAACACAAAGATTGGTTCATGAATTGTGGTTGCCTCTTGATTATGACAAGTTTATTGGACAGTGTTGTTCAAACATCAAGATTGACATTGAGAGTGAGAGTATTCAAGTCAAATTCTTGTTGATTGTTGAGAATTGGGGTTCCCAGTATTCCAAATGGCTCAACACCAAGATGGAACTTAATTCCAATCCTCAGAGACAGGTATATGAGAAAACGGTGAAGAATGACAAGTTAACCATAGATATATTGAGTCTTCCGCCGACGAACTACTTGAACAAAGAGTTTTTCTCTAACACTTCATTCTTGCTTTTTGAGTGTGGACTCACGACTTCGGCAACAATTCCAATTACAGCAAAGCTTGAGCGCGATAGATCTGTTTTAGATAAGATTGTGTCCTTGGTCGACAAGTTCAGTTTGTACAAGGTACAGATTTTAATTCTTTTCTGGGATGCCTCTGGATCGTTGATTTCAAAAGAGGAAGTGAAACAAAGGTTGTCTATTGCCGAATTTGAGGGAAAGGATAATGTTAAAGGCATTATTTTGTGCGATATGACAGTTCAAGATAGTAACATTGGAGAGGTGTTCAACGGAGGCTTTGTCAAACTTTCCAATTCATTTAACGGAGAATTAACTAGAAGAGGTTCCAAGAAGAAGGCTCAAATTCGTAAAGTTCGGGATAAAAATAGACAGTTGGAAGCATCCGAATTTTCTTCCAAGGAACCTAGCCCATCGGATGTCTTGCAATTAAAGGAGTCTCGCATGTTGGAAAAAGCTAAAGGGGTCAGAAAGTATGACTATCTACAAAGTCATGTGCGAAATAATACCTCAATCGCCAACTTGTCAGCAACTAACATTTCTGCCAATACAAGTTTGCTTACTAGAATGAATAACAAGTCGTATTTATCGAACCTCACGTTCCAGAATCGAAACCAAAACTCGACATTTTTGAATATCAATACCTCAACAGCAAATAATTCTTTGGCCAATGAGACTACCTTGAACAATGTTTCCATATTGGCTGGATTTGGCAATGGTGTAGTAGAAGAAAGCACCCTAGACAATTCTCCTTCAAACAAGAAGTTTGCTGTGCCGGATAACAAAACAGTTCCCAAGAAGATCCAACAGTTGCGGGATCTCACGGCCGGAATCAGGTCCAAGTATAGCAGAAAGCCGTGAGACCGCTCGAACATTTTGTATTATAGGTCAATGACCACCCTGCATTCGTGTAGCATATAGCATAATAAATGTATACTAGATAAAAAAGATTCATATATAAGCTTTTTTTACCTCTGTTTTTCTTTCTTTGTTTTGCCACCGGGTTGCTCCACTCTATCTTCTGCTTTCTGTGTATTATCCTCTATTTCTTTCTAATCTAGTTTTCTGTTACGCTTTTTGCACCCATTACCGTTCGGAAGTTCATTTTTCATTCCTGCACGCACTGCCACGACAAACAGTTGAAAACACCTGGAATCAAAAGGAGGGACAGATTGTTTCTTTATCAGCATCCTCATTCCGACAGCAGCCGACACCATGGATCTCTTGCAAAACGCAGCTAAGAACATCAGTCTCTATGAGGTCAAGGCTTATGTGCGTAAAGCACAGAACGGTAAGTTCAGAGAGAGGAAGAAAGTGATATCCTAGAATGATATGTTCTTGAGTAGAATCACTGATGAAGACGATGAGAGTGTGATTGAAATAGAAATGTGAATTATGAATGTGAAATATCTGAGAAATTTATGAGCAATATGATAGCTGTTGAATTGTGAGATGATTGGAGTGAAGAATGGAACCATTGATGTCAGTTACCATTCTATTCACATTTCATATTTTCCTGTCTCACTCATTGTCCTTAGCAATCTGCTATCACATTTACCTGGTCATTACTAACTATTCCAGTGGCTATGAACCTCACAGAAATGGAAGCAAAAGTCAGAGAAGCTACCAACAACGAACCCTGGGGAGCCCCTACAACGCTCATGGCCCAGATCGCAGCTGGTACTTACAATTACCGGGAAAGAGAGGAGATCATCGGGTTTATCTTCCGTCGTTTCACAGAGAAGGCTGCCAACGAATGGAGGCAGATATACAAGTCTTTGCAATTGCTTGATTACTTGATCAAGAATGGGTCTGAACGGTTGATTGATGACGTTAGAGCTAACTTGTCGTTGATCCAGATGCTCAAGTCGTTCCACTACATCGACTCCAAGGGACGTGACCAGGGTATCAATGTCCGCAACAGAGCCAAAAACTTGATTGGTTTATTGAATGATGACGCTTTGATTCGTACTGAAAGAAAGAAATCGAGAGCGAACTCCAAGAAGTTTGGTGGAGTTTCGTCTGCTGCCTTTGGTGGAGCTTCGTCCATCACCACCGGCTCTGGTTATGATGACGATGAATTCACTAGCCGAGTGTACGGTGATGGAGGTGTATATGGAGAAAGATACGATGATCCTGCTGGTGCCTATAGTAATGGTCAAAGTGGCTCTAATAACGACAACTTTGAAGAGTATAACGTGGAGGCTCCTTCTGGAACAAGCAAGCCTACCACGGGCTCTTCTAGAGTCAATGCAAAAGCTTCAAAGCCCCAGCCTAAGCAGCCAGCACATGATTTGTTGGGAGACGATTTTGGCTCGTTTGAAAAGGAAACTCCTGCCATTCCAGCCCAGGATGAAGACGATGATGACGACTTTGACGATTTCCAAGCTGCTCCTTCCCAGCCTCAAAAACAGACTCTTTCTAACAATTTAGCTAGCTTGTATCAGACTTCTACTCCGCAGCAGCAGTTTTTTGGTCAACAACAGCAACCCCAACAACAATCCCAGCAGAATTTCTTTTCTGCAGCAGTGCCTGCTTCCCCTCAGCAAGGTCAAAGAGTCTCTTCATTCTCTTCTGGTCCAAATTACAACGTCAATACATCGGCCCCTATTAGCTCTGGTCCCGCTAAGTCTTCAGCCTCTAACGATGCGTTCTCGTCTTTGTTCTCTACGGCTAAGACTAAGACAAAGACATCTACTCCAGTCTCGTCTACAAATAAAGCTACTACTGACGATCTATTTGGCTCCTTCAGCGCCAACACATCCTCCCAGCAGACCAACGGAAATAGCACCACCAGCAGCAATGTCAATAACAATAAAACTGCCAGTGGAGAAATCGACTTGCTCAGCTTTTAGAGAACTTCTACTTTTCTTCTTCCGCTACTCCATACATTTACTTAGTCTCACAGGACCGATTATGTAACTTTTTTGGTATCTCGTTCATGTTTTTTATAATACCATTCTAGATAAAAACTTCTGTAGATAGCTTCTCATATTTTTATAGGTTTCTTGAAAAGTCTACCTATATAGTCAAGGCTATTGTCCGGAACATTTCCACTTTTCCATATTTTCACGTGACCAAAGATCCCCGGATTTGCCAAATTTTTCAGATCTCGATGAACTATTCCTAGATCTATTCTTTTCCCTGGAATCTCCAAGTCTGCTATATATTCGTTAAAATGCTCAGATCTGTCGTTGCAACCAAGCCTGTTACATCTGGCTTCAGATTTTTCTCATCGTCTGCCAAGGCTATGGGAACCAAGGTCTACTTTAAGACATCCATCAATGGAGTTCCACAAGAGCCAATCAAGTTCGAGTTGTATGACGACGTTGTGCCAAAAACCGCAGAAAACTTCAGGGCTTTGTGTACTGGTGAAAAGGGATTTGGGTACGCTAAGTCAATTTTCCACAGAGTCATTCCCGGATTCATGTTGCAAGGTGGTGACATTGAGTTTGGCAACGGATACGGAGGAAAATCCATCTACGGAAAGAAGTTCCCAGACGAAAACTTTGTATACACCCATGACAAGCCAGGGTTGCTCTCTATGGCCAATTCTGGTCCCAACACCAACGGTTCGCAGTTTTTCATTACTACTGTGCCATGTGACTGGTTAAATGGAAGACATACTGTTTTTGGTGAAGTCATTGAAGGTTACGATGTGGTCAAGACTATTGAACGTCACGGTAGTGGTAGTGGCCGTGTTTCAGCTAGAATCGTCATTGAAGAGTGTGGAGAGTTATAGAAAAATACATTACGTATGAACTTTGTATTGAATGCTATCTTATCTAAAAGAAATTGTATATAGTCGTGAGACAATATAGAGTTTGTGATTTCTCATTACACTATGAATGAAGTATAATAAACATGACGATGAACGGTTGCTTTACCTAGATCTTGATGAAGCGGTTCTTCTCTTCCTTGGGAAGCAAGTCGGCTGGCAACTTCTTCTTCAATTGAGCCAACTTGTCGTAGTCTCCAGCCAAGATTCTGGCTACGACCAAATCATCTCTGTCGGCGATTTCTCTCTGAGATTTTCCTTCATTCGATAAGAACTCCTTAGCCTTGTCGGTATCACCGTGGAAGTACTCTTCCATGGCTCTTAATCTCAATTCCTTTTCAGCCCATTCTGGTCCCTCGTTTTCTCTCTTCTTCATTTGTGCTGTGTACTTGGAGTAGGCAACGTATGCAAAAATAGGCAACACCAAGTAGAAGTAAGGGAATTCCCAGCCCTCAGCCTTCTCAGTCTCGCGGATGATCTTCCACTTCAACTCGCCTGTGGTCTCGTCCTTGTAGGGAATCTTGTCGATAATTTTTCCGGCATCTTTGGTGACAAATTGGAAGTTGGCCAAGTCTTGGGAATTGTCCTTAAACAAATCCAACTGGTCCTTAGGGATTCCCGGTAATATGAAGTTCCATTCGGAGTGGTTTCTCTGGTAGTACAAGTTCTGCAACTCTGCAATGGTCTTGAATTCAGCATCCGAGGGAACTCGTGGGGTTCCGTCGGGGTTTGTGTAGATCTTGGTCACAGATGATAGAGTGTCCAACTTGCTACGGATATCTTGTTCTAACTGGAAGTTGAACTTGCCAACTTTGTGCTTGAACAAGCCGGCTAAGGGGAACTTGAATGTGAGCTTCACCATGTTGTTCGTAGCTGCTTTTTTTACGGTCTCCCTAGTGGCTGTATAAATAGCTGTCTTCTAACTTCTACCATCTTTATTCGTAATGTATGTTTTCTAAAGTTTCTATTGGATGAAGGAAAAAAATGTCGTGCGCAGCCAATTTTTCAGGTGCAAAATCGTAGGCATGGAGACAGAAAGATAGCAACTGCTGGATATTGACAGTGGTTTTTGCTCGATGTTTATTGGTTAATGATTATATTGCTCTGTAGACACTCTCTGTCTTTCTCCACTTGTAATCTTTCTCCTGAAGTGTCGATGAACATGTTTTATCTCATCTATAGGTACAATAGAAAAAGTACATGATAATAGTCACATGATGTGATGGGAAAGCGAATATATGCAGTCCTGGATTTTCCTGGATAAGAGTCCACTCTTTCTTCAAGTTCGAAGGAGAAGTTCACTATATAATTTATATATGAATTGAGTGTCTTTTCTTGGTGATATCTATACCATTCGTATCTCCTGTTTACTCCTTGGGCTGTAGAATTCTCCCCCTCATTCTACTAATATTGGTGGCCAGTCCATTTTAAATCCAGAGGACTTTCCTTGAATTCACGAAAATGCAGACCATAGCTTGGTTGCACAATTGGTAATATGCAGAATCTAGTTTAACAGTCTGCTTTCCGATTCCTTGAAGACTTATCTAAATTCATAATAAAAAACTCTACCTATTAGGAGTCTCGATGGTGTAGTTCCCATGAAAGACAATCTGTTGGAAATTGCAATCCAAATGTCGTAATAATGTCGCTGTGGCACGACATTAATCCTACATTGTACCCCAGTAACGCCAGAAACGGTTTCATGGAGTTGCTAAGGTAGCCATGCGATGTAACTGTGATGGTTGGTCCGACTAGAGGTGAATATAGACGTATATTTCAGCTTTAGTGGATCCCATTGGACAGTTGGATTTCCGTGAAAATTTTTCACGATGGAATCTCGCTATGCGAGATTTCGTATAAATATTGAACGAATAACAGCCTCTAAGAATCCTAGAAGCTTTCTTAGAATTGAGTAGAATCTGAATGATTGTTATAGCCATTAATATAAGGACATCCAGTAAACCAGGATTATCCCAATAAGTCTTGATTATATAAGCACAACTTCCTTAGTGAGTTCATATACAGTACTACCGAGCCGAACAGATTAGAAGTCAAAAGTTAGCGTTAAGAAATTACGAAACTATGGCTATCGAGAGTATCATCAATGATCCCAATAATGAGGTTGGCAAATATATTAAAGACCTAAAAGATGAATTTAAAAAGGAGCTCCTGATTCAGAGCGATAAGTTCAACATATTAATGGATATGATGAAAGCTCAGAACTCCTCTGGCGGACCTCCCTCCCAGATAAACAAATTGGAGGATCGGTATGAAGCGAAAAAGGAAGCAAAGAAGGATGCTAAATTCGCAGTAATTTGCTTCAAAGATATAGTACCACTCACGAGAAATATCGAGGCTATTACAAAATGGGAAGAATCATTCTCGAAACTTTTTCGTAAATACCGTGGCTTGCAAAAAATATGGGATGAAGACCTAGGAATTGAATCTGAGGACTTCAGTATTAAGAATATTGAATGGAAAGGAGCCGAATTGAAAGTCTTCTTGGACAGATTGTCTAAAGAAATAGTATCCAGAATCATAGATGTGAATGAAAATGTATTTACTGAAATGGATGACGTTGATGACGAGACAGACTTACGGTCTGTGTATATGTTCGTCAAAACGTACAAGATGGAGAACTTACCACATAGAGTCGGACAGGCATTAACCTACTTAAGATACGCAGGGGATTTCAAAACAGAAATCGATAGAGTTGAAGAAGGTCTCCTGCACTCCAAGAAATGGACTGAAGGCACCACCGAAGAAATCCTTAATTTTATTGGTAAAATGGCATACTATCACGTCATTACAGTTGAGAAATATTTCAAGAACATTGAGTCGCGTGACAAATACTATCAATCACTTGCTTGGTTTTACCAAGAATACAAGAAGAATGGCAGTATACCAACAATCGACGATGTGCTTCAGCGAATGAAAGATCAATATCACTACAAGCCCCAAAACTCCACGGACAAAAGAAAAATCGAAGACTTGATCAATGAAAGGATCAAGTACGTCCAGGAGAAAGAACTAGCCAGAGCCAATGGCAAAAGAGTAGAATCTGAACGATTGTTATAGCCATTAATATAAGGACATCCAGTAAACCAGGATTATCCCAATAAGTCTTGATTATATAAGCACGACTTCCTTAGTGAGTTCATATACAGTAATAGCGAGCCGAACACAATCTGTCTCGTATATATATTCAATAATTGACTTCCATATTCTTGACGAATGGACTTTTATAAATCAATACTTCTATATATATCTATGATTTCCAAAGTTACCAACATCAACTTGATGTCCATCTGTATCATTAGTCATTACTCATAAGCTCTATTCTACTATATTTATTCATTTTTTGCCGCTGCCGAAGTCAGAAAACCCCATCATTGCAGCCATATTGCTTTCTTCTTGTTGATTTTCCGCCTTTTGGCTCTTCAACTTCATCTTTGCTCTTTTCCGACGTCGAGTTTCTAGCATCTTTTCTTCGAATTCTTGTCTTTTCTTGACTCTATCACTGAACTGTATCGTTTCAGGAGTTGAATTTCTATTTTTTATGTGTTTTTGAACCAAAGACTCCAAAGTTGCTATCACTTCATTAAGTGTCGCTCTCCGTATCCCTCCTTCTAGTACACTTTCTTCTTCTTGTTCTACACCTTCCTTCTTGTTCTTGGCTGCAGCTTCTCTGCTGATAGCATTAGCCTTTGCTACATGTTGTGGAGAGTTGAAATGATCGATAAGTGCCAAGTTGTCTCTGAAAGAAAGAGTACATACTGGACAAAAGAACCCAAATCTCCTCCCTGTAGTCGCTGAAGCAGCAGGACTGATTAAGTTATACGTTTTTACAGCACCAAGCAGTTCCTTTAGAAGCGTGTCACGATGTTTAATGTAGGAAGAGGACGATTTTTCATCGTTTATCACTGCGGCTCCAGAAAGATGGCTAGATCGATGCTTCCCCTTGGATTTTCTATCTTTTGCCTCCTCTGCATAAGCTTCAACATTCCAGTGCCTTCTACCATACTGGTCGATGCTTATCTTCTCTTCGCTCATTTTAGGATATGTTGGCATATACAAAAGAACGAAGAGAAAAGCAATAGCCTGAAATTAAAATGGCAAAATGGTTTCTGATATCGCGCGGCGCTACCACCTGTATATATGGAACAATCTCATTAATATGGTTCTCCATAGTTAAGATACGCGTAAGTCGAGGTACACCATTTCTGCCTTTTAGTTTCCACTCTTTTAATATCTTTACTACTAGACTCACTCTATCATGAGCAAAGATATCATGTCGCTCTTGGGGCGCAATCTGAGAACAGCAGGGAAAATTGCCAAACCATCTTCATCAAGACCCTTTTCAGTCAGTAGTACTACGTCCAGTCTACTCGATAAAAGTACAAATGTAGTGAACCCTATAAGGAAAAGATCAAGTTCACAGAAAGACTTTTCTTCCAGATGGAAAATAGTTGGAAATCATCTAATCTGCAATTTGCCGGAAAATACAGAATTTCTCCGTAATTATCACTCCGTTCTGAACCTGAAATCCATCAAAGTTGCAGCCTTTGATCTAGACGGAACACTCATAGATACCAAGTCAGGACAGAGGTTTGCGCGTACGGCTGATGATTGGCGGTTCTGGCTGCCTGATAGCAAGACGGAATCGAAAGTTTTAGAAAAACTAGCAGATCTTATAAAAGAAAAGTATCTTATAGTGGTGTTCACGAACCAAGGTGGAGTAATAGCCAACATTGCTAACAAGTCATACAATAACTTCATTCAACGAGTCAATTCTGTAGCCGCCAAATTGAGCGATTTCATAAATGGAAATGAAACTGAGCTTTTGGTATTTGCTTCTCCGAAAAAGCCTGGTGGGAAAACAGTACTAGTTTCTACAGACGAACAATTCAAGTCCATGAGAAAACCGGAATCAGGAATGTGGACTGAATTAACGCAGTTTCTTCAAAAAAGTTCCGGATTGGATGTAGATATCCACAATAGTATTTATGTTGGAGATGCTGCTGGAAGAGTTAAAGACTTCCTGGACAGCGATGCCATGTTCGCAAAGAACATTAATTGTACATTTAAGACTCCTGAGGAGTTCTTCGGTTGATTTATAGATTGTTTATAGATGTTGTATCGTATTTACATGAAGTGGGGCCATAAAAGTAACTATCTACATATGCATAAGTGTATTAATGGATGTTTAAACTCAGAAGTCTTCCGAGATGATTTCCTTGATCTGTTTGTCCACAGCACCACCCTTCTGGACAATTTCCTTTGTTCTTCCTACAGTCTCAAAGTATCCCTTGACGTTTCTGATCGATCTAGCAGTAGTTGCACTCTTGTCAGAGTCGAGTTCTGAGTTGAAGTCGTTTTGCAAGATGATACATTTTTGGATATCTGAAACGTCGTTTTCAAACTTGATGGCTTCGTCCGTAGATTGGGGAAAATTCTTGAGCACAAAATTTGTGTCAAACGTGCCATTTCTCGTATTCATATAGAACTGGATTTCTTCCTTGACCAAAGCAGTGATCAATCCTTTTGGATATGGACTTCTTGAAAGTTCCAAGTCTTGCAAGAGGTAGCAGTATTTTTTGGATTCGTCTTCCTTCTCCTGCTCGATCAAGACCGCAGGATCGATGATCTTTACATGTTTTCCGTTGTCGTGCTTTTTGATCTTGTCAGCGATTTCATCTACAGTTTTGTCCAGAAAAGCGTAGGGGATAGCATAAAACTTATAGTTCTTGTTTTTGTCGTGGTTGATCAACTTGTATCTTCTCTTGAGCCCAGTGGCTTCTTCGTATTCCTGAAATTCACGCTCACTGTTGAACGAAGTCTTGGGCTGCTTCTTCTTGTCAACCTTCTTACCAACAAAGTACAAGAGCACTGACGAGAAACAGAACATGTAGAAGAGATAACGTAATCTGGGGGTGTTCTGAGGAGGTCTGATAGTAGAAGCGTAGTTTCTCACTATTATGTTCTGGCGCAAACCAAGACGAACATTGTTTCTAAGAGGAATACCCGAGGAACGAAGAGCTCCCGAGCTCCATAAGATTCTGCTAGAAAACATATCAAGAACTTAAAGTATAAAGTTCACAATCAAAAACACAATTAGCAAATGAACAAGGCACTAAATCTACCCATATTCTTTCCATAGGAGGGAAATGAAGGACTTTGAAAAATTCGAGAAAAGTGGGTGATCAGCGGCACGTGCAGAAATTTTCATACAAATTTTTCAGTTCTTGTAGTCTATTTTTTCAATATGGGTATATATCCAATATTAATTTTGAAGACAGGAGATTAAGAAGTCTACTTTATTTTTGTTTCTTCCCATATATTTTATCTCATAGACACTTCCACAATGTCGTTGGTTCACTTGGCCAATCTTTGTGCCCATCTCAAAAACTGTATGAATGTGAATATCGCATCGACCTCAGTACCATTCACCAGATTGCACTTGCAAGTAGCTGTAGGTTTGTACAAAGAAGGATTTATTTCTTCTCTTCAAAAAGGATCTACAGCTGGTCCAGACTTGAAGGCCGTGGATGTCACCCCAGACAACATTTCTACCAGAAGATTGTGGCTCGGGTTGAAGTACCGTAATAACCAGCCTGTTATCAGAGATATATCGTTGATTTCCAAGCCAGGACGGAAAGTGAACTTGACGACAGAAGAAGTCAAGGCTTTGGCCTCTGGATTGGCCGTCAGATTTATCAAACCTTTGCAACCAGCGGAATGTATATTTATTAAGTGTAACGAAGAAGTGTACGAAGTCCAGGAGGCTGCGAAGAGACACTTGAATGGTTTAGCATTGTATAGAGTGAAATGATTCACGAGAGAGAATAAGGACTGTGCTGCTGAGTTGAAGACTTTGATCCATCTCATTGTATATAGTTCATCGGGAAGAGAAGGCTACACTGGGTACACAGTTCGAATGGTGTGGTATGTATTGGTAATAAATCTGTTATCGTAATGAGCTAGATGTAGTATGTAAAGCTAAGGTGTTCTATTGACATTGTATTCACTTAATATAAGAAGAGTCTATGACTCTGCTTATCTGATGTATTTTTTATTATAGTCGACATATTTCGTTTCTTATATTGGATCTTTTATGGAACAATTCATTTCAAATATACTACACTGTAGACTAGAGAGCTACTTTCTGGCTCATACCACTTCCAGACCAGTTGGTCATGTCAACCTGCCAGCCCTTCCATACCATCAATTTCTCTCTGAAGTCGTCAGTATGCTTGAACTTGCTGAAACTCTGCTGCGAAATAGAAGCATAGTCGTTTCTAGTAATGGCTGGTTTGGCTGGAACTGCCACTCTAGGAGTAGGTTGTATATTGGTAGAATTATTGGCAGATGGAACTCCGCCCGTTTTCAATGTCCTGATCTCATTCTCCAACTCGGCAATCTTATCCTTCAAGTCCATTTTCGACAACTTCAAATCCGTGTTTTCGTCTCTCAATTTCTTGATCGTATTTTTCTGTTGTTCAATGGTAGCTTTCAATTCAGCAATCTCAGAAGAAGACTCCACGGAAGATTCACCAGTAACTTCCTTTGGTAACTCTACTTGTTCAGGGTTTATATCCACTTTAGTTTCTTGTTCTTCCTTGGAGCCATCTTCAATTTCTTCCTTTGTATCTTCTTTGGTTTCTTCTTTTTCTTCGACTTCGTCCTTGACCTCTTCCTTTATCTCTACAGCTGGAGTATTCTCCTTACTGTCCAATTCGGTTTCTGTTTCTTCAGTGCCTTCCTTCTTTTCCTTCTTCTTTTTGGACTTCTTAGCCTTCTTCTTCTTCAATTCTTCGAATCTCTTCTTGGCAGCTTCAATTCTTTGCTCTTTGTTCAATTCGTTATCAGAAGTGTCAGCGTCCACCACCGGGGTTTCTTCGTTGTCAGACATGTTTGGAGTTGCAATTTAGATATCTATAGGTGAAAAGGTTGATTCTAAATTATGTATGTGGAAGTTAAGTGATCTCGTTCTATCTGGTGATGTGTCACGTGCAACATATACAGGTATATGTCAAAGTAGTCCAGTTTTGAATGTAAAGATAGAGTGCTTCCAAAAATTCAAATCCCTATTTCTATACAGTAAGTTGGGTATTTGTTTTGAATCTATATATTTGCTTTGAAGTAGACGATAAAATTCACTTTGTTAGTTCATGCAAATAAATTCTCAAAATTTCGCAACCATTTCTCAATATATTTTAAATTGAACAACATCAAAATTTTTAGGAACAGACAAATTCAGTTGGTCTTCTTATAATTCGAAATAATTGGAGGGTCAGATCAGTGCCAATCTTTATATTGGCTTTTAAACAATTCATATTCTGCTCATGTTCGAATCATTTGCATTGGAATTGCATGCACGTATCTATGAGTGCACCTCGCCACATCTTTCTCTTTTTTTATTCTCTTAGAGGTACCCAACACGAAGACATCGACATAGACAATTCGGCAGGGTGTCAACACCTAAGAAGGGGACAATTAACATGTAGAATTCTGAAAACGGCATCTTTTTCCCCATAGAAAATCGCCTTGGTATTGTGCCCCACTCGTTTTAGACAAGGTGTGGCCGTTGACTCATCATAGTAGCAATACACAGACCCAGGTTTTTGTACTTCGCAAGCCTCAGGCATGTAGTTAAGTATAAAGGTCTCTAATTCCTTGGAATAGGAAAGAACCTGTGAAATATATTTGTTTACTCTTAATACTGAGGACAATATATAAATATAGTAGCGTAGCAGATGATTGAGAGAAGTACAACGGGCAACTCGCTTGAGATGGCCGAAATGGCATCCGTAGGAAGAGCAAGTGCAGAATATGAGATCAGGATAGTGGAAACGGAAGCAGATATAAGGAGGCAGAGTATAACAGCAGAGGGAGCAAATACGAACTATATAGATGAAGCTCCAATAGAGGAAAAGCACTTCGACGAGTCTACCGCTTTGATGTACAAATCAGAAGCAAACCCTCATGATTTTCCCGAAGGAGGATGGAGAGCCAACTTGGTACTTTTTGGCTCATTTATGGGGCTCATAGCAGACTTTGGTATCGCCAATTCATTGGGTGCTATCGAATCGTATGTTTCCACACATCAATTACAATATGTCAAACAAACTAGTGTTTCGTGGGTATTCTCGTTGCATTTGGGTGTAATGTACTTTGGAGGAGTTTTTTTTGGAGAATTGTTTGATCGGTTTGGTGCCAGAAGACCTCTTATAGCAGGTACAATAATAATGTGTACTGGGTTAGTCTTGACGGCACAAAGTACTAAATTGGAACACTTTATTCTTTCTTTTGGTATTCTCACAGCCATCGGAACTTCTATTGCCATGGCACCATTGATTGGTGTGCTAAGCCATTGGTTCTTGAGAAGAAGAGGGCTTGCCTGTTCAATTGCTACTATTGGAGGTTTGGTTGGAGCTTCATGTTTTGCAGTGATGTTACAGAACCTCTACACACAGATTGGATTCAAGTGGGCCATTCGGGTATTGGCACTCATTTGCCTTTTCTGTATGGTTATTGCAATTATCTTCTGCCAAGAGAGGAGAAGACCACAGACTGGGAGGAATGAAGTTACAGACCCAGAATTGAACCATGAAGAACAAACTTCTAAGGTTTCAACCACAAGAGTTCGGACTGTCTTGCAGTATTTTAAAGGAGCATTGGACTTTTCGATCTTGAAGGATCTGAGATTTGTGTTATTGACTTTGGCTGTTTTTTTGGCCGAGATTATTTCTATGACAACTTTAACATATCTATCCTCCTATTCCATTGCCAATGGAGTGGGGGTTGCGCAAGCATATTTAATGATTACTGTAGTCAATTTGTGTGGGATTCCATCGAGGCTCATCTCGGGATATTTGGCAGACAAATATGGCCGATTTAATGTTATGATTGCTACATCTGTTATGACTACGATAGTAGTTTTCTGCCTCTGGCTTCCAGCAAAAGGCAATATCGGAATCTTGTACACATTTGGTATTCTCTTCGGTGTTTCCACATCAGCAGTCATTTCTCTTATCCCTGCGTGTGCTGGGCAGATCTGTCTGGCAGAATCCTTTGGAAAAGTTTATGGCACCATGTATTTTTTCTTGGGATTCTTAACCATCTTAGGAATGTACTTTGCGTCTCTCGTCATCAGTCATGGAGGTACCGTCAACTACAGAAACTTCGTGTTGTATGAAGGTGCCCTTGGTGTAGCCAGTATTGTTCTCTGGATTTGGGCTCGCTACGCTTCTGTAGGCTGGCGGTTATGCAAGTTCTGACGGTTACGAAATAATGTATAAAGTAATGATTTCAAAACTGACGATGAATAGATACGATATATGGCGATGAATAAGAAAACAATATAATTATAGTAACGTTAGTAAAGTTTCTGATTTTAGCAAATCTACATTGTCATCAATATGACACTAAACCGTGCACGATCTATAAAGTTTGTCGTCAATACCATTAGTCTTCTGATGGTAACAATCACATTCTAAGTACAACAGCTTCTACAATTCCGAATAACGTTGTGCTATGGAGTTTACAGATCTTGCGGAGAATAGAACAATGCTAGCTAAAAGTAAAAATGTCAATAACCACTGCGGTTGCGAAAAGGATATTTTTATGCAACGGTCCATCCCATCTGCACGCCTAAAAATTGGCAGCGTGGCATTACGGGCCCTCGGTATTAGGTGCCGCAACTATGACTCTGATCACGTGAACGTATGACTTCAAAAGTCCGAACCACTTCCGGCCCTCTAAGACTTGCCAATCCAATTTTTTTCATATACCCTGGTGGTTGCATGTCGATCTGTGTGCAGGTCCATCTTTCAACTTTTTCTATCCAGAAAGTGGATTTATGGGATAATTCAATCCCTGAAAAACCCAATTATGAGATAACAAATCATTTACTTAGCTTTCGTCAGAACAGAGGATTTACTCAAATACTATCATAAACCCCATATCTGCATTTATCTTTGGAAACAAAACTCCACAGACTTCAAAGTTCTTTCCTACCACTTTTCTGTTTTTGAATAGCAATCCTAATATCGTGGTTTAGTATAATTAACACCCTATTGGATATTATACTCGAGGCATACTTTCATCTGCTGACCAATATCTCATTTGCACCCTGGTAGTCACGACTAAAGCCACCTTTGTCTGGTTTTCGCCGTAGAAACCCACTATCTGTCAATTCAATCTTACTACAACCGCAAGGCACATATCCACACCAGCTCTTCGGCTAAAGCATAAAGCATAAACCAATCGTTTACACTTGTTTAGAGCCACTCGTTATATCGATTACAACGGTTTAGTGACTGCACAATCCTGGTTTACTAATTTCATTTGTTTCCCGTTTTTGAAAAAAGTATCGTGCTGGTTATTGCATAAATTGAACTTCGCTAAGCCAATTGAATAATATCAAGCTTTTCACACAAGTTCAGCAACTGTTTTCTTGGGTACTTATATAACTGCTTTTTCCTGTTAAAAGACAAGAAATTTTGCTGAGGACTCTATCCACTACATTGATTGAAATACCATTCTAGAACAATAGCCACAATGTTAGCTCAATTATATCACGACGTCTTCTTGGAAAAGAGAGACACTTGTGCCACGGACAACGAATACGACGGTGCCCACTGGGGTGCTCGTATCTCGGCCATTTTCGTCATCATGGCCACCTCTGCAATTGGTACATTCTTCCCAGTGTTAGCATCCAGATACTCGTTCATAAGGTTGCCCTCTTGGTGCTTCTTTATAGCCAAGTATTTCGGTTCTGGTGTCATTGTAGCCACGGCTTTCATCCATCTCTTACAGCCAGCTAATGAAAGTTTGACTGATGAGTGTCTTACTGGTCCTATCACCGAATACCCATGGGCATTTGGTATCTGTCTCATGACGCTTATGCTTCTCTTCTTGTTCGAGTTGATAGCATATCACATCGTCGACAAGAAGGTTGCTGAATTGGGACAAAACGCCCAATCTCACTCGCACTTTGGTGATGAGGCTCTCTACACCAAGAAGGAATTTGAATCTGAAGAAGATGAAGAAGCCAAATTGGAAACTGCTCCTGTTACTGATCAACAAGAAACCAGAAGCAACTATCCTTCACATTTTGCTCACGCTGATGAACATCAGGATGCTGAAGTTATTGGAAGCCCAGTCGAAGACAAGAATAAGGAACACTACTACGGACAATTGTTGAATGTTTTTGTTCTTGAATTCGGTGTGATTTTCCATTCTGTTTTCATTGGTTTGGCCTTGGCCGTCGCTGGTGATGAATTCACATCTCTCTACATCGTGTTGGTCTTCCATCAAATGTTTGAAGGTTTGGGTTTGGGTACCAGAATTGCTACTACATACTGGCCTAAGGGTAAGAGATTCACACCATGGTTATTATGTGCTGCCTACACTTTCACTACTCCTATCGCCATTGCTATTGGTTTGGGTGTGAGAAAGTCTTACCCACCAGGATCAAGAAAGTCATTGCTCACCAATGGTGTGTTTGACTCTATTTCCGCTGGTATTTTGGTCTACACTGGTCTTGTGGAGTTGATGGCTCACGAGTTCTTGTATTCCAACGAGTTCAAGGGAGAAGGTGGCTTCAAGAAGATGTTGACAGCCTACTTCATCATGTGCTGGGGTGTTGGCTTAATGGCATTGTTGGGTAAATGGGCATGAGCCATATTTTAACATAAATATGGTTATTAGCACCATCACTAACAGATTCATACCCACTCATTCACTAAATTTTGTTCTCTCTGCTTCACCATATAAATAGCGTGAAACCATTCACACTGTTTTTCCGAATCAAACTTTTAATGCCTGTTTAATTAGTAACGTCTGCTTTCAACTAGTTTTCATATTTAGCACCTTTATAGAAAAATCCAAGAAGTAATCGATTCTTGAAAACTGTAGAATCTATTCAGGGGAAATCCGACCCGGCTACTTAGTCTTCAATATTAGCCTATTCCTGTATATATTCACGTGACCCCACGCTAACTTCCAATCGCAGTGATGATCCGTAGACCGGATTTCCAAGATCGCCTAGAATAGTTCATGGAACCATAAAGTAGTGAACGATTCTTGTTGCGATTTTTTCTTTTGTTTTCTTTATTTCGTGTTTAAGTTGCTACTTCCACATTCTCATAACATAAAGATGTTGTCCCGTATAACAGCTAGAAGATGGGTTGGTGTATCGAGCCGTTGTTCACTTTCTACTCGTTTCTACAGTAGCAAGCTTTCTACAGAATATACCCCGGGTCCACCTCGTTTACCTAAAGAACAGCAAGAGGAGTTCGAGAGGTTGCAGAACATTGCCAACTCTCAGATAGCTATTGAAGAATACAATGACCAGATCCGCGAGACCGGTTCTGCAAATAGTGACGCAGTTGTTCCTGATCAACCAGTTCTCAAAAGTGATATTGGAACTTTTCAGGTCTTAAAGACAATTCCAGAGTTCGAAGGAGAAGTCAACCCCAAGACGGGAGAAATCGGAGGACCAAAGCAGGATCCTTTGAAGCACGGTGATTGGTCATTTAACGGTAGAGTCACGGACTTCTAGATGTAGGGAAGAATACATAGCACAGTCCCAGGAACTATATAGAATTATATATGTGTATATATAAGATTTTCTACGGGACTAATATATATATATATATGTATGCAAGCCAAAAGAGGCATATAGTGATATGAACTCGTATAGGATACTTCTAGAAGATCCTTCTAATATGTTGATAAGAAAGTGGTAAGTAAGTGGGAGTCTCATATAGTCTCATATAGTCTCATTTCTGTGAAGAGCCCATATCTGTAGATGCGTCGCAATATCAAATATATTTCAGATCTAGCATTTTTTCACAGCAATTACAATTTTTGCTTCCATTATTTTACACTTTCTTTGGCTTAGTTCTCTGTTCAAACGTCAACAAATGGAATTTGATCCATTATCGCTCTTTACACCCGAGCCAAGTTCTGAAATCGAAGAAAATTTCACTGTGGCAGCTTCGGTTCCTGATTTTTCAGAACCATCACACTCCATCCCTGACTATGAGGAAATAGATGATTCCCACCTTCAGCCACTTCACATATTAGACTTACCCTTATTACAACTCAAACCTCCCAGTCTGGTTCTCATAACTATTTTGCGGTTGTTTTCTCCTGATGAAGTGTTCAATTTCGATCCTTCGGAGTCGAGATCTGAAGATCTGATAGAAGTGGATATAGAGGAGGTTTTCCAGGCGAAGAACTTGGAATCACATACAGTTGTCAAAGCCCTCGGATGGCTCAAAATAAACTGTCCGAGATTTGACTGCTTGAAGAAACTCGCATATATACCGCATTTGAGCGAATCGTTGAGGAGGAACTATGAACCGGAGTACAACTCCTACTTCACCAGAATAGTGTCGAATGATCTTAGTTGGATAGAACAGGAAGACGAAATTGCATTAATACACAAACAAGCTTCTCTAAGGATAAGCGAAAACTGCGGAAGAACTGCCCAGCCAGAAATTATTAGGAAAATCAACCTTCCCAATCTTTCTCCTCTTCTCAAAGACGGTAGAAAGTACATTGAATTGAAAGAACCATCACTAACCAGTGATAACTTGGGGCTAAAGACATGGGGTTCTTCACTAATACTAGCAAACAGACTAATTAATAAAGACGAAAAAGGCTATCTAGTAGGTGAAGTTCTAGAACTTGGTTCTGGAACAGGTTTAGTCGGTTTGGTGTGTTCCCTAATTGGCCACAAGACGTATCTTACCGACTTGGCTGAAATCGTGCCAAATCTACAAGTAAATGTCGATCTCAACGACATCAATGCTGAAGTTCATGAGCTCAATTGGTGTGATCCTAATTCGTTTGTGTCGAAATACGGTGAGAAGAAATTCAAGACAATAGTCGTTAGTGATCCAGTCTATTCGTCAAATCACCCATACTGGGTAGTTAACATGATTACCAAGTTTCTTGACAACTCTTCCAACTCCAGGGTTCTCATCCAGATTCCATTGAGACCAAAATTCGAACTGGACCGCGCATTGTTGTGGAACTTGATGAAAGATCATTTTGTAGAATTGGAGCATGTGGTAGAGGACGGCTATGACGATTTCGGTAAGATGAAGTTCTGTTTCAAGATGTTCATTAGAAAAGACTCGCATTCATAGTTTTACAAACTAATTTCATAGAAGAATCTACTGAACAGTAGTCATAAATATTTGTACATATATAGGTCTATAGAATGGTTCAAAAATCTAGTCTAAATATAATCTTTCAACTTCCTCAATCTTTCAATTGCATCTTCCAAGATGTGGTCATCCTTGCAGACAGCGAATCTTAAACACTTCTCTAAGCCATTGCCCTTTCTGTTGTCGGGAATCAAGAATTCCGTTGGTGGGATACCGACAACTCCGATTTCTTTGATCAACCAGTAGGCCAACTTGAAGTCTAAGGTTCCTCTGTCGGCAATTGCTGGTGGATACTCGTAGTCATCAGGAATCTTCAACTTCAGTAAGTTGACCAATAAAAAGTATCCACCTTGAGCTACGGTGTAAGGGAAGCCCAAATCGTCGAACACCTTAGTAAAAACTTCGTACTTTTTGATATACTCCTGTCTAGTCTTTTCGAAGTAATCAACTTTGGCAGCCTCGATGAAACCTTGAGCTACAGCTTGTTGCAATGGCGCAGGAGTGGAGAAACAAATTCTCGTATGGGCAGCCGTGACAAACTTGATCAAGTTAGCTGGACCGTGCACAAATCCGACTCTCCAACCAGTTGCAGCAAAGGATTTTCCAGCAGAGCCGATAGTCAAAGTTCTATCAGCCAATTGAGGCAATTTCGCCAAAGCAGCAGGTCTGGGGAAAGAAGGTGTGAAGTACAAATTTTCGTAAACTTCGTCAGAGACAAGAATCAAATTGTGCTTGATGGCAAGTTGGCCAATTTTCAACAACTCTTCTTCGGTAAAGATCTTGCCGATGGGGTTGTGTGGCGTGTTGATGACAATGATCTTTGTCTTTTCGTTGATAGCAGCTTCCAAGCCTTCCCAGTCCACTTCCCAGTCGTCACCAGTGACAGTTTTGTCGTTGAACTTTTCTGGATAGTTCAATTCGACATATCTCACTTTTGCGCCTGTCATTTCGATGTTTGGAATGTATTGGTCGAAGAATGGCTCGAAAACAATGGCTTCGTCGCCTGGAGTTAAGAAGCCAAAGAATACAGAGAACATCCCTTCATTGGCTCCGGTGGTGATCTGGATCTCAGAGGTGTCAACAGGACGGCCAAACGACTTCAGGTAGTGGGCGGCAACCTCCTTTATTAAGTTAGGATTACCTCTGGCATGAGCATACTGGTTGAACTGCGGTTTGGTCAAGGCTTCATTCACAGCTTCAGTTGCAAACTTGGGAGGGTTGTACGAGAAGAAGCCCTGGCCTAAGTTGACTATGGGCTTTCCCGATTGGGCCTGAGCTTCGGCAGCAGTTTCGTTAATCAACGACCATATGTCCTTCTGTCCTGGCTTCTGGTAGAAGTAAGGGTTGTGCAAAGAAGTGGGATCCGAAGAAGACATTCTAACAGTATTCAGTGAAAAAAATCTGGAGAAACTACGAGGAAAAGAAAATGTACGTGTACCAATGCTGATTGGGCTCTTTAGCATACCACGTCCACAATGAAAAAGAAAGAACGTAGAATACAATACGACCTTAGTTCAAATTCAGGATTTGAAAATTAGGATATCTAGCCCAATTTATACTCCTGTCTTTGGCGATTGTAATTAGTGTGGCTCTTATCAAAAATATATCCACTATTGACTAATCATGCACGTGAGTGCGGTTGCAAAATGTAAGTAGTATCATGATATGTAAACTATGTGGTGAAGACATGGCAAAGAAAAGGCAGTACAGTAAGAAAAGAAGGAATATTTGTACATCTATACTTATACCTGTATCTATCTATTATATATAAATTACAATTGTATCTTAGGGGGCTCATATTAATTCTCTTATTAATTGTTCCTTGTCCTCGTTTATCATATGTAATCTAATAAATAGTATGCTGTAGTTCTATAATGAGTTTATGAACTCTTAACTAGTAGCTAATGGCTCAGGTGGGGGAGTCTGATGAATGCTGGGTTTGGAGATGTCTTCTGGATTATAGGAGGAAACAAGTTTCAAGAATGGCTCTAAATGAGTGCTGTTGGCAGTTTCACATCCTTCTTCTATCACCCATGGTTCGGATGTTTCACTATTGTGCTTGAAGATAACATCACAGGCATATCCGGTAACCAACAATCCTGGGGGCCTGGATCCACAGGCTTCAACAGCTTTGGCTACATTCTCAATAGTCGTTCTTACTATTCGCTGGTCCGGACACGAAGCTCTTTCTATAATTGCTGCTGGCAATTTTGGGTCCCAGTCTCTTTCTATCAATTTGGGAATCAAATCAACCACTCTATGTAATGCCATTAAAAAGACTGTTGTCCTGGACTTGACAAATTCAGGCAAGTTTGGAAGAGCTCCACGACGACCGGTGCCTGTACAGATCAAAACCTGATCGGCTACGTCTCTGTGGGTAGCTGGAATATTAGTCAATACAGGAGCTGCTAAGGCAGAAGTGATTCCCGGTAACACTACTGGAGTAAATCCTCTTTCAGAGAAGTAATTGTACTCTTCTCCCCCTCTTCCAAAGATATATGGATCACCCTGTTTCAATCTGACCACCTTTTGTCCACGCAATAACGCTTCCAAACCCATAGATAACAATTCTTGTTGAGCCCTTTCAGCATTCCCAGGGAACTTTCTGGCTATGAACAATTTGGTTCTCTTCTTTGGAATGATGTCAAGCACTTGTTGTGGAACTAATTTGTCTGCAAGGATGAGATCGGCATTATGAATAGCTTGAAGTGCTCCAATAGTTAAAAGAGAAACTGACCCAGGTCCAGAACCCACTAAGGATATGCTTCCCTTCTTGGAATCTACGACTTTTTGTTTCTTCTTTTCTGGCTCATCTGTTTCGGCAGCGCCAGCTTTGTATTCATGGAAGGCTGAGGTCAAGTCATCCAACGATAGTTCCCCCAACGTGTTCAACGGGAAGTATTCGACGACTTGGCTCAACCATCTCGTTCTTTGCAATTTTTTTTGTTCTTGTGTCATATTGAATTCCTCCACTAAAGCATTCAACTTGCTTGTATTGATGGCATCCTCGTCGTGCTCTCCAATGGAATGGAAATGATCGCTGTTTTTCAAGTCTTCAAGCTCGAGATTATCTTCTTCTTGTATCTTTTTTCTCAAGTCGCCGATCTTGTCGCAAATATCACCTATATTTGCTGGAAGGGCATTGGTCAACTCTCTCTTGATTCTCGATGCTAATTTGCACCCCTTGCCAGAAGTGGTAACACCCATTTGGAAGTCTCCCGAAGTAAATGTTGACAACAACGTGAAGGTAGAGAGATCAGGCGAATCAGAAGTGTTGATCGGTATTCTGTTCTTCTTACAGTAGTCATATATGCTCTTCTTCAATCTAGCTTGAGACATCGGTAACGCCACAAATACCCTATCGACAATAAAGTCAACTTCGGCTCTCCCCTCAGATATAAGTAATTGCCTTATAGTGTCAAACTCGAACTTTCCGGTTATTGTCTTCAATTTTTCACTCTCTTCTACCTTAGACACTTCCCCAGATTCAGTGAAAAGTATAGGAATGGCACCTGCATCCAAGATGGAATTTATCCGGAGTGTAGCAACGTTGGAAACTCCTATGATGAGATGGTGTTCATCTCTACAGTTTAAGGAGGCTAGAATGTTGGTCATTTTATGATTATCGTCTAAAAGGAATACTACTATTTTTCAGCTTTTGGGTGCTAAATTTCTTCTATATAAAGAGTCTACGATAATTTTTTATGGTCTGATTACCGAATATCACGTGAGATCAGAGATTGCTATCAAAGCCCGCACTCGATAACAAAACTGAGGTAAGGCTGATAGGAAGGGATATCATTGGTTAAGAGAGTCTAAAAGTCTAATGTAGAAACAGAAAGGTTAGTTCGACTCGTGGCTGTGATTGTAGTTTTGGTGGATATTTAGAACGATCTGCTGAAAAAGAAAAACCTGAAATTTATTCATCAGCTTAATGAAGAATTTGTGCCAAATACGAGAATAAACTGGCGATTACTAAACATGTTGCTTAGTATTAAAATGACTTCTTCTGCTCATGATTATTTGTAGAACAATATCAAAACTTCTGATGTAATTATTATATATTGTCAAGAAAAGCTTTTGTTTTCAGTATTTAGTTTCTGCAAAATATGACATTTCTACCCATATCACTAGTACTCCAAAGCCATACCTATTATTGTTTCCTCAGATTGATGTTGTTTCAGTAGATAGTACTTCGTCTGATGAAGTTAGGCGTAGTTCGTATTCCTCATCCTCGTATTCCTCGTCCCAGAATTTGCACCCATTCCAACCCATTTCTATTCTGATGAGGTCCTGCAGATTGACGCTGAAAAATCGTACTATATAACCATGAACCACGAGATGGTTTAAGCGCTATACTTCCCTTTTCTCAACAAAAGTTATGGCTAAGAGATCGTTGGGAATTGGGAAGGCTTCCAAGGCCAAGAAGCAAAAGTCTGCACCACGCGAAGAAGAAAAAATTGAAAAGGATCAAGCTACGGAAGGAAGTAACGAAATCACAGTAGAATTGAACGAAGAAGCTGATGCCAATGACGAAATTGCTCAATTGAAAGCCTTGTGGAAAACTTATAATGACTCAGAGAAAGATAACGAACTTGTAATCAATGGAATTATACATGAATGCGATCGTCTTTTGAGAAACTCTAAGCTTGGAGAGGAGAAGGAGAAGGAGAAGGAGCAATACACTCAAGAGTTACCAGACTTCTTTCATTCCATCTATGCTCTTGCCTTGGCGGAGTTGGCCAAGTTCCATACTGAAGATAACAAGAAAGTGGCCGAGTATTTTGATGCTGCTGTTGAAAGAGCTGATTTGGGTTTGAGCCAGCATCAGGATTCAATCCAATTGTTATTCTCCAAGAGTAAGATATTGCTTCATCAGATTGCTTTACAGTACATCTCCCAGTTAAAAGTTGATACTTCTATTTCAAAGAAAGTACCTAAATTGAGCTCCTACTTGGATTCTGCCTTGAGAACATACGAAGAAGCTGAAAAAAAGGCTGACGAGTTGAAGAAGTACGAGTTGTTCAATGCCGACCAGTTGGAAATTTTGCAGGTGTTGGATGATTTGCTTGATATAGTAGACAACTTTGGCAAAGACATTGCTGAAGGTGAAGATGATGATGACGAAGTCGAAGATGACGAAATTGAATTGGAAGAAAGTCATCCTTTGTATGCAATTCGGGAATCTGACGAATACAACCAATGGTGGAGAGATCATATTATCCTCTTCTTGGACAATGTTGATAAACATGGTAAAGAAATTAAAGTAGACTTCAAAGAAAAGGCCAAGTCGCAGGAAGAAGAACATCCTCTCTTGCCATTGAGGAGAGAAATCTGTAAGAGAATCGGTCAGTCGTACCTTCAAGAAGCTGAAGTTCCTTCTTCTGTGTTCACCACTTTAGCCTACGACGATGGATTCAAGAACGAAAAAGAAATCAACGGTTTGAGCCTCAAAGAATCGCAGAAGATCGCTCAGAAGTTGATTTCCACCGCATTGAAATACTTGCAATGGGCAGAAGACCAAGAAGAGCCCGAGACCTGGGTCAATGTGGCTGAAGCCATGATCTCGTTGGGCAATTTGTATGAGGTAGAAAGTGAAGAACAGGAGAGTCATTACCAAGAAGCTGAAAAAATTCTCAACAAAGCTAACAACGTTACAAACGGCAAGTACGAGGACGTGTTAGAGAACTTACTTGGAGACTGAGAATATTGAAGTTTGAAGAGGGCGAGCAATGGGTATATGAGTACATAGAAGAAGAAAATAAGGAGTAAATGTATATTAATTAGGATTAGACCAGAAGTAAACAGATAAAACAAACCACAAATAAAAGATGACGAGGTGCAAGCAAACGGAAAAGTCTAGGGCGTATTGGGAAACTAGATAGACGAGGAGAATCGAAAGAAACAGATGATGATACCATAAGGATTAATAACAATAGTGATGAAAGAGATCATGAGATGAGAAGACGTTGATTTCGTATTATTCTGAATGAAAGTGATACTGCTTTGATGCAGTATCTATGCTTTGACTACACGCGGCTCGTAATGGTGCTTTCGCTTTGTAACTTGATGGCATTTCTTTCATGAGCGTTATCCTTACAGAACTGCAAGCCTTGACAGCGATGGTCTTCGAGAAGACGGTGCTTGGCACAGAACTTGCCCAGACAGTGGCTGCAGGCTCCAACCATACGTAATGGAGCCGAGGTGCACGATTTGAACGAGCATTTCGTCTTCTTTTTGGTCTTCTTGACTTCGCTATGGGCAGCGATATTGGTGTTGGATGATTTGGGAGTCAAGTTGATAGGCGTATCAGAGCCGTTGCTCATCAAGATCACTGTGATGGCATCGGAGGCCGCAATGTTGAACGCCAGCAACGGCTTGTAGTGAGGTGACAACTTTTCACCGTTGTAGATGAGCTTGAAGTCCGCAGGTAACTTGGTGGAAATAGGACAACCCACTTTGGCGGAGTTCTTCAAGTCTTCGACGGTGGAGTTATCTGGGATAGTGATAGAGTAGGACACCTCGGTAGAGACTCTGACTGTGACTTTCATGGTAGTAGCAAGTTAAGTGTTTGTTAAAGTGGCAAAGGTAGACAAAGGATCAGATGGTATAATGTGGCTAGGTAATGAGGATAGGTGATACTGTGTCACTTCACTTCGGGAATTTAGCCAGACGAATATAGTTCAGATAAGTGAAACAGCAAGATGAGTTTATCTTAGACAACTAGCGATGCAAGATAAGCTACAGAAGGTGGAAGTTAGATAAGAATAGTGGGAAGTTACAAGTTACCTTTTGTCTGCGTTTTATACGGGGATGTGTGCATATATATACTCAGACAGGTAACCAGCTGCTTTTGGTGGTATGCTGGAAAAGAAAGATGTGTTATTAATGTGATGAAGGATTAGTAGTAGCGGAATGAGACAATCAGGTGGCAATCCGTCAACTACGGGGTGGGGCTCGTGTGCAGGAGATTAGGCATCTGTGTGAAATGTCCGTGTGATGCTAGCGGGAGTCAGCAGCTTCCTGCATGGCCCGATGAATCAGGCTAGGAAGAGGTAGCAGAGTGGAAAAGAGCAGCGAAAGCAGAAAGAGAGAAACGAACCAGGTTTACCGTTGTAGATGTCAGTAATGAGAGGATATAAAGTGGCATCGAAGAGTAGTCAGAGTGTCAGAGAGAGAAGGAGCATTTTGGAGACATAAGATGTGGACATAGGGTATGATGTAGTTTTGCGTCGTTTTGAGGAGTCTTCATAATGGAAGATCTGATCGGTGAGTAATATTCCTTTTTCCTAGACATAGCCGATGTCATGGAACAGTTCAGCGTGGGTTTTTGTGAAACCACAGATTTACAAATGTTCATTAGGCAACTCGATTTCTGCTCTACTCTGGTTGATTACATCATCATTAATCATTAATCATTATTTATCAGTATTAATTCATATATGGTAATTATTCATTCACATACACTGATTCGATAGGCTCTACTTCTTGTTCACTTTGTACACTTACAATTCACCTCTTCGCTTTCACAATTCACATCACAATCAACCCTTTCATTTGTGGCTTAGTGATACTCTCCGGTCGTCTCGGTGTCACGCTGCTACCAACACTCTCGGACAGCGATGCAGGCAGAGCTGTGTATAGCCATGTATTTGGTGGGTGTTGGAACGAGCTGTTCTGTTCTGCAAGCTAACTGTATTGTCTGTTCAACGCCAGATGGGCATAATAAAATGATTCTTTCTCACGTACAATCTTGCACGTTTCCTTTACGTCTCGTTATTCAATCTCTTTTGTACTGTCTCCGTAGTAGTGTGTCTCTACACTCTTTTTGTATGGGTAATCCTATTGTAGTTTTTGTAGTTTTTGTAGTTTTTGTAGTTTTCTATTTTTTTTTCTCAACCTTCAGTCCTCTAGTCATCAAGCTATATAGCCACATGCTAATAGCCTTGTACATCTGCCCGGTATTTGGTACTGGCAAGCGGCCAAGATACCTTTCTTTGATCTTTATTTGGAAGTGGTTCGGCCTTGAGCAGGATATCTGCCGGAATCGGCGTGGCCACAGCCAACAGTACACAGAGTGCTAGTATATAACCAATTCTCATTCTCGAGTCTTTTCGCTTTGCTTGTTCTCGTTCTTGTTGAAGATCGCTTGAACACTTCCAAATATTCCCATTTTATAGCCAGACTTGTAGTCTTATTTATACATTTGCTTTTGATGTAAGATCGCCCCGAACGAGAAGTTCGCAGTAAATCACCATTTTCAGTACTCCAATGGGCAGTTGCCCTTTACAGTAATTCTCGCGTGGCTGATTCTGCAACCGCACTTGACGTGTACCTGTGCCACTTTTGCTTTGGCAAGGCTTCACAGTCTCCGAAAGTAGATATGTGCTAATGAATTCAACTATACAGTAGTATGACTATAGACCCTGTAAACCCGTTGTTCTCTCTCTCTTTCTTAAGTTGTACACGAATAGCTATTTGGTACTCGAACAACCTTTTCTCCTTGTTAGTCTCTCATCAGAAAACAGATACTCACATAGGTTTCTGGTACTTGGTCTTCATGGCACTGCGGAGTCGTAAACTGATGTCGGTTGTATCTACAGACGACTTTTTAGGTGGCTGAATTTCCAAGTAGTCAGAGTTGTCTAGTGGCGTAGCATCTGTGTTGATACGTATGTCAAAAGCATTGGAGAAAATGGGAATATCCGATAAGTTGTTGAGATTGAACGAGTCCAACGACGAAGTAGATGTCTGTCTTTTCAAGTCACTCTCTTTTGCTTTTTCGTCCTCTTTCTCTGATTCATCATCCATATGCCCTGCAAATGGGTCCTGTTCGTTGTATTCTTTATAGAATTTTTCATAGTCCGTAAACATGTCAGGACCATACTTGTTGCAGAACGCTTCAACTTTCTTGCTCAACTCTCTCCGCGTCTTCTTAAGTTCGTCAATCTGAATGACATCCTTGTGACGATTCGTCAACGAGATAAATAAAGGAGCCAAAGATTTGTAGTAATCCACGCCTATTTCGCCCACTCTCAAGGAAGCATACGTCGTTAACAATGCCCACCCATAGCAAAACAAAAATATTATTGGAATGGGGAAAACATCAGTCGATACAATCTTGAATTTAATAATGATGATAGTACCAATGACAGAGTAGAAAATGTATAATATTGGTGCTAGAACGAGAGCCACCAAAATTTTCCAAGTACTTATCACATCCTTGGCTTGAATTTTCACAACTGACCCTGCAAGTGCTTCCTTAGCCTTCTTTCGTGAGATTTTCTTTGCTGTAATAAACACAGGGCTAAACATCACTACGCCTGGCATACTGAGTCCTGAGAAGAGTACAAACTTGAAGAATCTTTCAAGAAACATTATCAACGAGCGAAGACGTTTTGATGATGTCAATGACTCAACTTGATGATCGTGGAGTCCCATCATCATGAGCTTTCTATTGTACTCTGTGACATTTTCTCTTAGTTCAACTACGTCAGGGTCTTTGGCGTGTTTCTCATAACCCTTGATTAATCTGCGATTCATTTCTACAACCATAGGTAAAGGAATTGTGTTACGATCACCTGAAGTGTATAATCTTCTTGCTGCTTGTGAAACCATAAGCGTGTCGTAATCATCAGAGGTAACTGTCACTTCCTTTAAACCTATGGATATCATACTCAATAACTTGGCGACAGCATCGCGGGACTTGGCAATGTAGCTCTGGGCCATACCTTTGTCCACCATGATTGGGGTTCCAAATTCTACGACCACTCTGGATCTGAATTTGTTGGGATGGAAGTAGTTCAATCCTACTGGAACTACAGCTACTGGTGTTACTTCCGCGTCAGGATCCTCTTTTAGTAACGAAGCAACGGCTCCAAGAGCCATGATGGCAACACCGGGTTTCAACGGTAACAAATCTGGTCGGTCATGAGATCCTCCCTCAGGAAAGATACCAAGGGCCTTACCAGAGTTGAGATGATTAAATACATTGTAGAATACAGTATGATTGTCTACATGTGGCGCTGACTTAAACCTCGTTCCAGCAAGAAGGAGTTCTTCAAGTCTCCCTTGAAGTTTCTTGTTTGCTGACTCAAACGGTTCCTTCAAAGTTAGATGTGTATCGTCTTCGATGCTTTTGATAGGACAGTTACCCAATGACTCAGGAAGTCCCAACAACCCTTTGGGCATACAATCCTTCGTGAATTGGGTTCCTTCACCAACTATTTGAAGCTTATTTTCAGCACTCTGGAGACGAATAGTTCCTCGGGCGAGTTTGAGCAAGTCCTGGGCCCTTTCTACAGGGATTGCTCCGCAGAGCATGGCAGCAGTCCCTATAAACTTACGTTGGTAAGATTTATTTGCTGCTAAGTACGAGATTCTTCTTCCAGAGTTCTCCTTTACTTTGGCCATGACTACAAGCGGATCTACAAACTGGTTGTGGTGAGGTGCAATGACGAATACGATGGGACCCTGGCTGGGAATGTTAAATGTTCCTCGTGGTCTGATATCTCTGAAGAAAGTATGTACCACAAGAGAAAAAAACCACAAGACTATATCATACGAAGCCATCTGTACCAACTCGATGAACACGTTAGTAGTCATTTTAACTGGTTGGTGGACATGGCTGGTGTGTTGTGAGTTCGTTTCTGACTCTGGGGTTGGTTTTGAGTCTGATAAGCCAGAAGGCTCCTCGCTGTTGTTAGACATTGGAGATAATCAAACGTGGCAATTCGCTACCTGAGTGAAATTCGTTTGTAGTATAAATTCAATGCAATTGACCAGTAGTGCCAGGAAAAGATGTGATTAAAAAAAAGATTAAGATATCAGTTATAAATCAAGAGCAATGTCAGATGCATCCTGTGGAGATGGAATTCATGGAGAACGCGCATAATCGTGGGGACTTTCGCTTATCAAAAGGAAGGTATGTGAGCCAAACAAGCCTACATTGAGAATGAGACCATATATAAGGGATATCGAGGAAAGTTACGAACATTGAGAAAGATTAAATGAGATTTGAAAACGCATTGTTTATTAACATAGTTACTTAAGGTCAGAGAAGCGACCTTGTGGTCTTATACATCCAGTATGTAGCGTAGGTTTCGTTGTGACATCTTTCACAATACAGAATTTGACAACAGCTACTGAAAATGGACCATTGGTATTCTTCTATATGACAGAATTCACAAAATTTACATAAAATCAACCACATAATACCAGACTTAAACCATATTTTAGAATCTAGCTTACATTACGCACACACTAATGTGATTTCTAATCTATTTACTATGAAACCATTTATAGTCTTTATGCGTCTTTCCAGGAATATGTAACCTATGCTGGAGTTACAATAGCCATTCAGTGAATCATACAATTCTACTGAATTATTTGATCTATCATCATCGTTTTTGAAATCAATCTTCGCCGGCTGGAATCTCATCCTTCAACACACGGTTCAACTTCAATCTCATTTCAGTTCTATCGTCACCTCTTAATGCATCTTTGACAAAACCAACCTCTACATCCAATTGAACCATCTGCAAGGCTCCTCGTAACACTCCACACAATATCTGTGAGTACCACAACTCCTTATTGATTTTGGGATCCCCTACAATAGGCAATTCCACAAACTCTGTGAGGGGATTTGGCTCAATAATAATCAAAGAACAACTCTTGCCATCACTAGACCAGTTTTCTATTGTAGGAGTGATATTGAGAAAGATTTTGAATCCTACTTTACTGATGATCTCTGCTGTCTCTCTGAAAGTCAGGCACCGCCTAACTCCAGTCTTAGCTAAAAATTCCTCAATCAACCGCAATCCGATATTATACCCCATCTTGTCTAGCTGGTTGTTGACCTCATTGTAGTTGTTGCCGAAATCACGACACAACTGAGCTACAACAGATCCATATGTCAATGTGAACAACTCGGAATTCTATATTTGTTAGTATACTGTGTCCTTTTCTCATATGGTTCTTTCTCTCACTTACTATCTTTTCTACACTGTTCTTCCATATGTCTTCACCGTTATACCTCGAGCTCTTTGACATTGTTTATGATATATGTGATGATATTAAATTTCAATTTGATATTCTATTTCTCAAGATCAACTGAACTTTGATACCGAATATGATGGAGGAGGGCCTGCATACATAGATGTGCTTTGATATACAATCGTTCCCATGCAATTGCACCGGAGCCCTCGGAATTTTGCATGGTCGGAAAGTTTTATTTGGATGACCCTCGGAAAAAATAATGTCGCATTCTGAATTTACTTTGCATGTCGTTCTTCCAGAATATTGCACTGTATAATCAAAAATAGTTGCGCGAATACATAGTGAATTTTGTATTAGTAGGACTCAGATTATTGTATGAAGAAGTTACTATATATTAAAGTACCATGAGCACAATATTAAAGGGTTGGAGGACTGTATTGTACCATCAACAAATGGACGTGCCTCGATTAAATTTCATCCCTTAGCTCCTCAGGAAAAGAAGAGAGAAGCAAATATGGCTTCCAGTTATTGTTCCCAAGGTCAGGATTACAGAGAATGTCCTTTCAATTTGAGGACGGTCTTGGTAAGATAACCAACGAACTGGGCAAGTACATGGTCGACCATGGAGACTTGGATGAATTAAAACCTCTGGACGGCTTGATTAATCTTCCAGCTTATTTGAAACGAAGATCTAAAGAAGAAATCTTAACGAAGCCACCTCATCTAAGAGAGGGGTTAATGCAAATCGATTCACTTGTTGGCGACTCTGAAACTGATTCATTCGAAGGAATGGACGAAGACAGTGATGACGAAATTATGAAAATGATGGTACCCCAGCGCAGAACAGTAGGTAGACTGGCTTTCTTGTTTGAGTCCGTAGATGAAATCGATAGTCAACAATCAGGTGCCCACGCTGAAGAAAAAGATGCCAAAGATAAGAAAGATCCTTACAGAAAGTACACTCCAGAGCAAGTGGCGGGATTTTTTGATGAAATAACAAGGCAAGTAGGGTCCTCGGTTGCCAAAATAGCTCGTTCTCATGGAATACAAGAAAGCACTGCGCAAAGATGGGTAAGAGACTATAAAAAGTCCGAAAAGTTGCCATTTGATGTTGTAAGAGGCAGAAAGAAGAAGTCAAACAAATTGAATGAAACTCACGAGGAATTTCTTAAATCAAAACTTGTGGATGATTGTACTATGTCTCTTGACATGATGATTTCTGACTTACTGGACCACTTTGAAGGTCTTTGTGTGAGTAAATCAACTTTGGGTCGGTTTCTCAGCGACAATGTTCATTTCACATTCAAAAAGATCAGAAAGGAGCCAATTGCTCGAAATACAGAGTGGATGATTGACAAGCGGTATGATTATGTTAGCCTTATAAACAGATCTGATATCGACTACTACAGCAACTGTATTTTCATAGACGAGGCAGGTTTTCAAATTGATATGTCTCCTCTGTATGGGTGGGCTCCATCTGGTGTTACTCCCGTTTCTAGAGTAAGCGGAAAATCGGAAAACAGAACTGTAATGGGAGCTGTTAACTCGAAGGGAGTTGTACAACTCAACTTGAAAAAGCCGTTCAGGAACGTTGCAAAGAAGAGGAAGACTGCCTCAGCTAGAAGAGGTCAAGCAAATGAAGATAGAGATGAATCAGTTGGCACTACAGCAGGGCATTTCAAATATTTTGTTCTTGATGTCCTTCTGACATTGGATCTCTACCCTGAGTATAGGAACTGCTATCTCATCATGGACAATGCAAGTATTCACAAAAATCCCTCTATTGAGAGAATAATTCTAAGCAGAGGTTATAGATTGCAATACTTGCCTCCTTATTCACCCGATTTAAATCCTATTGAAAATTTCTGGGGGCAATTGAAGAAGAGGTTGTCGAGAGCAAAGTTCCGCCAAGGAGAAGATTTGAGTTCACGTATTCGAGAGGCTGTCTTATCTATGCAAACGGAACTTTTTCTGCAGAATGTCCAGCATTCAATTGATTGTTTTCAGACTTGCTTGCGAAAAGAACCACTTTAAAGTTTAGTTTTGAACTTCAATATAGTCTTTTTGTATTTATGTTTACTTTTTCGTTATTTTTTTTAATACAGAAACAGGTAACTTTCTCTCTAAAGAAAAGCAAAATTGATTTCAACTGTTGGCAATTTACCAAAAGCAATGGTGCAATAATTCACCTCTTTTGCTACAAGAATTCTCTACTAATAGTGCAAAATTATTTGTGCGGGTAGTGCAAAATAAATTTGGAGTACGACATTATTTTTTCCGAGGGTCATCCAATTTAAACTTTCCGACCATGCAAAATTCCGAGGGCTCCGGTGCAATTGCATGGGATCGATTGTATACTCCCCAACTAGAGTATAATATCCATTCTTTCATTGAGATAATTTCCTCTCCTCTTACTTTTCAGTAACTTTCACCGTATACTTTCTGATCATCCTCAATCTCCATGTGTCCCTTTCCAGACTTGCCGTTCTTTTGCTAAGCTTAGACTTATGCTAACCACTTTTCAGTGTCTGTACCAATATAACATCACTCCTGCATATAATCGAAAAGTAGTATACCTCTACGGCTGCTACAAGTTCAGGATATAGATACTATCTACAACGTTTCTATATTTGTGTATTCAGCGTTCAGTAGTCATTAAAGGTATTAGTAGAAAATGGACTCTGTCCATTGAGGATATTAACATGGGTGTAGTCTCAACAGAAAAAATGAAATATACAAGAAATGAGAGATTACTGTTCCTTTTTTGATTCGACGGGAGTGAGCGACTCCTCCTTTTGTGAGCCGCTCTTGTGCTTACTATATCTGCCTCCTGTCTTCTTTTCCAAGAACTCCTTGTACTTGGATAACGTGATGTGTTCTTGAAGATCTCTGTACTCGTTGACAAACTTGTACTGGGTACCGAACCATCTGTCCCAAATAGTGAAAAATGGTTGTGAGAAATTGTTTTTGATGCCCCAGTTCTGGTGGTGTATGTCATGGTAGATAGAGTTATTGGGAAAGATGATCTGGAAGAGATCGAAGGGAAGTCTATAGCCACAGTGGTCGTCTACAGTTTTCAAGGTAGCAAAGGTATAGAGAAAAATGGTTTCTCTTGGAGACAAGAAGGTTATGAATCCAGCAATACCAGTTCCGGCCGTATCCAACAAGAACCCTTCAACTGGATCGTTGTACAAGGCCCCATAAGCATAGGGAACATACAAACGGTGGTGTCTGGAGTGAAATCTACGGTACAACGTCTTGTTCATGTGCATGATACGATGCAACCAATACTGCCAGGTATCGACAAAAGTGATAGCAGCAGCCAACTTGAGTACCGAGAAGCCGTACATGTAGCCGTAGTATAGCACGGCATCAGGTACATATGGAGGTAAGTAGTTATGTCTCAACACCCACATCTGCTCCCAGTCTTGACCTGGTCTAGGTGGCGTGTCTAATTTGTAAACAGCCAAACCAAAGATGCTCTGGATAATATGCTGGAGAACAACATCGAGAATAACGTCTCTGAGGGAAGCCTTATTCCTCAGCACTTCCTCTTCACTTGGATGGATACGATACATTTCAGCTAACTCGTACACGTCGATGATATGGAAGAATGTCGCATAGGTCCAATAGGCTACTATGGGAGCAATGAGAGCCAAGATTCCGTCAGGAATTCCAGGAATCAAATCTTGTCTGGGAGACAAATGAAGTTTATCGTAAAGGAACGAGGGCTGGGACAAGATTGTCAGCAAGTTCTTGGGCGGACTGAGATACGCAAGTGTTTCCATAATGTAGATGAGATGTTAACGAAAAAGACTAAAAGAATATCTGGAAGAATGAAAGTGATGAAGATGAAGATGAAGATAAAGATTTAGCTGGAAACTCTTCTCTATGCTGTTATGTTACTATGTTTATGCTTCAACTTGTGAGGGATTTCTCGATTTGCTATATACGGACAATGAATTTAAACGTGTGATGCTCTCGCTTTGACTGCCGGGTTGAAGGAACGTAAACAAACAAGAAATACACCACTAACAACTGAGCTCAGGGAAATGGCCTCCTATTTCTACCGTCTGGTGATGAGGAAAAATTTGGTTTGTTTATAATTTTATTTTATGCCTGAAACTGGTGATTTATGGGGATGAAAAATTGAAGAAATGAGATCACGTGATAAATCCCGACTAATGGATTTCTTTCTTTCAACTCGTGAAGGGAAAGGGGTCGGATCCTGCACCTAGATTTATCTCACAAAGTCTTCAGATAAGCGAACAATAGCGTAACATTGAATTGGTGGTCTCTCGTCTAATACACAGTGGTTTCAATAATAGAAATGTTTGCTATAAGAAAGATATATATTGATATACTTATTCAATCGGTAGTACATATTACATGTCAGGAACAAGGCAGCCGTGTAATCGAAATATCTCAGAGTGATATCAGTCGATTATAAGAGCAATAAGGAAAGCTGGAACCAGAGTGAATCGGATAATTTGGGACATGACTATATCTCTTTTGGACAACGCACTTACAGAGAGTAATTGGTCTTCCAAACATGGATTTATTATATTTTGAAAGGGGAAAATTCATTCCAGAAGGATCAACTTTCGAGCACTTCAAGGGCGGTACCAGAGGCACTGCAGGTGTCAAAGGTTCAAAATGTGACCACAGGATAGCTTTCATCTTAATAGATTAAGGTTTTAGGTTGGTTGATACTCACTTTGACGATCAACAACAAAACATTGCGGCAGCTTTTTCCTACTCTGGCAAATGGAGTTTGTGCATGAGAATGGCAAAGAATTCTTCTACTTTAAATAAGAGATGTTGATTCAGCCAAGATGACCTTTCCTAAAGGCTTTTGTGATAGTTTCTATTGTGGTCGGAGAGAGCGCAAACTCCAGAAATAGCGGCAGTACCTGGGAGGTTTGGAGGCTAATTACATGGTAGCACAAGCAGCATTAGATCATTAGTTCGTGGAGAACTTTAGAAATCTAAGTTGTAACTACTTCCATTAAAATTAGGAAAAATATCCCAAGAAGTTGTGTAGTTACTGATGGAAATTGAAAATATGTCCTCATAATTTTTCTCTAAGTAAATTCTCAATTGTAAGCGAAAAAGTGTTGTATCGACTTGAAATTGAATTTAAATTTACATTTCCATTTATCAATGGTTCAATTCACTAAAACCAGAGGACTAACTTGCTTGGTCGCTATACTGTTAAACGTGGGCTCTTTGGCGCAGAAGAAGAAAATGCAAAATGTGAGAGCTAATGGTCAATGTTGTAATGAGTTCTGGCACAGTCAAATACATAAGAAGGAAGTGCTAAGTCGACATTTATTCCTAAACGAGATTCTTTGCACATAGGAAATTTCCAGTACATCTATATATTCATCAATTGATCTCGGATGAAAGGTAAATCTTTGGAAGTTGAGGTAGACTATTGTGATATAAACGTAGAAAAGGTTTGAATGGAAGTCGTCATCGACGTTAACTCTGTAGTATTATTTAATGGAGGATATTGCGTAGCTTCAAATGTTAGATGCTCACCTCTAATAACCTTAGTTGGCGCCATTGGAACTACGATCAATATTTTGCACCCATTCAACCAACCAGAAAAAAAACATACGTTCCCAAGTCTTGCATAAGAAGGTTGCCCCAGCAAGTGGTGGACCTTCTGTTTCTAATGTATGCAATATTCAACGTGAAAGCTCTATGATGTAATTTGTATCTTCAACCGAGGTATTCGCTAAAGGAAATGTTCCGATAACTATCCAGAAACATGACAGATGCACAGAAATCGCGTGCGTTTCTTTTCCGGAACATTCAGACTTTATCCGAAATTGGAAATTTCTTTTTGCGCAGCATCGGACTGAAGAACCAATATGCCGGCTTTCCCCGAAACATGACAGTTAGACCAGCTTTACAATTCCGGATGTGAAAGTCACCCCATATACCAGCAAACATTCAGGATGCTTGGAACATGTAACGTACAGATCAGTTGGCTCAGATGCAAAGACAAACTGGGAGCAGTGCAAAAGGCAACTGTGGTTTTTCCGTCATGGAAGGGGATCCAGGTCCATGCTGCACGAAATTTAGGTGCCAGTCCTATTCAAAAGCAGATTTCAATGAGTAACTCTTGAGAAATTCATTGAAGCATATCGAAGTATCTCCTAGTACAACATCAATGTAGTTGCGAGAAAAAAATTGGGTTAGCCTCATTGCAAATTGAAAATCTTTTCCGAATTGGGGGCGCAGAGATGTCATTTGCGCATGTCACTAAGATTATTTTTTGGGTATTTTCCGGCTTAAGAATTTTACCTCAGCCATCAATCAAATATTGCAGCCATCAAATTGAGTATAAATATCGACAGGAATAAACCCTATTTTGCAACCTATTTACTTTTCTCTTCTCATCATCACACATTATTCAATACAATGTCCTCACAAGATTTACCCTCGGGTGCTCAAACCCCAATCGATGGTTCTTCCATCCTCGAAGATAAAGTTGAGCAAAGTTCGTCCTCAAATAGCCAAAGTGATTTAGCTTCCATTCCAGCAACAGGTATCAAAGCCTATCTCTTGGTTTGTTTCTTCTGCATGTTGGTTGCCTTTGGTGGATTCGTATTCGGTTTCGATACCGGTACAATTTCCGGTTTCCTTAATATGTCTGATTTCCTTTCCAGATTTGGTCAAGATGGTTCTGAAGGAAAATATTTGTCTGATATCAGAGTCGGTTTGATTGTTTCCATTTTTAACATTGGTTGTGCAATTGGTGGTATTTTCCTTTCTAAGATAGGAGATGTTTACGGTAGAAGAATTGGTATCATTTCAGCTATGGTTGTCTACGTCGTCGGTATTATCATCCAGATCTCGTCCCAAGACAAGTGGTACCAACTTACAATTGGACGTGGAGTTACAGGATTAGCTGTTGGTACTGTTTCAGTGTTGTCTCCAATGTTCATTAGTGAAAGTGCTCCAAAGCATTTGAGAGGTACTTTGGTATACTGTTACCAATTATGTATCACCTTAGGTATTTTCATTGGTTACTGTGTCACTTATGGAACCAAAGATTTAAATGATTCAAGACAATGGAGAGTTCCTTTGGGTTTATGTTTCCTTTGGGCTATTTTCTTAGTTGTCGGTATGTTGGCTATGCCTGAATCCCCAAGATTCTTAATTGAAAAGAAGAGAATCGAAGAAGCCAAGAAGTCCCTTGCAAGATCCAACAAGTTATCTCCAGAAGATCCAGGTGTCTACACTGAAGTTCAATTGATTCAGGCTGGTATTGACAGAGAAGCTGCTGCAGGTTCTGCTTCATGGATGGAATTGATCACTGGTAAGCCAGCTATTTTCAGAAGAGTTATCATGGGAATTATCTTACAGTCTTTGCAACAATTAACTGGTGTCAACTATTTCTTCTATTACGGAACTACAATCTTCCAAGCTGTTGGTTTGCAAGATTCCTTCCAGACTTCCATCATCTTAGGTACAGTCAACTTTCTTTCTACATTTGTTGGTATTTGGGCCATTGAAAGATTTGGAAGAAGACAATGTTTGTTAGTCGGTTCTGCTGGTATGTTCGTTTGTTTCATCATTTACTCCGTTATTGGTACAACTCATTTGTTCATTGATGGAGTAGTAGATAACGACAACACCCGTCAACTGTCTGGTAATGCTATGATCTTTATCACTTGTTTGTTCATCTTCTTCTTTGCCTGTACATGGGCTGGAGGTGTTTTTACCATCATTTCCGAATCATATCCATTGAGAATCAGATCCAAGGCAATGTCTATTGCTACTGCTGCTAACTGGATGTGGGGCTTCTTGATTTCCTTCTGCACTCCATTCATTGTTAATGCCATCAACTTCAAGTTCGGCTTTGTGTTTACTGGTTGTTTACTCTTTTCGTTCTTCTATGTCTACTTCTTTGTCAGCGAAACCAAAGGTTTGTCGTTGGAAGAAGTTGATGAGTTGTACGCTGAAGGTATTGCACCATGGAAGTCTGGTGCATGGGTTCCTCCTTCTGCCCAACAACAAATGCAAAACTCCACTTATGGTGCCGAAGCAAAAGAGCAAGAGCAAGTTTAGCTTTACGATTAATGTTTTTCTCCCCTGCATGACTTTTTAACGTTTAGAATATAGACACTATAGATTTACAAAAAGGTTATACCTTTAAATGAACTTTTATGATGAAGATTGATACACTATAAACCAAGAACTGTAATAAGGTCATTTGTTTTTGTACTACTGATAGATTCAAGTACTCCGAATTAACGTATTCTAAACCATATCTATTTCATTTTCTAAATTCCAGTCCAGAGGCATTGGTTGTCAATATAGATGGATTCGGTTTGAGAGATATTCAGACTACTATTTCCAACATGGACCTTGTAATTTCCTTTTTGAAGGGACCACTGATTCTGATATTCATCAAAGAAGGAAAATGTATCCTTGACAAGAATTCTCGAAGTAACAGTTTTATCTTCTCCTGCCTTTAAAAAAACCTTTTCAAACCACTTTAATTCCTTGATTGGTCTCATTACTGCCTTGTCATCATTGGAAACATAAAATTGAACAACTTCCGAACCATCAACAGCTCCAGTATTCTTGATGTTAACAGAAATCTCAATATTATCCTGGTCTAGAACTTGAACTTTCAAGTCTCCGATTTTGAATGAAGTATATGATAATCCAAAACCAAATGGGTACGCAACCTCTCTGTTTAGTTTTTCGTAATATCTATAACCAACGAATATGTCTTCTCCATAAAGGACTCGACCGTTATCAGTGGTGAAATTGAGGTAAGCCGGATTATCGAAGTTTTTGAAAGGGAATGAAAGTGACAACTTTCCACTAGGATTAACATCACCAAACAAGACATCTGCAATTGCATTACCACCTTCGGTACCTCCAAACCAAGCTTGAACAACTGCCTTTGCTTTTGGTAACCAAGGCATCTCTACTGGAGTGCCTGACTGATTGACAATGATAGTATTCGGATTAGCCTTTATAATTTCCTCTACTAATTTGTTCTGAAGGCCGATCAATTCCATATCTGGACGATCGTAACCTTCAGATTCCCACTCCAGATTGAGTCCAATGCACAAAACAACCTGGTCTACTGTCTTTGCGATTTCAATAGCCCTTCTAATTTCTTCTTCGGGTTCGACAACTTTAATACAACCGATTTTCAAAGAACCTCCACCATGAAATTCTGCGTTGGGGTCAGAAAAAGTATAGGTGTGTGCTGACCCAAACTCAACACGAATCCTATAATTCTTACCTTTCTCTAATTGGATGACGCCGTGTTCTTCTCTAGTTCCAGAACCAACAAAGTGCTCGTCTTTCTTTTGATTTGTGCTGTTGTCAATAACCAATTTGTTGTCAACATACAAGTCAGCTGTACCGAACACAGCAAGTCCAAATCTGTAACTGGCCGTTTCTTCAGGAACAAAGTCTCCTTCGAAGTCAATATAGAATGGTTCATTACGTGCCCTACTGGTACTGATGTAATCAAAAAGATTGACCCGAGTATCAATTAAATTGTACTCATCTAGCAAGTTCCTTCTCTCAGAAGTGCTAGGTTCCGAGTAGAACTTTGCATTGACACCAACACTTCCAGTGATTGGATTTATTACCTGGGAAGCCAAATCAGGCAACAATCTATGACCAGTTGCACCAACTGAGTACTTAGGCGGAGTAGTTGTCTTGGATGCAATACCAGAATAAGGTGTTGTAGTGTAGTAAGATGCAAGCGAAGCAGATCCCCCTCCACAATAAGCAGCAAATTTAGCATTTGGACCTATCACTGCAATGGATGAATCCTTACTCAAAGGTAGTATTCCAGTGTTTTTGAGCAATACTATGGAATCCAGTGCAATTTTTCTTAACTTAGCACTGGTTTCAGCACTATTATTACTTGTGCCTTCGGGAGCATTTTGAGGCACTCCTGAACCTTGGGCAAATTGAACCAACTTAAGAACATTCCTTACTCTATCATTTATATGCTTGATATGCAATTCCTTTGACACAACCATGTGCAGAATTTCACTTAAGCTTCTAAACTTAGTTGGACCCGGCATCTCGATGTCTAATCCAGCCCTAATAGCAGTGTCACTAGTATAAGTTCCATACCAATCGGACATTATGGTACCTTCCCATTTCCATTCTTCTCTTAAGATGTCCTTGATAATACTTTCACTTTGAGAAACATGTTCGCCATTTACTTTGTTGTAACCAGTCATCAAAGCCTTGGGGTTCGCATGTTTGATTGCTATCCTGAAAGGTTCCAAATATATCTCCCTTAAAGCCCTCATGGAAAGAATTGAATTGCTAGAATTTCTTTCATCTTCAAGATCATTGCAAACGAAATGTTTAACGGTTGCCGCAATACCTTCTTCTTGAATTCCGTTCACAATGGCAGCTGCAGCATGGCCACTCAAGTGAGGGTCTTCACTGAAAGATTCGAACCCTCTTCCTCCCAATGGGCCTCTTTGAATATTCATTGTTGGGCCAAGAATAACATGAGCACCCTTAGCTTTAGCTTCAACCCCCATCAACTTTCCGGTGTCACGTAACAATTGTTTGTCAAAAGTTGCAGCCAATGCAGTACCACATGGAAAGCACGCAGACGGAATAGCATCAAAGAATTTTGTTCCTCTGACACCATTAGGACCGTCACTAAATCTTAGACTAGGGATATCTAACCTATCCACCGCGTAGGTGTGCCAAAAGTCTATACCAGCAAGTAGTCCTACTTTTTCCTCTAACGTCAATTGACTCAATATTCCCTCAATGTCAAAAGCAGTCATCGTTGATAGATTCTTTTCAAATTCTATATTCAAGCGATTGGAGAATATAGTATTTATATATGAACAGAGGAATCAGTTCCTAATTAGGAATTGATGCAATAAGTTCTACTTCTGGCTGGACTTTGAGTGGAAAATAAGTCGCTCGGAATAATTGAAACTTGAAGGGTTTTTGTCTATAATAGGAAATACAACCTTTTGTGCACTATGCGTAAAACCTGGGGTAACGTTTCTAAATCTGGCTGGATTGTGAATGGAAAATAAGTCGCTCGGAATAATTGAAAATTGAAGGGTTTTTGTCTATAATAGGAAATACAACCTTTTGTGCACTATGCGTAAAACCTGGGGTAACGTTTCTAAATCTGGCTGGATTTTGAGTGAAAAATAAGTCGCTCGGAATAATTGAAAATTGAAGCTTTTTTTACATGTTATAGGAAATACATCCTTTAGTGTATTAAGAGTGAAACCTGGGGTAATGTTTCTATATTTGTAAAGATCTCGGGAAAATAATTCGCTCGGAATAGTCTAAAATGGCAGCCTCTCTACTGTAGGAAATGTATCCTATATTGTTTTAACACAGGGGTAGTGAAACTAATTTATGCATTCTACACTTCTCATTGCATGCAATTTTTTTAAGTGAGGGGAGAGCAGTCCTTAATTCCCACACTAAAGAAATGTAACATGGTGTGGTCTTCAATGTTGCAACTAAGGTAGGTCGGAATAATGCGCGCAAAAAATATTTGTACCAAATTTGTGGGGCAACATGGCTTGTAAGATGAAGTATTACTAAAAAATACATCTAGGTCCCAAAATTTGAAAGTTGATCCGATCAGACAAAAATAATTATCTACCATGCAAATCAAAAATTTTGACCCATCAAGAGACAAGCTATCACTCGAAAAATTATTAAATTCATGCTTGCGTTGGATCTATACTCCTACATTAGTGTCCTGAGTTTATGGATTCATACAAAATATATTCGAACTAGATTCTTGATACTAAATCACTAATATCAAAATCTGAACTGTATAGAACTAACAAGGGTTTTAGTTTTCCTAATTAACTAACTTAGGCAGAACTTCCACGTTCAGAATGGACAATATCAATCTTTTCGTTACTCACAGTACCGTTCAAGTTAATGTCCATCGCAAGTGAGTCAGTACCTTCAAAAACACGAGCAACTTCTTCCAACGTGTATCCGAAAGTCTCAACATAAGTGAAGATAACAACAACCAATTCAACGGCAATGATACAGCAGTAGACGATATAGTATTTCCATGAAATTGCATCCATAGCAATAGCATTGACAAAACCGTTATAAATAAGGGTGATGTTGATGACAAGAGAGTAGAGATTGATACCTTTGGCTCTGTGTGTGTATGGCAAGATTTCAGTAACATACAAATATGGTAATCCGTTAAGCCCAATATTGTATGCAAGATAGTATATAAAGATCATTGCCAAAACACCTTGACCCAAACCTTTCTGTTCAAAATTTCTTTGTTGGTTGATAGCAGAGAGAATAGTCCAGATGACGTACGAAAGCAACATGAAAGAACAAGAGAAAATGAACAAAGCCTTTCTTCTGAACAAGTAACAGGTGAATGCAACAGCCAATGAAAGAACAAGGTTGTAAATCATCAAGCAACCATTAATTTGCAATTGTTCCTTCTCACCCGTAATACCAATCGAGATCAAAACTTTACTCAAGTAGTAAGACACTAGACCATTGCCAGATAATTGAGTCATACAAGCAGTAAAGGCAACCAAGAAAATTCTCTTTCTGAAAGTCTTAATCGTAATGAAGTCAGTATACTTAGAGTTTGAATTGATTTTCTCCATCTCTAATGCAGCTTCGATTTCCTTAAGTTCGAATTCAACCAATCTAGTAGCTTGCTCTTGGGTATCATTGCCTGTATGAAATTTGATCAAAAATTCTCTAGCTTTTTCAATCTTACCCTTTGAAACTAAGAATCTTGGCGACTCAGGTACCCACCAAACTAGACATACTTGAACCAAGGGTAGTAAACCTTGCAAGTAAGATGGAATTCTCCATGAATATGCACTCACTATAGTCCTGGTTCCGTAGGTAACCCAAGCAGCGATAACAGCTCCCAAGTACCAGAAAACATTGTAAAGGGCAGTGCATGTAGGTCTATAAGTAGGAAAGGAGAGTTCTGCGATTAATGTTGGAGAAGCAACACTAGCAAGACCAAATCCAAATCCAATGACCATTCTAGAGACAAAAAAGAATGCATAGTTAGTTGAAGCACCCTGTAATATTGCACCAATAACAGTAACTATAGAACCAAAACAAGTAGTCAATTTTCTTCCAAACCTGTCACAGGCCCAAGAAGCAAAGGCTACAGCAAGAACACCTCCAAATATAGTACCATTTGCAAGAGCTCCTAGAATATAACCTTCGGGGTTTCCCATGGCATCCTTCCAGGTACTCAATGATTGCAAACCGTTAAGCATAGAACCATCATAGCCATTGTTGGTTGATGTAAGTGTAAGAACGAAGATATACCAGTGCAATTTGCGAAAGTGATTGTACTTCCACCAATGTTGATCATGATAAACGTAATCCGAAATCTCTTCAGAGTACTTCACAGGAAGCTCTTCACTCAAGACTGTGGTAATAACGTTTGATTTTTCTTTCAGTTGGGACATCTCTTATTTCTGGATACTGAGGTGAGAAAACATAAAACTTCAAGGAGGATTTTCGTTTCGTATTTATAGTAGTTTATCTTATTTGGAGTATCCAGATTTATGTATATTGAAGATAATATATTTTGCAGTCAGACATAAGATTGCTTAGTATCTGACCACTACAAAATAATTTTTTAGGTTGTGTTTCCTTCCACTCGAACGCAGACACAAACTTTAAGTGAAACTACCCCACATATTATTATTTTGAAAAAAATGTCTGCTGAATACCACCTAATTCAAAGGAACAATTATGCAACTAGTTACCAATATGGGAACCTTTCCTCTCTATATTTTCACCATGTGTATCAATGACCTTGTCAACCAGTAATAAAATCGTAACCCCGCCCATGCAAATCTCCAGAGAACTCGGATTGTGATCGTTCCAAGGATAAGTTTGAAATTCCTAGAGGCAGTTCAGTTGAGAATCTTTGCTGGCTTAGATAGTACGTATATTGAATTTAACACTAAAATATCATACAGCTCCCAGGTATGTCCTTTTTCATGGGGGGTGTATGGACCGAATTACAATTATTGGTGTCATCTCTTTGGGTGAATTGCTGGAAATTTTATCAAGTGAAGATTAATGGTTATCTCATAGGACACAGTTCTTTTTACTATATCACTCCAGCACCTGTTTCATTGACATTCTTCAATTTTTTCTGAAACATGTTTCCAAGTTCTTAAGAACACTAACAGATTAAATAAATTTTAATGACAATCCAAGATCTGTTTTAATTTATCAATTTAAGTTCGAATGAAAATTCTAATCATTCAGAATTTGAACTCAGTCTTCCATGATTTCTTGTTTGAAAACGTTTAGATCCAGATTATCCAATTTCTTAGCACATTTCTTCCAGCTGTCACCTGTTTACTTTTTTAAACCTACTTATTGGAAGTTCAAATACATTGTTTTCATCCTGTTTATACCACTTGGTGACACTTGCCGGAATTAGTGCTCCCCCGATCACAGTTTAAAGATCTCTCCCTTTTCTTTTCAGAATGATCTACTATTCTAACGGTCTTGGATAATCTTTGATCTCATCAGCTTGGACTGGTCTTCGTGCTCAATTTCGCCCGTGACTTCTACGGATTGTGTAACTGACATGGGACTCTAAATATATATAAAACCTTCATACACCTTTCCTAAGTCATGAATTCTTTCACTGAAAATCTGCGTCTACGACTGATAGCTCAATTTACTATTTGCTATTGGATTACTGTGTAATCGTTAAGTGATTGAAATACGTAGTATATGCTAGGCATGGAAAGCTGTAATTGGATGTTAATGTAGGAACTCTTTTGAAATATAGAATTTTATTAGTATTGCTCTTTTTGAACGATTTTATGCTGGCATCTCTAAGATAGCTGCAAAATATTCCAAGAGTAGAGCAAAAAAATTAACAGATTTACAATATTGGTGCCAATAGTTAGCCGAAATTTGGAAGAGCAACATTTATTTGGCCAAATCTATTATTATTCCAAATTTATGAAAAGGTTGCCATGGTAGAGAATTACTGTAGAAAAGTGGTAACTACAGAGAAGGGCGATTTTAAGACTTTCATTAGTTGTCGGGCCAGGGTATATTTCGCAAAGTATAGTTCTCCATAGTTGCGCCAGACAGGAAAATACTTCTACGTACAGCACAAGCCCCTATAGCTTCGCTCAAGTCCTAGTCAAATTGTAAACTTAGTACAAAAGAAGATAACTATCAACATGAGACAATAAGATGTTATGCTCATACTTTCAGCGGTTCTTTATTTTTAACCAATTTAATAATGATAAGATAGGAGGTCGGACAACTGACATATTTGATCAATAGGTAGCGCCGGACAGGAAAAGAGTCGTGCGTTCTCATTCAATCTGGTTTCTGTCCATTTTCTTGACAATTCTGGTACTAATATCTAACCCTGTGTTCAACTTGATCAAATGGAACAATCTATTACCTCCAACTCCAACCAGGATGTCTACCTTCTTGCCATTCTTGAAGTAGATAAATGTGGGTAAAGAGGCAACCTTGTATCTCAAGGCAATGTCCTTGGCGACTTCGATGTTGACCTTAGCGAATTGAATTTCTGGGACTTTTTCAGCTATCTCTTCAAACACAGGTTCAAAGGCTCTGCAGGGACCACACCAAGGAGCATGGAAATCGACTACCGTAAGCTTGTCTCTAATGGAAATCAAGTCGTTTAATTCTTCCAAGCTGGTTAAATGCTTGACGTTAGAGTCGGGAGTATAAGGCATCTACACAAATTTCTAACATAAAAGTAATCAACGGTCCACCAAAGAAAATATTGATTTGAGTGAAACTAAATGTTGCAGTGCCTTATCTCTGAACGGCTCTATTGTGGATTAAATCAACGAAGGTTTGCACGTGAGGCTTTACATTTGATGGAAAATAAGATACAGGATCTCTAATAATGGTTTCCGAGGTGACCAACCTCGGATTGGATCCGATAGATATCCGAAACAGAAATTCTACTTTTGTATAACGCAACAACTTACAGAGATGAGATGAGGATGAAGAATATATAAAGTCAAGAGGATTCCCTCTAGTTTAAACAGATTTTAAATAGTTCTTCAGTGATTAATATAACTCCATATCCATTAATCCAATTCTAAGTCCAAAAGGAAAACCGGTCTCTCCATATACAGGTTTCCCGTCAACATATCTCTGGTGCACTGATTTGCGATATGCGAATTACATTTGGGGTGCGACATTATTTCTTACGAGTACTATTCTGCTACCGTGCTACCGCGCAATTGCATGAAGCTGTTTGTTGGAAGATGATTCTTTTGCTGTTCTAAGAGGCAACTACTTCAATCGGTAAGTACTTTCAGGGTAGGTATTTTTTTGTATCAATTAGTATTTTCAAAGTAATGTTCGCGTTTTATCTACAGAGACAAATAGCACTTATAATTCAGAGAAGACCATAAGTTACGATACTAAGAATATGAATATATAATGATAGTATATCGTAGCATTGAGTGACGGACCGTTGCGGTATGAGTATTTCATGTCATAGCAGTTTAGATTCAAATCATCCATTCGATCACGCGACGACCAGATCCAAAGAATTCATGCCTTAGAATCGATCTGCGTACGGTCGGTTATATGCACACTTTCCGGACGTGAATGAACCCATATAATAATCGGCAAATTTACGGTATCATAAAAAACTACATGAACCGCTTTTCAACTTGACTTCTCACTCGCCTATTCTTCGCAGAGTTTGAGGGTTTGGAAACATTGGCGATGTTGGATGAAGGTGATCACAGGACAGAACTTCCTCGCGTATTATCTAGTGCAGATTACCAGAGAGCTGGAAAGCACCAATTTGGAGATGGGTTTAAATTCCTTCCACTACAGGAAAGAGCAATCAGGGATATGGCATCCTCTCACACGGTGGTGAAGATTGACAAAGGCAAGACGGAATGTTGCATTCTTCTAATGCTTGCTGACAAGATCTACATCGACACCTGGGGAATCAAAGACCACTGTGTCAGTTTGTTGGTAGTGCCGTGTTGGTCTGAGCTCAACTCCACTGTTGCTAGAATTGAACAGGCAGGATTAAAGGTCCGCTACATCGAGGATGGGGTCAACGATCCTCTAGAATATGACGTTCTTGTCTTGCAACAGACGGCAAATGATTTTGGGCAAATCCATGAGCTTACCAAACAAATTCGGAAGAGCGGAGAATGCTCGGCACATGTTCGTCGCGTTATCATAGAAGATGCTCACTACTTGCAGATGTCATCTATAAGCGATAATTCTATCAAAGATATACCGTATGCTTTCATGTCGTCTTTCCTTGCTCCAGAAGCAACATTGATGGCAAACATGAGCATTGACAGCTACAATGTAGTGGAAGACGAGGACAGACAAATTCGACGCGTCGAAATGCAAGTTGACGTTAAGGAATCAGAGACTGATGTGACCAACAATGTAATGCTGTACCTCGGCACTTTAGTACTGTACAATTCCTTGATTATTGTCGACAATGATGCTAGAGTTGAACACTTGATTGAATTTCTCGACGATCTTGTGCCGTGCATAGGAATCGTAGGATCGTCAACACAAGAAAGGAGAGAAAAAGCCAATGAGATCAAAGAGGGATTGATGGATGAAAATGTGTGTGTAGTTGCTACTGCCAAGTCATTGGTAGGTCTTGACTTCGAAGTGGAGGAGGTCATAATTGCGTACGCGGTCACGTCGGAGATCTCATTGTTGCTTGCGACCAAGATGACCGATAGCTTGGTCTATTTGTGCTTGGTAAAGGACAGAAATAGTGACTACCAACGAAAATGTCTCTATAGCATCATGCAAGAATATTTGCTATTGAAGGCTTCAACTTGTGCCAACGAAGGTAGTAATTACTGCTCCAATTGTGAGGCTAGTTAGGTATTTAGAAATAAAGTAGACAAAAAGAGGTCTTTAACATGATCTTCTTGCTGTCACATATTTGGATTTTAAGAGGAACAAGAAAAGTATGACAAAATGCTAATAATCCCGTATAATTTCGAAGAAACAAAAACTGGGTCAAACAAATCTTGTCTTATTGGCTAGTAGACCAGCCTCACATTGGAATAAAAAAGGGTAATGTTACCTATTTGATCTGTATAGTTTTTATTCCAATTCAACTCGTTCAGGAGATAAGATTCATTCAATTTGAACGTTTAGGATTTTAGCTTTAACCTGCATAAACTCCAGGAGAGTATTGCAGAAAACCTTATGCCGAAAACGATTCAGTAACACAACCATTGTTAGATCAATAGAACAATAATTTGTATGTCCCATCGGGACATTATTGGGATATATACGGGATTTTAGACTGAATCACTTATCGATCAGTAGCAACAAAACAATCCACGAAAATGTCTCACAAGAATTCGCTTAAGCAATCCATCCAAAACTTCAGGAGAGAGCTGGATCTGCACATAGATACCACACAGATAAGATTTGCTTTAGTCCGATTCATTTTAGTCGATTGCATTGTTCATTTGTAAAACAAGATAACTTAGATTTTCCAGCCATAGGTGGCTGCGAGGGTCTTCTGTAAGTTCTGCTCAGCAGTAGTATCATTGAAATCTTTATTTGAACCTCGTCCTTTTCTATCTCTAATGTGTTGGGATAGTACGGGCTCTAAAAGCGCCTTCTTCTTAGGATGACTGAAGAACACAATTGAATAACGATCATTTCCACTATCTTGGAAACTAGCAGGGAATTTGACTCAATGAATGATATAAGCTGACAGTGCTTCCATCTATTCCAAAAGATCACCGACATTAATGATCAATGGAGTGACCATTATTTGGTACTTACCGTTGTTTGTGGGGACAAATTGAACTGGCTGCCATGTCTTTAAACATGAAGAGTATATTTCTAAATCTTCCTGGTTCTCTATCTGGAAAGCGTTGTCATTGATCCATAATCAGTCAATCTTATAATTGAACTAGGTTCAAATCCAAGTTTTGGCATTTGTTTCTGAGTGGAATGGAAAACATAGAAATGCGCTCTTTATCCACTGTTCTAAATTTTTGTTACCATTCTTGTCAGTAACATAAAAAGAATTTACAGATGGAGAAGTAGTGTAGACCTTTCTCTTTGATAGTACTGATTTATTAACTTATAATAGAGCACTCTAACAAATAATGGTACAAAACTTCTAAGTCTTAGTTCCTCTTCTGTTGAATTTTGGGACTCTGGCAAGCCAGTAAAAGAAAACTGTGCAAATAACATTAATACCAATAAATGCAACAAAAAGGCCCATATCTCTGTATCTCGTATAGTAATCAGCATTTATCAGGTTGAGGAATACATTGGTGTTAGCCATGGTGCAGAATTGACATTGCCCGCCATTGCTTTGCAAATATCCACCTGCAACACTCATGTATGGTCCCATAAATTGCTCACATGTATAACCCTGAGGAACAGGAATGTTGAGAATCTCTGTAGGAGAGCAAGTAACTTTGGTATCAAATAACCCGGTTGACAAAATGACAGAAACTAAGTAAGTGAATGGATTTGCTCTGTACATGAATATCCAAAATCCAGGCAAATTCTGTTTAGTAACCAACACACCACAGAAACCAAGACACATACTGTACATGATGATGCACAAGTTGGTTGCGTTATCTGCTAGTTCCATGAATGACATACACATCTGGCCCATAGTTGAGGAGTAAACGTAGAACATAACAATAGCAAACCACATATATCCACCACGTTGATGGACTGTATTGGTCTCAACGGCATTCTGGTAAAACCCTACTGGATAATACCAAGAAAGAAAGGATAAGGTACCACAGAAAATATTCCATGGAACCTCAGATGTTATCTGGGCAGCAATAAAAGCAAACCAGCTGAAAGTTCTTGATGGTCTTTCTCTGACTTCATATAGATCTCTTTGAGCAACAAAATGAGGCAAATACTGTTGTACTAACGTCATCAAATTGACCAAAAACATGAAAACCGAAAACATTTGATTTTGAAGTCCTTGAAGTGATCTGTCTGCCTTGAAGAAAGCAAAACCATTAAATAAGGAGGAGAGTACAGATAAGGTAACCTTATTATAAGTATAACTTGGTGTTCGCCAATACTGTTGAAGGACTCTTTCAGTAACTAAAACATATTGTTTCCACATTGGATTTGTAAATGTTTTCAACTTTTCTGGATCATCATTAACTGGTAGCTTTACAAGCTCTCTTTCCATTTCATCTAACTCTCTCTGTATCTGTTTATACTCTTCTGAATCTTTCCAAACCTTGGCATAGTCTTTCTTTGAATGAGAACCAGGTGCTGCACCAATTACTTCCAACATCCACTCAGCTGGATTAGCTTCCGGAGGACATTTATGAGCACCGTGTTTTTCGAAGTATTGAATCAAAGTATTAAAATAGTCCCCCAAATCACCAAAATATACTGTTTGGCCACCTTTTTGTAAGAAAAGTAAACGATCAAATTCTTTCAATAATATGGCTGAAGGTTGATGGATAGTACAAACAATAGCCTGACCACTATCTGCCAATTTTCTAATCAACTTGCAAATAGACCAAGCTGTTTGTGAATCTAATCCAGAGGTAGGTTCATCTAGAAATAGCAATAATTTTGGTTTGGCAACTAACTCGACACCAATTGAAAGTCTCTTTCTTTGCTCGACATTAAGGCCTTCGCCAGATATACCAACAACTGCGTCTGAATACAGTTCCATATCCAAAAGATTAATGACGTAGTCGACATATTCATCTTTCTCCTTTTTGGATACAGCATATGGCTGTCTCAAATAAGCTGAAAATTTTAAAGCTTCTTTCACGGTGGATGTCTCCAAATGTAGATCTTGTTGTTGGACGTAACCAACAGATCTCTGGAAATCGGCATCCAATGGTCTTCCGTTTACCATTCTTACACCATCAGTGACAACTCCAGCAGTCAATCTATCAGATATCGCATTCAAAAGTGTAGTTTTACCAGCACCTGTCGCTCCCATCAAAGCAGTTATCTGTCCAGGCTTAACCCAGCCATCTATATCATCCAAAATGATCCTATTTTCAGATTTAATTTTCACTGAGTATGATAAATGTCTCCAATGGAATATATTACCACTGTATTCATGTTTTGAATTTTTCTCAAAACTCGAATCACTGCTGAACTCATGGGTATACTTCACCATTTTTCCCATCTCCATATCCATCTTTCTTTTTGATAAACGTTTCTGGAATAGAAGTACTTCTCCTTTCTGCCTTGATCCCCTATTATACTCACAAATAAGAACATAAGTGAACATAAAGAAAATTGCAAATGCAAGAACAATTCCCCAATTTCTCCATTTGTGACCATCATAATACTTGAAAGACTCGTTGATGAAGGCATCCCCATTCACATAATTTTCACCAACGACAGATCCAACGACACTGCAAATCCGATATGGACCATCAACTGGGTAGCTACCACCAGAAGGTACAAATCGAGAGCATATGAAATCCCTGTCATGAAATTCATTAGCAATCAAAGCCTCAAAAGCATATGCAATCGGATTAATGTAATTGATCCATCTGCACCAACCATGCATATCTGGAGTTGGAATGATAAAACCGGTAAAGATGACAAAAGCAAGCAATAGAATAACTGAAGGGGTCATAGCTTGAGACATTGTTTTAGTCGAAGCTCCAATGCTTCTGAATAAGTGAGACATCGCGAGTGTTGCAGTGAAGTTCACTAGCAAATAGAAAAAGAAATGTCCTGGTTCTCTTCTAAAGTGGATCATGAAGTAGTAAACCAAGTTAAACCCAATACAAGTGATAATTTTGGTTGGAAGTTCTGTTATTATAGAACCAATCGCATCGGCAGCAGGATGATATAATGCATATGTCTTGTGCTTTTCGACAACGCTTCTGGCCTCATAAAGAGAAAATATTTCTAACATTGATGAGTTAGCATTGAACAAAATTGCAAAAAACATAGCAGCCGTTCTGCTGTAGAATGATTCTGTGGTGGGTTGAAGATTGTAGAAGATGGAACACAAAATAAATGCTATGAATATGTTACCTCCAATTTGGAAAAGCATGAATGAGGGATCACCCTTGGTTCTTAATATATTTCTTTCGACAACATACCTTACTTGCATTAAGAATGACACAGTATAAGATGATCCAGGATTAGTGTGCCTTGCTTGCTTTGCGATATGAGACTCATGAAACTCACTCCTGGAATTAGACTCAAGATGCTCATTCAAGTAGCTATCAATTTGAGATAATAATTCTTGCCTTTGAGGTGACTTCTGCCAATAATTATAGAATTCTTCAGGAGTACGTGGAACTTGTGCTTCATAACCCTTCCTTGGAATCCTCTCAGCAGGATTAGTCAAAGAAGTCAAAAAGTCTGCCGTAGTTTGCCTTTGGGGACACTCATAACCCATGTCTATGAAATACTGTTTTGCCTTTTTGGCGTTACCGAAGAAAATTTGATAGCCTTCGTACATCAATATCACCTTATCAAATAAGTCATAACCATCCTGAGAACATTGGTAAATTGCAACAAGGGGCGTTGCTTTGGAAACTTGAGCTGATGCTTTCAAAGCTCTAACAAATTCCAACGCTGTTGCAGCATCCAAGCCTCTAGTGGAATTATCCCAACATTGAATCAATGCCAGATTCAAAGCAACTTCGGCAATGGAAACTCTTTTTCTTTCCCCTCCAGATACACCCCTCACAAAATCATCACCAACTTTAGTATACTTCGTATTAGTCAAACCGTAAGTTGCCAAAACAACTTCTGTCATGTGGTTTGCATATAGTTCCCTCGATACACCTAGTGGCCTGTTTTGTGGCGTTCTCAACTTAGCGGCCAAGTATAGAGTATCCCAAACTGTCAAGTGTGGAAAATGTTTTTCTGTTTCTGAACAATAAACGACGTCTCCACGATAGTGTTTCTTGATGTCTGATGGGGTGAAACCGTCGTACAGGATTATACTTTCCTTATCAACTTGGAAACCATATGTTTGTGTTGAAAGCGTTTTCAAAAGTGTTGTACAACCGGCACCTGGTCTACCAAGCACAACAGTTAATTCGCCAGGTAAAAGAATCCCATCCATAGGCTTGAGAATGTCATAAGAAGACTCTTTTCCAGTTATTCGTCTGGCATATCTATTGAGCATTTTAAAGATACCATTGCCAAATGTAGTTTGATAATCGGTATCGACATCAAGACCGTAAGCTCTAAGATTCTTGTACGCTAGTCCCAAAGAAGCTGGTTTGTAGTATTCAGCATCTGATAGAACAAGTTTTCTTAAATTCTGGACCCAGAATTTGGAATCGAATTGTTCGGAGCAGGGATCAAGTCTTGGATCAATGTACTCAGATGAATTCTCAACCATTGGATTCTGTCCTGGTATTTGTGAAGCGTTTGTTAAAGTTCTGACCAAAGCCAAGCTGGAGGAGTGTAAACTTGCAGTGTCCACAGATATCCTGCTTGGATTTCTTGCTAGTTCCCTTATCTCGTTCTCGACCACCTGATTGAAACCATCATATTGATTGAATTCAGTTCTATCGGAAGCATGCGCCTCTTGCGAGCTATCGTCGGTCATTGTAGGTGTAGACATTGTTTGTTTAGCAGAAATTAGTAATCAGATTTCAAGTATTGATTTCGTATATATGCTATTCATATTAGATCGCCCATCTAATGGTGAAGAATTTACTCTGCTATAATATAGTACCGGCACCGGATATCGGATCCTCTTAATTAATCGTAAAATGTAATCCATTCCATCTAACCGGAAAATACATTGTCTATTAAAGCCGTAAAAAATACTGTGAGATCATAGGTACCTGTCTTTGCATTGTAATAGTAAGATCCTATTTTTGATGGTGTGATAAGTTGACAGTTATCATGTATAGCGACATGATGACCCTCGGTGTGGGGTTCTGCATTCAAACAAGGATCTGGTGATCCTTTGTGTTTTTGTCCGAGAACTAACCAATTTCCTGCAATTTTCAATATTATGTGCAGGCTAAACGGGTTAGGTCTTACTTATTGAAGACACAAGTTTCAATGCGCTCTCATCCAATGGAATTCCAAGTGAAGAGTAAATAATAGTTAGAATATTGCCTAGGACCAGGATTACTGTATTACTGATGGCGTTCAAATACAATACAAAATTAACTACTTTAGGATCAATAGCAATATAGTAATCTTCAGAATACGGTCCACAAGGCGGAAATTATGAATATTGCGAAGTCGGCCACTTCAGTAAAGGTAGACAATAGGACAAGAAAGTTTCGTTTCGTGGCTACAAGATTTCAGCAGAACATAATTGATCTAGGCATCTATATTAGTACCTGAGTATGAGTATGACATGAGCAAAGCTTAGTATAGTTCTAGGATAAAGTTTCAACATTTCTTAAAGTCATGTAAGCATTATTCTGCGTTGCTTGGGACATTTTTAGGTGAATAAAGCTTCTTTTTCGGTATCCGAGTTCATTTTTGATATCTGCAATTGTATGGGCCAATGCTGCATTTAGATCCAATATAAGGAACTTAACTATGGCTTGACTATGGAAACTTGAGAACGAACTTTCATGTTTCAATCTTGACCTGTCGTATCTCTTGTGACCGTAGATCATGTGCCCGTGAAAGGTTATAATAGGCCATCAAGATTTTCTAAGATTCAAAGACGAATAATCCTTGCTTGGATTGAGGGAAATCAAATGGTGCTAGTATTAGGCAGTTACAATTGATTTAAAAGATTGGATATGGAGTTATATGAATTCAGGAAAAGTTGGAATAGCTAGTATTGGTGATGTACCCTTAAGAGAGCAGTTCCATTATGAAGTCACAAGAGATATAAATGCAACTATTATTAATATCAGAGACCTAGAATTAGCTTGAATATGTTATAGGTGCTGTTATTGAGTTATTCTGTTTTAGGAAAGAGAATATTTAGCAAAACAAAAATACTTGACCAAGAAGGTATGGCATATGTTGTCTTTCAATATAACAGCAGATCTATAGCTTACTCTAAGCTAATTCGTGAGGATAAATCTATATTCAATGGCGTCTAATGTAATTTGTAATCCTATTCTGACTAACTTCTGTTTAGTATATTTGCAACCAAGACTTCATGATTAACCAAGATAGATCACAACTTTTTCGACAATACCTTTAATGATTCCCTTTAATCAATGGAGTTTCTGATTCACATAACATGTTTTTTTTAGAGAAGTACTCCTTTATGAAATGATTATTGAAGCTAGCAACAGTGGTCGCCAATATTTTAACATAAAATCTGCGCCATGAGCCCCTTAACTATGGGGAGTTTATTTATAGTTCATTTCACGGCTCCAGATTAAAAGATCCACCATATGTTTACAAAAGTTTTGGTTTCACTAATATGAACAGTTTATAGCTTATTAGTTGCAAATGGACCCTGTTCGTATTATTTGCAGGATGTATTGCATGCTGGGTGCTTATTGATGCGCATAAACGCCCGCTTACACTAAAAATATGTATATGTAGCGTGTGCTTTAGAGATGTTGATTCACTTATTTTCTGGTACTTATATACTTGATGTCCCCTCATTGTTAATGTTCTGTTGCCTAATTTATCATAGCCAGCAAACTGAGTATAGACAATAATTTGGACCCATTTCACTTTTTAGTAGAATCCTTGAGGTGGAAGTCTCCGGATATCCGAATTACGTAGGATTCTGTATCCTATTTTCCATCAACAAAACAACATCACGTGATAATATGGTCGTGATTTTATTGCGGTATGGATCTTTGGATTATCTTGTTTGAATCCTATGCCATTTTTAGTGCCAGAAAAAAGAAAATTGACAGCGAATTCATCCTAGAATCAAAATCCAACCTCACTTATATGATGATAACAAACGAAAGTTGAGTTATGTCAGCTTGTATTGCTTGCCGCAAGCGCAAGTGTAAATGTGATGGTACAAAACCCATTTGCTTACAGTGCAGCATAAGAAAACTGAAATGTTTATACGAAAGCTTAGACAAGAGAAAAAGGTCACATAAGGATTTTGAAGAAATGAGTCGCCGTCTCAATGGGTACATTGAAATCATAAATACCATTGCGGAGGGTGATTCCAGAAGTCTTTCAGTAATAGGCAAACTTCAAAGTGACTTTGCAAAACAATGCAACAACGAAGCCATAGAAAAGGCGGAGAACATAGCGATTGAAGGGAATCTACTAAGAACTGATAGTAATGGCAAAGTCAGCTTTTATGGGGGAACATCCAATGTCCCTATTATTAATGATGACGAACCGATTGCCGTAGCACTGAGTAGCAATCAATCGAATAACCGAACCCCTTTTTTATTTGGCGTATCCGAGGAATTAGTTCTTGAATTGCTAGATTTGTATTTTTGTTGGCAACACTCTTACTATAACATTTTTGACAAATCTCTCTTTTTAAGGGATAAGGAGAGTGGCGGCCCCTTCTATTCGGACTTTCTACTATGTACAGTTCTAGCACACGCGTCCCACATATCTGAAAGAAAACAACTTAGATCTGTTCCCAGTGATGCAAGCACAGCAGGCGATCAGTTCTATAGATTTGCTTTAGAGAAGCTTCCCAATGAACTTGAAAATGCATCCATTACTACAGTACAAGGATTATTGCTATTAGCCAGCAAGGAGTCTGGTGTTGGAAGGAGAAGTTTGGGATGGATTCATTCGGGCATGGCATTCCGAATTGCAATTGATTTGGGCCTCCACCTAGATTGTTCAAGGCTAAGAATAAATGGACACATAACAGAAGAGGAAAGTAAAGTTAGAGATTCGACATTTTGGGGCTGCTATATCTTTGACCAGGGATGGAGTTTCTATCTTGGGCGTCCACCTGCTATACATGAATCCGATATAGATTTGACGTTTCCTAGATTCTGCAAGGAAGATGCTGTTAAATGGGTTCCTATTTATGAAGGTGAAACACATCATTCCAATTTAATTCTCGAGTTTTATCCAAAAAACACATTGACTGCGATCATATTAATTTATCTGATCTTGAAAGAAATCATTCTGTCTGTGTACAGACAGAAGAAAGAATCTGAAATAAAGATAAATTACAGAAAATCTTTGGAACAGTGTTATGGTTTACTTTTGGAGTGGCAAAATGAACTCCCCGACTATCTCTTATACAAAGATACACATATGCATCCAGCCGTTATTATGTTACATACAATGTATCATTCTGCGATTATCTTTTTGTTCCGGCCTTTTTTTAAACTTAGCGGTGAAAATTGGAACTATACAACAATTCCAGATCCATTGGAGGCTAGCACAAAGAGTGCAAGTAAAATTTTAAATCTATTGTCTAAGTACAAACAATTATTTTCATTGAGAAGAATATTGAACCTTGCCACGTACGTTACATCAACTGCTTCAACTGTTTACTTGGCGATGTCTTCCTTTCAAGATTCAAATTTAACTGCAGAAAAAAGTTTATGTGAAACGTTATTATTGGATTTAGAAGAACCTTGGCCCCAAGCACATGCAATACATGAGAAGATCACTAATCGCAGCGAGGCAGTGAACCAATTGAATGGAAATGAAACTATTCTGCGAGGTGAATATGAAGACTATCAATGGCCAATGCAGAATTTTGAATTGGACGACATTATTTTTGGAAATAACGTTTACATAGATATAAATGAATTTAATCTACAATAAACATCTATTGAAACTATACCTTTAGTGTATTAATTTCTTCAATAAGAATTACACTACTTTGTGAATCACGAGCACCTTCAACACCAAGCTCCTCTTGAACATGTGCTGGTGGTATAACTTCTTGCTCTTGATCATAGTTGGTCTTAGTCAACTTTGTGGCAACATAAAGCATGAATGGCATACTAAAGAGAGTCATACCAAAATTTGCTCCCAATTCTCTATTAAAGGGTATTTGCAAGGAATCTAATCCAAAAGAGATAGCAGAACCTGCCGATTGAACACCTTTGTAAAACCCAGCATAACGAGCAAGTTTATACGATTCGTTCGATAAGGAGCCCATTATCCAATAACACCAGCATTGCCACATAGCATCTGAAATTCCATACATGAAATATAGTACAAATGGACCACCGAAATTTGAATCAGTCCAGTCAACATTTGGAGGCGAAGAAGACCTTGTAAATTGAGTTTGGAAAACAGCACCACCAATCCAAGTTGCGATAACAACAACACAAGTAACAGCAAGGCCAATTATTCCTCTTTGCTTTCTTTCAAGCTTAGTATTGTCGAGAATTAGACCAAGTCCAAATGTGCCGATAATCTGAGTTAGCCAATATACCATAGAATTCAAAGATCTAGTCCTAAGAGAGAAGTAGAAAGCATTGATACCAAATTGATACGAATAGAAGAAATTACTAGCAAAGAATGCTGGGAACAACATCACCAAACGTGAATCCCCTAAAAGCTTGCAAGTATCTACAATTTCTCTTTTGAATGAAGTCTGTTTGAAATTTTCCAATTTAGATCCATCACTTCTGCGAATGTCTTTTGGATTCAATAACAAAAGAGAAATGAGCAATCCCACAAGCATAATACACATGAATGCAACATATGTTCCTGTAGCAACACCTGAAGTATCTGCATGCTGAGCATTTTGTAATAAACTGATCAACCCACCAAGAGTAGCCCCTACAGATAGTAAACTCCAAGTCAACGCAAAACATTTTGCCTTGTCTTTTTCTTCTGGGTAAGACATAATAACCATACCATGCACAGACCATAATAGACCAGCTGATATTCCACACAATGCTCCTCCAGCAACAACAAATCCAGTGTTTCCCGTTTCATCAAGACACCACAAGGAGCCGATATACAATGTGTAACCTATGGTCCCAAGGAAGAAGGTAATCCTTGTACCTAATGTGTTGACAAATGATCCTCCCATGAAACCGACTACAGCAAAGCATCCGTACAAGGTAGCAAGGGCCTGATTTGTTAGCCACGAAAGAGTAGCCTTCTGGCCACCGGCACCTATTGCTGTTATGGCATCGAACATTCCTGGTTGCGTGAATAGCACACAACCAACCAAAATCACCTGGGATATGGGTCTTCTCCAAATTTCTACTATAAACTTCATTATTAATCTCTTTTGTTCATTGTAAAGGAAAAATAACTCAAAATCTCGATAAACGAACACCAATATATACACCCATTCACAAAGGGTTGTTCTTAATCTTTGTGAATTTAAAAATGTTATCAATCTAACGATACATTACTTCCACATTGATAAGCTGCATACAAAACGGTGAACATTACCATGGAGTTATTCTCCGCGCATACAATCTCCGCGGACATAACCTCCGTTAAATTCGGCTACAGAATCTGTCTATAAAATCTATACTAAATCTAACTACATCCTTCTTCTTTGAGTATGGATGAATAGATTATTAAGCAAATACGAGGATGGTTGGAATTACTTCTCCTCTTCTTGATGTGAATGTCATGGGACTAAATTCAGGCACTTCAATTGATGGCATTGATGTTGTTTTATGTAACTTCAAGCAAAGCTCTGTTGATTCACCTCTACACTTATCTGTACTCAAATATGATGAAATGGATATGCCACCAGCTTTGAAGAGTAGAGTATTAAGAATGATTAAAGAAAACAAGACAAAACTCGAAGAGGTTTCAGAAATAGCTGCTCTCCTTGGAATGGCCTTCGCAAAGGCTGCAGATGATTTTTGTCAGAAACACGGGATCGAGAAGAGCATCATTGATATAATAGGTTCGCATGGTCAAACTATCTGGTACGTACCTGATTCGAAGCCCGGCCAATGTCGGTCGGTAATTACTCTGGGAGAAGCTTGCTATATAGCAGAAAAGATGGGGAAAACAGTTGTATCTGAGTTTAGAATTTCGGAGCAAAGTGTAGGAAGACAGGGGGCACCAATGATTGCATTCTTCGATAGTCTTCTCTTAGTTCATCCTAAAAAGTTTAGAATATGTCAGAATATTGGAGGAATTGCAAATGTTTGCTTTGTTTTTCCTGAAAAGGATGGAGGTTTGGATAAGTGTTTTGACTATGATACAGGACCAGGTAATGTCTTCATAGATGCCGCTATGAGATATTTTACCAAAGGTACTCTTGAATATGATAGAGATGGAAAGTGGGGGAAAAGGGGTGTTGTGCACTTACCGCTAGTTGATGAATTCTTGACTGGTGAATACTTTTTAAGAGAGCCTCCAAAAACCACGGGAAGGGAATTATTTGGTGATTCAGTTGCATTTGAATTAATAGAAAATATGATAGCCAAGGGTCTTAGCAAATATGATATAATAGCCACGTTGACAAGGATAACGGCTCAATCTATTGTCAACGAGTACCACAAATATTCTCTGGGGCATATTGACGAAATTTTCTTGTGCGGAGGAGGAGCTTTGAATCCAAATATTACAGAATATATTCAAAGCTCTTTTCCAGACACCAAAATCAACCTTCTTGATGTCACTGGAATTAGTGGAAGTGCAAAAGAATCAATCACTTTTGCATTCCAGGGTCTTGAAGCTATTTTAGGAAGGTCATTGATAATACCTGATAGGGTTGATAGTCGAACTCCGGTGGTGGTTGGTAAGGTAACCCCAGGTAAAAATTACAGAGCATTGCAGAAGATGGCTGTTGAGTTTACTTCAACTTGTAACTGTGATGGGTACTTACCATCTGTTAGAAAAATGGTAATAGATAGAAATGCATAGTTTGCTTAATGCATAAAAAGAGTCATCATATTAGGTAAGTATGATCTTCCAAGATTCAACTCTAGTTGGTCGAATAACGAAAATCAGATGGTACTTACTTTTAATTCGGATAGAAATGTTAATTCAGCAATTGGTATTTTTATAGTATTTTCCACATTTTTCTAGAAAAACAACCAGTACTTGTTGAGAGGAGCTATTTGTTGTAAGAATATGGAATATATTAAACTAGATATTAGATAAGTGAGGTTTACATGGTATTTAACACTGATTGCATTTACCAATACTTACAACAATATTCATTATATATAAGATTATGTAGCAACATCAAATAATTCGAGCAAGTCTTCTTCTTCTTCTCTTGTTGACACAAACATGACACCGCTTCTTACCAGCTTCGTAACAAGTTTCTTCCTTCAAACGCATATATCTTGTTAATACTAAGTGAACACAATTTCTCAATAAGTTTCTTTGAAACTCAGAAGAATACGTGTTGAGCAACACCATCTCTACCTTTCCACTACTAAATTTACTGGCAACAAGCAACTCAAGTGGGTCATTACCCGAATATGCGAACAAGACTGTTGTTTGTTCGAACTGATTATGAATACACACCATGGATTCTACTGTAGTAACCACAACTTTGATATTCTTAATGACCATTAAGCAGCTGTTCTGCTGTTTGGGTGTCCATAGACACCTATACATTGAACGTCCTCCTCGGCCAATCGATTCACCATGTATTAAACTCTATCATAAGATTCAACTATCACTATCGCCGAATCCAATCTCCTAACTTTGTTTAAAACCATTTGGTTTATTGATGCGACATTGGGCTTCTTGAAAAGGTTGAATTCTTTGCTAGGCAATAGTGGATCCTGCGACGACACCCATTCTATGTGATTGATTTTGAATAAGCTACTCATCGAATTTCCCGAGACCCTAGGAAGGAATGAAGTCAACAATACCACTGGTACATGGAACATTACTGCTTACTTCTACCACGTATTGTTTTATCTGCAATATATGGGCATCATCGACCACCACCCTGTGGGGTTGAGTATAGAAACGTAAGCTACAACTAATATTGTAACACAGCGAGTCTTTTTACTTCGTTCACCGTGGCAGCGACCAAGAGCAAGCTCGGCCAACATCGCAATAGTGCAACAAGTCGTCTTTCACAGGTTAATAGACACCGTCATACTGAAGAAATCAGCCACGTCCTATGTGGCCTGTTGCTCGTCCTTCTTGCACTTAAAGTGAGGGCCAAACATCTGTCTGCCAGCTTCTATAAGTTCTTCACCTGTCAATTTCGGCGTTGTCAGTCCATATATCAGGGGAAAATATTTGAAGAGTTCTCATCTCCAAAAACTTAAGCCAGGCAGCCAGACAGTATCTCATTCTTTGTAGCTTTACATTGTAACCTTCTCTATTTGTGGCATAACTTTCGACAAACCTCTTGAAAGAATGGCCAGCCTGTTCGGCAAGGGATTTGTCAATAATGATCTGTAGTCCAGTCATATGATACTCTTACTCTGCAACCAAAAATTCAAGCACTTGTTTTATTTCCCCGTACTTCAGTGTCTTATTTCCCCGTACTTCAGTCCACCAAGATGTGGAATTGTTGAAGCCACGAATTGACGCAACGACTTTCCGAGGACAATACTTTTTTTGATGTTCTATTCTCCCATGATAAAATTGGAGCTTGTATTTATGATTGAGATCCTCAAACTCTTTGACATTCAATGATTCAGTTTGTTTTTGGTATTCAACAATAGTATGTTCGAACAGATACCGTAAGCCAAGCACTCGGACACTTCTTCAGAATAGCTATACTTCTGGGTTGCAATATTTGCGTGTTGTGTCATGTGAACGGATACCATGTGAACATATTTTAAATAGATATAATTAGAGAATTAGAATTTTTTAAGATTCAAATGTGATGAATTCTTACTTGATTTAATGAGGGCTATCAAATGGTACTACTTTTAGGACAGGTGCAATTTTTGGCAGCAATTAGTATTTTTGTAGTATTTTTCGCATTCTTTTCAGAAAGACAATCAGTGCATTTATACAAGAAAATTGAGAGAAGTAATAAAGGTAAGGGAAAAGTTAAGATTGTAAGAATATGGATATTTAATGTTAGATATTGTGGATATCATGATGTAGGATTAATGTGAATGTGATATTGTATTATATTGGGTTGTATTATATTGAGTTGTTGTGAATTTGGAGGGAGGATTATCCATTTAGAATCACATGACTGGAATTGATTGACAGAGAGTTATGTGCAGTAACTAAAGACTTGGATACAAATATAGGCGCATTTGATGTGCGTGTATCACCAAAATGAGATCTGAGAGGTATAAAAGAGAGGCGAGATCCCCAAAGATTGAAAAAATTATTAAAGTTTATAATTAAACAAAGTATGGTTCATTTGAAGGGGGATATTCTTGATTTTTAGGGAATAACATAATATAAGAAGATATAAGGTATGAACAATTCATACTCCTCAATAGCTGGACATTCCTAGGGTCTATGTTATCTCATTTTCATAAGTATTGCGGTATTCTATGCGAGGAAGGAATGTGAGCTACGACATTCTTCGCAGCAGACCTGCACCGATTCGCGGAAAAAGCGTCTTTCACGTGACCTGACAAGATTCGTATCTATTGCTGCAGCGGAGATATGGTTAGATCAGTTCGACCAACAGTCCTGTATTTAACACTCCCAAAATAGGACATAACGTGACCAAAGATACGAGATATTAGGATTGTTGCACGGGCAGGACATAACGTGACCACTGATGCGTGCTATTGGTTGAGGCACGGAAGTTAATTGAGGCGACCCAAATAGGATGTAACGTGACCGAAGGGGTGTGAGTTAATAGTTGCGGCACGGATGTATAATAGCGGCACGGGTCTTTTCACGTCTTGCGGTATGGATCTTTTCACGTCTTGCGGTATGGATCTTTTCACGTCTTGCGGTATGGATCTTTTCACGTCTTGCGGTATGGATCTTTTCACGTCTTGCGGTATGGATCTTTTCACGTCTTGCGGTATGGATCTTTTCACGTCTTGCGGTATGGATCTTTTCACGTCTTGCGGTATGGATCTTTTCACGTCTTGCGGTATGGATCTTTTCACGTCTTGCGGTATGGATCTTTTCACGTCTTGCGGTATGGATCTTTTCACGTCTTGCGGTATGGATCTTTTCACGTCTTGCGG